>NC_047557.1:80664296-80981171 GCF_012275295.1 Melopsittacus undulatus
GAGATATTATTGTACTGACCCCCTTAAGAATATCATACAACTTGTGTGTAGGTGCTCTCATTTTCATAAGTGCATTTGCAGAGCACTGGGAAAGAGAAGCTATAGAGATCTGTAAAAGATTGGCTGAAATGGGAGCCGGTCAAGACAAGAAAATCCTGAAAAAAAAAAAAAAAAAGCCCATTGGGTTACATTTTGGCACATTGGAAAGAACTGAGAGGGTCTTCTGGGACCTCTGTAAACAAGAAAACGTTGGTAAAATATTGTAACCAATGCTGACCTTCATATACTTTGGAAGATCAAGGAAAAATGACCTAAAATGGAACTTTGAATTATTATACATTGTTTATAATTAATGTTGTTTTTGAGGTGATAAGGAAAATGGAATGAAGTAATGTATGCAGATATGAACAAAATTAATATACCTCTTCCTGATCCCTTAATTTTGGCTTTGGAAAAGGACAGGAAAAACTAAAAAGCTAAAGAGCTGTTCAGATTGTGATACTGGGGGAAAGATGTTAAGAAGTTAAGATGTTAAAAGGAGGGAGCTCGAGCAGCTCCTGTGTTTGAGCATGGGATGGGTGCCGGGATAGGCAAACAAATGGAAACAGACATGTTGATAGATAGGACTGAAGAGTTGTTGGATAAATGTGGACTGGGAGTAAAGGAGGAAACATGGAAAGTGGATAAAAAGAAAGCGGTTGCTTTAAAACTGGTGGAGAAGGAATGTTGAGCAGAGGTGGGGGAGTAGGCTCTTCTGTGGAACCAGATTGGTGTGTGTGCTATGGGGAGTCTGGACCCTGGAAGTGAGACTGCCCTGGAGGGGAGTGCAATGGGGGCGGCTGCAGTGAATGAATTAGAACTAGAATGACATAAAAGCTGAAAAGAAGAGAGTTTATCCCCTCGTTGGGAGGGACCATTTCTTGTTCTTTTAACTACAGAAACGGCGATAAGAGCTGCTGAAAAGAGGCGGACATACCCGTCTCGAGTAAAAGGACCCATAAAAGAATGGAAAGTTGTGACTGAACCCAGAGACGCCAAGCTGACCCTCTAGAGGACTTGGATAAGTAACTGAGAGAATTCATATTGACTCCTGTAAATCTGATATGGGAAATGAAGATATAGTTGAAATTATTTTAAGAAACCATAGGATAAGGGCCAGTATTAGTCCATGTCCTCCTATATGCAACCACTGCAATTTGTATATTAGAGCCAAGTGTCCCAATTGTTTGAAGCATATTATTACTCATAGGAGAGACCATGAACAATTTTTGAGAAATCAGTTACAGTTCTTTTTGCATTCAGTGTGAAATTACCACTTCGTTGGAACAGTTGTTGTGGGTCAAATACTACTGCCATAGTAGCCGACGGGGAATATACCTTTAACCTACCAGAGAGGGCAAGACCGGTGGGAATCGGTGCTGCAGCTGAAAAGGTCTGCCGAGGGCTGCAACCCCTGGGGCTGTGACCGCTGAGCACTATGATCCTGACCGGACCTCTTTTGGTGTCGGTTCTGATAGGAACCATATGGGAAAGTGCCGTGGCTTTTAAAAACATTCACAACAACTGTAGTTGAATGTATTACCACAACTAGATGAGGAAGAATAATCTCTAAAATCTTGGTATATCACACTGTTTATGAATGCAAAGGAACAAAGATAGGCAGTTGCATATATAATCAAACCCAGTATGAATTGTGTCAGGAAAAACAAGCAAAACTGTGTGTTATGATCCAAAGGAACTTCCAACCTTGTATTGGGTAGAAATGAGAACAAATTCAGAAGAAGGGAAATTAACTGGAATAAGTGAAGTTATAACCAATTTGAGTACCTCACTGCCAATGATTTTTGATGCATGTGATATTATAGGTGAGGATTTAGATACTAATTGTGGAAGTTTAGAATGGAGGCAGTACTACAGTAGCCAACCAAAATATATTTATCCAGGTGGATACCAATGTCATATAAATCCTGATTATGTACCTAATCAAACAACTAGGTATCAGTCATCACACCTCTGTGAAAGAAAAGGATGGTCTTGTGTATGCTGGAATACTGCAGGCTGGGGATATGACTGTCAATGTAAGACTCTATGAGGTTTAATAGCAGGAATAGCTGTACAACCTGTGCCTGCAAGCCAGTACATTTAACTGAAATTTAACTGAAAAATTGGAAAAAAAAAAACAAACAAAAAAAAAACCAAAAAAAAAAACCTAAAATTGGACTTAAAATATATGGAACTGGAAAAAGACCCAAATGTAATTATTAGTATTAAGATCAAAGAAAATATAGAGAGTCAATACAACTTTATTTATTATTCAATTCTTTTTATAATGAAATGGAAACTGGAGTCAAATATGAAATTCTCACAGTTGCTAAAAATCTCTTTATAAATCTTGCTGAAAATATATCTAAAGCATTGAATGTAACTAACTGCTATGTTTGTAGGGGAACTAACCAGGGAAAGAGATGGGCCTAGGAGGCAATGGAGAGTGATATAAGAGACCCTACAATCTGGAAAAATCGAAAAGGAAACAAAAGGAGACAACAATGGATCTTGCAAAACGGGTATAATCTGAAAAAGTTTGTTGGCAAAATTTAGAAAATGGTGTAAAACCAATAGGAAATTTACTTTGTGAAGGGGGTTATATGTGGAAGAGAGCAAAGAAAGACTGGGGAAAATGGGGAAATCCCATAGAAATAAATCACCAATTCAGTAACTGGACTAATGGAACTAACATACCAAACAGTTGGCCTACTCCAAATGGATATTATTGAATCTGTGGTAAAATAACCTTTGCATTTTTACCCCAAAATTGGACAGGTTCATGTATATTAGGAATGATCAGACCTAGTTCTTCTTATTAAGGAGAAAACAATATAAAAGAGAGCTACAAAATGGAAAGACAATGAGTGGCCCACCTGAATGAATAATCTTATGATCTGACAACTTGGACTGAAGATGCATCCTGGGGATACAGAACTCCTATATGTATGTTAAATAGAATTATAAGGTCACAAACTGTGGTAGAAATAGTAATAAATAAAACAGAAAATGCACTAAAATTAATTGCAAAAGCAAAATACTAAAATGAAAACCGAAATATATCAGAATCGTGTGGTTTTAGATTACCTGTTGGCTCAAAAAGGAGTGGTCTGTGGAAAATTTAATCTCAGTGATTGCTGTTTAGGATTAGATCTATTCTTTTTAAAAGAAGGAGGGTTATGTGTAGCTCAATGAAGAATGTTGTTCTTTTGCTGACCATACGGGAGTAGTCCAGAACACCATGTCTGAACTCCGGAAAAGGTTAGATCAACGTAAGAAAGATCGTGAGATGGGCAGGTCATGGTATGAAAACTGGTTTAATGTTTCACCTTGGCTAACCACTTTGTTGTCTGCTTTAGCAGGACCACTTATTATGTTGATTTTGGAACTTATATTTGGGCCTTGTATATTACGCTATGTTTTACACTTTATTAGAGAACGGTTTGACATAGCTAAACTGCTTATTTTAACTACGAGGTCTGGGGCAAAATATAAGAGTGTATCTATTAATGAGGATGAAGATTGTTGTGAATGCGTTATGCCACGTGAAAGCTATGCCTATTGTAATTGTGAAGTATTACCTCGTGAGTGTTATGACAAATATTGGGATTGTGGAAAAAGGTTTGCTCGCAGTACCGAGAATGAAAGTAGCATCTAATAAACAATAATAGGATAAAAAGAAAAAGGGGGGATTGTAAGAAACTATAGACTAGAATATTGTTTATTAAGATTTATGTTAAGCCCAATTTAAAAAGTAGCCAACAGACACTGATAAGATCACCGCCAGGTGCCCAGGAAATCGCATATGTGAATAGCCAAGATGACCACCAGGTGCCCAGGAAATCGCTTATGCAAACAGCCAACAGACACTGATAAGATCACCGCCAGAGACCCAGGAACCGACATGAACTCAGAAGTAAAGATGTATAAAAAGGGGCTGTTTGAACTGCTCAGGACGGCAGTTGGTGGAGCGCAGACTCCCCTGTCGTCCAGCGCTGTATTTGCTCATATTCTACTTGCTATAATTAATAAAATTTTAATTGGATTATGATCCGTTGTGGTCTTAATTTATAACAGCAGGCACAGGGTAGAGACAGGAGCCGTGCCAAGCACAGCCACTGCTGCCACCTAGGATGCGGAGCCTCTCTCCAGGCTGGCATGGGGTCACCGCCCCCTGCCCTCAGTGTTCTGAAAACGGTGCTCCCCACATGCGCCTGCGGACAACTGCTCAGGTGGCCTAATGACCAGAACCAGAGTTCGTGTCTCTCCTCACTCCTGCTCTGTGCCCCACTGGGGCTGCTGGTTGGTCACACCCAAAGAAGGAGTCCTCCCTGAAACCCCCAAAACCTGCAGCTGCTGTGAAAATACAAGCACCTCATCTCTGCCACCTATCCTGGCCAGCCCATCATGGAAGCAGAGCTGGTGGCTTGGTTTTGTCCACCGAGCCACCTGGAAACAGAAAGGAAGCGCAGAAGTCAGTGCAGGAAAGCACTCAGGAGCTGCCCTGTCTCCACAGGGCCATGTCATTTGGTTGCTCCTCCATTCCCTGGCAGAAACGCAGGCCACTGCATGAAGGCAACTGGTGGTGAGTTTTATCTGTCTGCTCTGAATTCTCTCTAGGCAGAGCTTTGAGCATTCTTTTAGAGATGGAAGCTGTCACTTTTAAGAAAGGAGAATTAAAATATTGCTGCTTAGAACAGCATTGTCCAAAGGTTTTTGTTGCTCCTAAATACAAAATCCTAGCTATCCCTTAAGAAGGATTAAAGAAACTGGTGTGGTTGAAATCCCTAATGGAGACAATATGTATTTCCTCCCTACAGGAAAACTCTGAAAATGCTTTAAAAATAATCTTGTGATAATACTCTAACAGCCTGCGCACACATTCACCCTCCAGTAAAGGCAGACTTTCATCTGGCTAATAGACTTCTGAACAGAGCCCTGCTCCTCATGTCCCACACACAAAATCCCTGGCTGTGCAAACTGCACAGAGGAGGGGAGCCCTCTCTGCTGTGGTACAGCAAGGCAAGCGGGGATGCAGTCACACAGCGAAGGCAAGCAGAAGCCACAACGGAAGGAAGCTCAGACCAGACCAGGATGGGAAAAGCTGGGCTCTGCCAACCTTGGTCCCTAGCCATGATGGCAGTATGCTCCCACGTACAGCTCCATGTCCCTCTCTCCGAGGAGGGAGTCTTTAATATCCAGTGGCAGTGAGGAAGAGAGTGGGAAGAGATTGCATTTGGAGGAGCAATCCTGAAAGGTTCTAGCTCTCTGTGAGACAGGGTAGTCCCCCTCCATATGTGCAGGTGCTGGGGAGCAGTGCAGACCAGAACCTGGAGTCACAGCCCCAGAGGAAGGAGAGGTGAGAGCCTGTGCCTTAGGAGAGCCTGTGGGACCACAGCATGAGGTCCTTCTGTGAACCAAAATCTTCCCGTCACCAGAGATACTGACAATGACAAGATAAACGATGGATGGAGCAAAAAGCCAGTTCTTCCAGTGCACCCCTGTGGATCCTTGCCTTCGTGCTACCTCTTTACTGACCTTACAAGGCCCAGAGCAACTTCAGGCAGCTTTGTCCAGCTGCCTACCCAGGCATCTAGCATAAAGAGGCCATAGGCACTTGCTCAGTAAATTAACCCATAGGCTTGTGAGTATCTGATCCTTTCCATGGTCCCACCTCCCCAGCTGCCATATTGACTAGCAGGAGTCTAGTGACCCCAGTCCTGCACAGAAGTCCCAGTGCAAGTGTCTGAGATCCCAGGGCTTGTGCTGGAGGAGACACAGCCTTGGAGGCAGCAGCATGACTGGCCACCAGAACTGCTGATGGAGGGCTGTGCAGCACCAGCACAGCAGCAGGGAGGGGGGGGGGGGAGGGGTTTGGGTCCAGCCTCACAGGGAGACTGCTTGGCAAGAAAAGTGCCTTGCATGAGGACAGCCAATGGTTGCGTGCAGTGATGAGGCTGACTGACAAGGTCCTGCTCTGCTGGTGTTCCCAGGCTGGCTAGTTCTGGCTTAAGGCAGCCACTTCCAGCAGATTACCAGTTTTGTCAGGAACAGATCTGGTAGCTGCAAACCACCACCAGGCTATGGTCACCACTCACTCTTGCAATGGCAGGAACCCAACGCAAGAGCAGATAGCACCACCACAGTGGGCCATAACCATGTTTACCCTAGAGAGGCAAAGAGGAGGTGAGCCATGCACCAGCAAGCAGCAGAACATCTAGCCCCTTTCCCCAGGGCATGGAAGAGGGACTGCTGGGGGATTCTGGGTGGGAAAGATAATCCAGACCCACTCTCCCCAGGCAAGGGGCATGCAGAACCATGGGGACAGACCCTCAGGCCAGGTCCCCCGCTCTTCCCAGGAGTCAGTGCCACTGCTGGTGCTCAGCTTTATTCATGGAGACACAGCACATCCCAAAATTGGAGTGCAGCCATGCCCCACAAGAGTTACTAATTAAACAGCTGGATCCCAACAAATAGACTCTGCTCTGAGAAGAGACCAATTAATTTGGTGGGGGTAAAGTTGGCTGGATTTGGTCCCATGACCAGCCCTCTGGCAAGCCCTTTTCCAGTCCAGGCTGATATAAACCGCTGGGAAATTGGTTCTCACTCCCAGCACTCCCTGGAGAGCCATGGCTCTTCCTCAAAACCCAGGATGTATGGCCAGGGTGGGGTGGGATGGGATGGACTGGGATGGGATGGGATAGAATGGGATGGGATGCAATGGGATGGGATGGGATGGGGAGACAGATGAGATCCAGCCATTTTGCTGGCTTTTTACAAGGAGCTGCCATTCCTCCACACTCCTGTATCCTCTGAAGAGTTGCAAGCTTTGCTGGGGTGATTTATATTTCAAAGGACATTACTCTCATACAGTGAAAGCCAGAGGTTGCTTTTGTCGTACCCTGACATTCACTCCTAAAATCCCAGCAAATTCCTGCTTTATTGAAGAGGATGACTTTTCCATGTCCTCCAGCAGAGCACACACCCAAGTCACTGGCAGAGGCTGGTGCTCAGCTCACAGTAGCTCTGTGGCCCCACCTGTAGTGGCCCTGTGGCTTGAGAGGCTAGGTGAAGCTGGGACACATTTCCTAGAGCTTCCTCCTGACCTAGCCAGCAAGCTGTCTTTCTTTGCACTAAGCCCACTGGCAGCAGAAAAATAAAAGCAAAGCATTGGGAATTTGGCAGCCTTGCACAGGGGAAGTGTGAAAACCATGCTCAGGGACGTTGCTCCCACCGAGAGGCTTTTAAAGACGTGACAGCACCAATGTGCTAACTGTTAAGGCCAACCCCTGCAAGTTTGCACAGAAGGCAAGCAAAGCTGGCTGTGGACCTGGCTAGGACAAACCCAGTTTCCTTGATTCTCTAGCAGCAGCCAAGCCTCCTGCCAGCAAGTGGAGAAAGACGTGGCACCTGTTCATCTAATTTCAGTGTTCAGAAAGGTTTTGCAGAGCTCTGAAGAGTTTCCCAGGGGTGGAAGGATCTGTCTGAAACAAACCAGACAGTAAGAACAGAATTTACAGCTCAGCTTTCACCAGCGTGTCCAGATAACACAAAAGGTGCCATGTCACAGATCAGCGATTGATTAATTGCTTTAACATTCTGAAACTCCAGGGTGAAGCAGAGTGTGGTAGACCAAGAAAAGGCTATGACACGTTCCCCTAGCTCAGGCAGACTGACAGACACTGTGCAGCATTTCACAAGAAGCCAGCAAAAGCTGGTGGAAGAGGCCATGGTGGAGGACAGTGGTGGGTGCAAAGCTGCAAGGAGCAGGCAGAAGCAGTGGGATGGCCTCCCCCTGGCCTACTGCAGCTGAGGAGGTCAAACACAGCGGGAAAACTATTCAGAAGGAAAGTGGGATGAAAATATTGTGACAGGTAAAGATTCCGTGGCTAAGCCTGATGTATATGATGTAAGCCTGATGTATTTACAAGTTCAACACTGTCCCACATGACATCCTTGTCTCTGAATTGGAGTGTCATCAATTTGATAGATGGGCCACTCGGTGGATGAAGAACTGGCTGGATGGCCGCATACAAAGGGTTGTGGTCAATGGCTCAATGTCCGGCTGGAGACCAGTAACGAGTAGTGTCCCTCACGGACTGGTGTTGGGACCGGTCTTGTTCAACATCTTTGTCAGTGACATGGACAGTGGGATTGAGTGTGCCCTCAGCAAGTTTGCCGATGACCCACACCAAGCTGTGTGGGTCAGCTGATAATCTGGAGGGAAGGGATGCCATCCAGAGGGACCTTGACACGCTTGTGAGGTGGGCTGATGCAAACCTCATGAAGTTTAACCATGACAAATGCAAGGTCCTATACATGGGTTGGAGCAATCCCAGGCACAGCTACAGGTTGGGCAGAGAAGAGATTCAGAGCAGCCCTGAGGAGAAGGTCTTGGGTGTGTTGGTCGATGAGAAAATGAACATGAGACGGCTGCAGTGTGCGCTTGCAGCCCAGAAAGCCGACCATATCCTGGGCTGCATCAAAAGCAGCATGACCAGCAGGTCAAAGGAGGTGATCCTGCCTCTCTCCTCTGCTCTCGTCAGACCTCACTTGGAGTATTGTGTGCAGTTCTGGTGTCCTCAACATAAAAAGGACATGGAACTGTTGGAACAAGTCCAGAGGAGGGTCACGAGGATGATCAGGACACTGGAGCACCTCCCATATGAAGACAGGCTGAGAAAGTTGGGGCTGTTCAGCCTGGAGAAGAGAAGGCTGCATGAAGACCTCATAGCAGCCTTCCAGTATCTGAAGGGGGCCTATAAGGATGCTGGTGAGTGACTGTTCTGTTGGGGGTCGAGCATGGGCGCTTTAACAGGCTTGCAGCAAGCTGTGAGAAAGTGAGCCTCTGACCCCAGGCTGGAAGAGGAAGCATCAAGGTCAGCAAAACAGGAGAGCAATAACAAGATGCCAGAAGCATGATGTAACGCTAAGTTGAAGCGAAGGTGTGAAACCAATCAGGAGAGGCAAAGTGGAGCGTGTACCTCTCGCGGGCAGAGTGAAGTAGCCAATCAAGTAGTGCGTGATTGCGTGTGGGACAGTATATTAAGAGCAGCCTTGTAATCAATAAACGGAGCATTTTGTGAATCTACATCGTGTCGGTGTTTTCTCCCCTCCACCTGGCCGCGGCACTGTTCATTAGGGACTGTAGTGATAGGACAAGGGGGAACGGGTTAAAACTTAGAGAAGTTTAGGTTGGATATAAGGAAGAAATTCTTTACTGTAAGGGTGGTGAGGCACTGGAATGGGTTGCCCAAGGAAGTTGTGAATGCTCCATCCCCAGCGGTGTTCAAGGCCGGGATGGACAAAGCCTTGGGTGGCATCGTTTAGTGCGAGGTGTCCGTGCCCATGGCAGGGGGGTTGGAACTAGATAATCTTAAGGTCCTTTCCAACCCTAACTCTTCTATGATTCTATAATTCACCTTCACAACATGCACAAAGGAGTGGGGAGCTGGTCAGGCGGTGCTGTGGAGAGCCAGCACAGACTAGCATTTCACCAAAAGAAAAGGAATTTGAGGAAATACAGGAAATATTAAATGCAAAGTATGTATTCACGTGTGTGTGTATGTCTTTTTTTACACAGATATGTATATGCAGGATCTATAAAACACCAGATGGGAAACAGTGAATGGCTATCCAGTTTTGTTCTATTGGACAAGAAGAAATACACCTCATTCTGTGTATGGCTACAAGCCAGTCACCAAAGGGGTTACAATAAGACTGTATGCTTCATTGTATAGACAGACCCTTCAGGCTTAGAAAGACTGACTATGTTTTGCAAATGGCACAATTTCTGTGTACAGCTGAAGTGCTAATTAAAAGGGGTTATTTCTTAGGGTAGCTTTACTGATACTTCTGCTCTGAAAAGTCCAAAGAAGCCAAAACAAGCCAGCTTTGGGAGCAGGCAGTGGGATGGGAGCACCCAAAGCAGAGGGAGATGGTGCAGCCACCTGCTGCTGCTCTCTGCCCTCAAAAGACAAGCAGGTCTACCTACCCAGCAATGGTTTCTAACTGCTTTGGTTTGTCTTGCAGTGTCAGGGCAGCTGGAACCCCTCTGGATGTTCCATACAGCCTACTGGTTGATCTCCTAGACTTTCCTACCTAATCAGCAGCTGCCCCCATGCATCTCCCATTCCTTTCTCCCAGACCCTGCTTCATGGTCCTGACTCAGTCCCTGCAGTTCTTCCACAGTGTTCCCAGTTTCCTCCTACATCCCAAAGTGCTGGCTGATGAGGAGCTGGGTAGGGCTCCAGCTGACTGTATGCTCCCCCAGTAGGCAGACTGCCTGCACCACACAGCAGGACCAGCAGCAACCACAGGCTTCTCTTGCCAGGACACAGGCCCTGGTCTCCCTTCTTCTTCCCACCTTTAGCAAGCAGGACTGCTGTCAGGCTAGGATGAAAGTGGATGGAGGTTTCATGCACTTTTGGGAAGAATCAGCACAGGTGGATAGAAGTCATCCATGCAGGGAAAAAGGGGGTGGGCAGACACTCCTGATGGCCCCACACTGGAAGGTAAGGTACCACAACTCAAATGGCATTGAGTGCTCTCTCCTCCTTCCCTCTCCAACCTGACGGTTTAAAAAAAAAACCACAAGGATTTGGAAAAGCTGGACTGCTTTGATTTGTACTCTTGTGTTTGGAGATTTGAGCCACACTCCTACAGCTGTCAGTGTAAAAGGTGGACATGTAGAGGGCCAGAACCTTGCCAGTGTCCCAAGGAGGGACGGGCCACATCACACAGTGAAGTCAGACATGTGGTCAGTTCCTTCACCCCTCCATCCTCACCCCTGGGAACACTTCAGCAAGACCCACACCTTCTTCAACACCAAACACAGTCATCCACAAGGCAGAGCCTTACAGGAAATCATGATCCATTTGTTCCTGTGCTCATGAAACTCCTGCCTTTTGAAAATCAAGCACACAATCCTGTGATGCAGGACACATGGATTTGAGTAGCACTTGAGATGGGGCAATATGGGTGAGGAAGCTATGGGTGTCAGCAGCAGGCTCAAGTGCACTCCCATCTGTGCCTGGCCTGGCGACATAGCTTTTACCAGTGCAGGAGCTGAGAAAAAAGAAGGCTCAGGAGGACCTATCACTGTGTATGAATATCTGATGGGAGAACAGAGATGCAGAAGCCAGGCTCTTCTCAACAGTGTCCAGTGGCAAGGTGGTGGTCACACACTGAGACACAGAAAATTCCACCAAAATGGAAGAAAAACACTTTTTCACTTTGAGGGTGGCTGAACAGTGGAACCAGTTGTCCAAAGAGATTGTGAAGCCTCCATCTGTGGCGATACCTAATCCCAGATGGACATGGCAATGGCTCCAGGTGACCCTGCTTTGGGCAGAGGTTGGACAAGGTGGTGTATGGAGGTTCCTCCAGCCTCAGAAACCCTGTGGCTCTGAGCTGATTCCTGTCACATAGGGCACCAGTAAGACGTAGTGCACTGACAGCCTCTGTCAGTGGCTGACTGTCAGTGTCAGAGACTGAGGAGCCAGCACCTTTCCGAAAGGCAGCCATAAGTTCCATGCCCTATGGGCTGTGACCTGTAAAGTGAACAGGCTTGTAGAACCAGGCTGCTGCTGGCTCATGTAGTGCAAAAGCATTTTGTCACCAGGCTGCACAAAGTGATATGATCTACAGGAGTAGGACTGAGTCTGTGAGCAAAATACCCTCAGGTCTGGCACGAGAGGCTGGTTTCATCCCACTGGAGCTGACTTCCAGACTCACGCAGGGAAGCACACATTCCCTTAACCTTGCCCAGATCATGTCGTCACAAGCTTTTGCCACTGATCTGTGATTTTCCAAGACAGAGTGCATTTACGGGGCAGGTCCTGAGAACACTTTGTGCCTGTGAGTATAGCTAGTGGCTCAGGAGTGGTGACGAGCCCAGACACTCAAGAAAAGGGGTTCTGAACAGTTATAGCAGACTTTGAATCTCAAGCCACACAGCTAAGAACACAGTTTATAGGTTCTCTGTGCATCTGTTGCCTGAAAATCCATTTGTGCCTGGTGTGATGTAAACCAATTTGACACACTCACTAGAGATCCTGTTAATTCAGGCCTGGGTTCTCAGTGGACTGTCCCACAAGTCTAACAGCCTTCTCATTCCATTCATACACAAAAGGCACAGGTAGTACAGTCCCAGGGACAGTGATCGCTTATAATATACATATAATTGTAATATTTCATGTCTCATTCCCAGCAGTGTGCTCTCACAGCCCAAAAAGGGAACCATATCCTGGGCTGCATCAAAAGGAGTGCAACCAGAAAGTTGAAGGAGGTGATCCTGCCCCAATACTCTGCTTTTGTGAGACCTCACTTGGAGCATTGTGTGCAGTTCTGGTGTCCTCATGAATGCTCCATCCCTGGCAGTGTTCAAGACCAGGTTGGATGAAGCCTTGGGTGATATGGTTTAGTGTGGGGTGTCTGTGCCCATGGCAGGGGGGTTGGAACTAGATGATCTTGAGGTCACTTCCAATCCTAACTATTCTATGATTCTATGAAAAAGGACATGGAACTGTTGGAGCAAGTCCAGAGGAGTCCATGAGGATAATCAGGGGACTGGAACATCCTGTATGAACACAGGCTGAGAAAGTTGGGTCTGTTCAGCCTGGAGAAGAGAAGGCTGCGTGGAGACCTCAGAGCAGCCTTCCAGTATTGGAAGGGAGCCTACAAGGATGCTGGAGGACTCTTTATCAGGGACTGTGGTGACAGGACAAGGGGTAATGGATTTAGACTTAAACATGGGAAGTTCAGGTTAGATATAAGGAGGAAGTTCTTTACTGTGAAAGGGGTGAGACACTGGAACAGGCTGCCCAGAGAAGTGGTAAGTGCTCCATCCCTGGCAGTGTTCAAGGCTAGGTTGAACTGGGCCTTGAGCGTCATGTTCTAGTGTGAGGTGTCCCTGCCCATGGCAGGGGGATGATTTTAAGGACCTTTCCAAAGCATTCTATGATTCTGTGATCCTATGATTCTAATCACTATGCATGCTCCATGGAAGGGTCTTCACATGGGCTGCGGTCTTTATGAGCTGTGGATGTGACTTCTACAGTTATGGTAAAGGCAGTTCACTTTAGGACAATTTGAAAGAAAAAAAAATCCCAACTTTCCAGCTATAAGCTGGAATAAAGGAGAAAACAAAACAGCCAAAGCAACATTCCAAGTCAGATCTAGCTCTCTGCTTCACTCCCAGCTGGAGCACGTTGTTCTCCCTTTGAGAGAAAGCTCCTTCTTCAGACATAACCACACCCAGCCTAGCCCAGGCACATAGTATCGAGTAGAAAAGTATACTTTTTCGGAAGACATTAGATAAAGAGCTGTTCTCGGCTCCAGCCACACGCTCAGCAGTAGGCCCTCTAGGCAAGAAAATCCGAACGCCGCTAGAGACTGGAGCAGGGGCAGAGCCACTGGGCACTGCCACGTACAAGATGGCCCCCGGGCTTGCCGCCACACACAAGATGGCTCCGTGCCTGCATATAGACGCTGGTGGAACATGTTATTTCTGTAAATTGTCTCTGCTTTGCAGTCTTCCCAGACAGACTAAGTCTTTCCCAAATAAAAAGAAAGATTTGCATTTCTGGGGATAAGGTTCAATTTTCTCCCCAGTGAGAAAAAGGGAAAAGCTACATTTCGGGAAGAGAGAACAGGGCCACCCCTTTTGGGCAAGCCAAAATGCATTTTACTGGCCTGGAGATGCCTCTTCTAGATAAGGTGTCATCTTCAGTTCAGCACCTGACTGTTAACAGCTCTTGATGAACAGGAGTGTTCTGATGAACACAGATGCCAGACAGGAAAACACTGATTAAGTTCCTGCATGTATTTTCAGTCGTTGTTTAGTAAATCTAGAACCATAGAACAGCTAGGGTTGCAAAGGACCTGCTGACCTGGCCAGGCTGTCAAAATAACTCAGCCTTTGGTGCCACCAATCCTGGACATTCTCCTTGGATCCTTCAAACACAACAAAGATTGGTTGTTCCTGTTTGTTTTAAGAGGGGCACTTTGTCCCAGGCCCAAGATACAATAACTATGAACTGTGGCTACCAATTGCAGGTGCACAGTATGTAACAAACACTCAGTATATCTTAGGTGGATAGAAAAGTGATTTCAGTAGAAAATTTAATAAAAATTTTCTTTCAAACATTATGTTGACATAATAAAAAATGTCAACAGAAAACAATCTATTGCTGTTTCCCTGCACTTGGAGGAAGAATCTCATAGGAAGCTCTTCCACTTCAGTGCCCTGGATCAGACCAGCTGGTTAGGGATCCTCCTTCTCTCTGCCCTCCGGAGGCAGCACCACAGTGCCGCCAGGAAGGACCTGGACGAAGGCTCTTCACATGCATCATACAGCATCTGCTTCGTTTTGAGCACCAGGGAAGAGACCAAGGGGCTGCTGTCATTCTCCATGTTTTGAAGGGCTGCGATGGAAAGGAACAGAGCCACTGTCACAGCCCAGATCTGCAGGGGATCTGAAGAGTCCCTCTAGCCAGGGCCACTCCCACCCCACAGCAATTCCCACAGCCAGGAGGGAGGCAGGGGTACCAGGATTAGATGGAAGGTGTTGCCCACCAGTGTCCCACGTGCTCCTCAAATCTCTCTACTCTGCCCACGCCATCCCTCACCCACAGAGGGCGCAGAGCCCTCCTAGGCCAGGCCAGGGATTATAGCTCCCTACCCAGGGCCTTTCCTCCTACCCACAGGCACCCCACTGCCCTCCCTCACCTTCATTAATGACCAGGATCTTCTCCTTGCGCCCATCCTTCAGATGCTGCCCAGCGAGCCCTAGGCACACACAGCCAGTCACAGATCCTGCTGACCTGACCACCCCAGCAGCCCAGTTCACCCCCACTGGCCCGCTGGGCAAGGCTGAGCCCGGGGTAGCTCCTGGAGCGTGAAGTGGTCATGAGGGACCCAGCCCCACATCAGTCACATCGGGCAGCTGGGGCTCTGCAGCTGCCTGGTGGATTTGGCAGTAGCTATGGCTGGGGCTGAGCTGCTGAGGTGCAGTGAGGGACCCCCAGGCAGCTTGTGGCTCACCAATGAACCTGACGGCCGCCTCGCGCAAGGGCTCCTGTGGGCTCTGCTGATACAGCAGGCTCTGATGCAGGTACTCCTCCAACCTCCTTCTGCTTCTCTTCAGCTAGAGCGAGCACACAGGGACAGAGTTGACACAGACACTCCCCCTGCACCCAGGACTGGCCTCCCCTGCCAGGACACCTGCAATGCCCAGCCAGCAGCTAGCTGGTGCCAGGGTTTGGAGGGAGCAGAGGGCAGCATGCTCCCTGGCCAGGGTGCTGCAGTGCCACCCTGCCACCAAAGGCCAGTGGG
Source organism: Melopsittacus undulatus (assembly GCF_012275295.1). NCBI lineage: Eukaryota > Metazoa > Chordata > Aves > Psittaciformes > Psittaculidae > Melopsittacus > Melopsittacus undulatus. The sequence goes on from NC_047557.1 coordinate 80,679,675, forward strand.
GAACCCCTGGACTCGGGGGGGGGGGGGGGGGGGGGGGGGGGGGGGGGGGGGGGGCGGGGGAGGGGGGGGAAATGGGACCCCTGTGCCCTGCAGGCAGGCAGCACAGGGCTGCCATGGAGGGCAGGGGGAAAGCTGCTAGCCCCATGTGCTGGGGACTGGGGGAGAGAGGCTTCTCCAGGCTGGCTTGCAGGGCTTTGGGGACATCCTTACCATGCACTTGGCAGCCCCCCATATCTGCTCTGTCTGCAACAGCTTCTGGAGCTGCTGCCACCTCAGGAACTTGGCAGCTTCAACGACAGCTTCCTTGGAGGCCTTCAGAGCAGCAGAGACAGGGAGATGGCACCTCTACCCAGGAAAGAGGACCTGGAGATCCCTGGGCTGAGTATGAGGGCAGCAAGGGTTGGGGTCAAAACCTGGCCTTAGGCACCTGCAGGTGCTGCTGGAAAGCCCACAGGGCCTCCAGTGCTCAGGTCTTTATGGCCAGCACTGCTGCTGGGCGATGCTGGATGTGGTAGGGCAGGTGTAGGGTATGTCCCTATCCCCCTTCACACGGGCTGCCAGCTCTGCGGCTGCAGGCAGGAAGGGGCTCTGAGAGGGCTCCAGATGCAGCACATTCAAAGAGCTCAGAAATGCCCACCTGAGCCACACTTGAGTCACTGTCATGCAGGTGGAAGAACAAGGGCAGGAGGCTTCTGTGCACATCCTTCCTCATCTGCTTTTTGTGAGACCTGAATGAAACCCTCATCACATCTCTGCTGAGGAGGATGGACTGCTTTCGCACGCAGCTGCTCGCCTAGGACGAGAGAAGTAAGAGGAGAGGACCTCAGCCCTCGCTTCTCCAAGCCACTGAAGTGAGAAGAACCACCACTCACAGGCCAGTGAGCACACATGGAGAGGGATGCACCATCCCTGAGCCACACACACATGCCACCCAAGGGGCTCTCTCGCTGCCTTACATTTTCAAAGAGTGGCAGGAGCATGTTGAGCAGCTGCAGAGCAATGGGGCCAGCCGTCTGCCTGTCTACCACGCAGAGGATGTTGCTGAGGACAGTCAGGGCGGCCTTCATGACGTCGCAGTCATCATCCTGCAGTTGCTGCATAACGGCTGGCAGCAGGCCTTGCAGAGACATAGCCTTTGCCTATGTGAAACACGCTTTCTTGGTGACACAGTTGAGGAGGACAGCACCAGCAAAACCACTCCGCTTGCAGAGGGGCAGACAGAGATCTCCCCATGTGCAGCACAGCCCAATGCCCTGCCTTTTGTGTTCAGTGGCTGAGGGGCTGCTGAACAGGGCAGTGGGGGCAGTGGGCACAGTTCTCACCACTCCTGATTCCTGGCACAGCCCAAGCACACCGCTGCGCACACAACCACCTGCTGCCCAGGCAGATGCCCTCACTGAGCCTGGCTGCCCCTGCTCACCTGCTTAGGTTTCTCAGACAGCGTGGCGAGGCTTGTGATCGCTACCTTGCGCAGCACTGAACTCTCGCTACGCAGCCGCATGTGGAGGACATACAGGATGAGGCTATCGTCAGTCTTCAGCCTGGTGCAGTCCAGGAGCTGAAACACACCCAGAGCAGAGTGAGAGCCGCAGAGCTCCTGGAAGGCCCAGGGCAAGGCACCAGAGCTGGGCACAGCTCAGACGGGAGGCAGTGGCACCCTTGCCACCTCCCCTCTGCCTCATGCATGTGGCCCAGCTTCCCCCTGCCTGCTCTTGAAGAGGAAATACTTGCCACCAGGCCCACCTCAATGAAGACAATAATGGCACAGATGTCCTCATGCGATCGTATGATTCCAACCGCCTCTTCACATATGGAGGTGCAGCTGGCCCGTTCTTTATGCTTCAGCACTCTAGCAGGGGGAAGAAGGCATTGGCAGCACTGAGACAGGCAAAGCTCTCTGGGCCTATGGTGCCACACAAGTCACGGCTTGGCCACACAAGTCACGGCTCCATCTGCACCTTGTGTTGGCGGCTTGCACCCCACCACCTGTGCTGAAGAGGATCATGCAGGGGACCCTTTCCCTCCAGTGGGGAAACAGCAGCAGACGCAAGGATGGCTGACAAAGCTCTTACCTACTCAGGACCCTGATGCCACTGGGGTAGTCGTAGGGGCTCATGAGCATGTCCCAAGCACCCTCCCCTTTGATGTCTTCAACCAGGGAGTCACCACCCAGAAAATGGAAGAAAGCTTGCATGGTCCTCACCACGCACCTGCATGCAGAGCAAAGCATGGTCACGTGTGGAAGCGTGGCCCTGGCTCTGGCCCAGGGCAGACACCGGGGTACAGGAGCAGAGTACCTGCGACGGTTGACTACACGATCCTCAGCCTCCTTATTCAAAATCTTAGAGCAGCAGCAGCCCTCCTGTGGGCTCTTGGTGGTGAAGGAGATCTGCAAGACCAGTGCCATGAAGAGCTCCTCCAAATGTTTCCTTATGTTGCTTTGGTTGGAAGGCACCAGGAAGGCCATGCGCATGACATTAGTTATCTGCAGAAAACACCCAGGGACACTCTCACTGCAGAGATGTCCCTGCAGCATGCCTGGGGCTAGGGGGTTCAGGAGCTGCGCTGACTGGAGGGAGATGCCAGGACAGAGTCCAGCCAGCTGCATGGCCTGGAGCTCCCCTGTGGTGGCATTCAGGGCTTGGTGCCCATTTCTAGCATGGACACATAAGCTTTGATGGTCCTGAGGGAAGAGCTCAGCCAGCCCCATAGCCCATGCTGGCTACGCTGCACTCACCTTCTCCAGCCCCACAGCCTGCTCTTCCCCTCAGGCTTCCTGGCTGCCCAAGCAGCAGGAGGTGGGGAGGGAGGAGGACCCCCAAGGGCAGCAGGGGCAGGCTGCTTGCCAGTCTGCCGCAGGGCCGAGCAGCATGTGCTGCCCTGCCTGGCTGTAGCCCTGAAGCCCTCAGTGACCTTTTGGAGGTCCAGGTTTCGGAGCAGAGGGAGAGGGGAGGAGGAGCTGGTGAGGGGTGCACAGCCCCAGGCAGGGCAGACCAGGCCTCATCCGGACACTCACAGTCAGCAATACGTGGCAGTTGCAGTTTGTCCTGAAGTTGCTCTGCAACATGCTTGTGTGCTGGATCAGTACCAGCGACTTCAGTATTCTGCCCGAAATGCTGGGCTCACATGCCAGCGCGTTCCACATGGCCCCGGTAGTGGTGCGATGCCACAGATCAGAATCAGTGGGGCCATCTTGGCCATAACAAGTTTTGTCTTGGCAGTTCTCAGAGGTCCTAGGATTCGCCTGAAGCTGAAGGGCCATGTCTATGTCACCAGTGATGGAAATCGACAGCAGGCTAGTGGTCACATCCCAAGAGTGCAGCTGGGCCATTTGGAGCAGGGTCTGCATCAGGATGTCCCACAGCGACCTTCTGGTAACAAGCATCAGCTGCCTATAGATGATCTGCATGTAGTCATCCACCTGGCGGAGGCAGAAGTGTGGAGCTGGGTGCAGTGCAGCCACGGCCCCTGCTGCCCCCAAGGACTGTTCCTCTCCTGTCACTCCTTGCCAGCCTCAAAGGCCACTGGACATGTGCCCTGAGGGCACACGCACAGGGCAGTCCAGATGCATGCTGCTTACCTTGGTCAGCTTCAAGCACATCAAGGCTGTCTTCAGCGTGTTGGCAATCACCTGGGTGTTAGAGACTCTTTCTTGTGTCATGTTGCTCAAAACTGTGAGGACTACGTTGTACCTCTCGGAAGGGAGTAAGAAGTTCCCAGGTTCCTAAGGGAGAAAGAGAGGGAAGTGTTGTCACCCTGAGGGCGCTGGTGGCAGAGCAGAGCTAAGCAGTCAGGTTGGCTCTGGGCTGACACAGCCGGGGCAGTGCTGGCCCACCCCCAGGACAAGTGCCAGCACTGGGGGCTGCTCTGGGGTGACTGCAGCCACGGGAGCATGTGTGAGAGACTGAACTGAAATCAGGCTCCACCGTTCATTGCCTCAAAGATTGGTGTGAAAGACTGGCATGAGGAACTGAGGTCCACTGTCTCAAAGATTGCTGTCCATTATCTCAAGGACTCCTGACAGACATGTGCAGACAGCTGGCTGCAAGACCAGCAAAAGTGGATGCATGTGATCAACTAGGAATGTGCGGTACGTGACATTACGAACAGAGGTACTTCCCCCAACACGTAATAAAAGGGGACAAAGGTAATTGCCAGGTGGCCACCCAACAAGGAAGATGAATATGGGCCCTCAGGACACCACTGGATCCATGGTGGTGACCATCTCTCTGCACTCTGAATGCTTGCTTAATTTCTGTCCTCTTTTCCAAACTGTCCTATCACTATATATTTTATAATAATCTTTTTAAAAGAATTATATTTTTATAATAAACAAACTGACCAACTGTGGCGCTTGACCTCATCTGCATCTTAAATTCATTCTGGGAATCACTAAAAAAATATTTCTGACACTAGGTTTTACCTAGTCAGACCTTCAGAGCGTGTAGAGGGAGCTGCCCTGTGGGCTGAAGGCGAGGGGTGGGCTGAGCCACGGGCAAGAGCTATAGAGCTACAGTGTGCTGGCTCTGCCAGGAACCAGAGCTTGCCAGTGGCCAAGATGGCCAGAGCTGCTCCACTGACACTGGGTTAAAGCCTCTGCCTACTCCCTCGTGGAGCACAGGAGGCCTTGCCATCCACCACAATAGCCAAGGCACTGGTTCATGGGAGTGTCCTGCTAGCCCCACAGCCAAAAGCCCCAGCAAGAGAAGGTTATTACCGCCATTTCATCATTGAGCTCCATAGGCCACAAGCTGTTAACAACTTCCCGCTCCAGAGGCATCTCTGTATCCTCACGTTTCACACAGTAGCCTGGGCAGGAGGGGAAACACAGTGTGAACAACAGTGGCAGGAACAACAGAGAGCTGGAGGCAGCAGGTGAGAGTGTCAAGGAGAGCTGTGCTTGGCTCTCCATTCCATGGGAGCTGGAGATGTGCCAGGGCGGTAGTGGGCCCGTTTATCAGGGGAAGAGAGGAAAACAGCCTCTTAGGCTGTAGAGGGGCAGGAGAGTTCAGTCTGGCTTTCTGCTCAGGAGGAGGACAGAAGCCCAGGCATGCTGCAGCCACTGGCTCTCCAGCTCAAGGGCTCTCGGGACAGGTCCCAAGCTGCTGCTCCGTAGCAGGCTGTGTGTGCTCTACGGTTTGCACAGCTGCTGCCCTGCTCCAGTGACGGAGGCATTTGCTGCTCCTTCCTCTAGCAGAGGAGGGCGCTAGGGCAGTGCGGTACCTTGCCTGGGCCCTTGCAGCTGGAAAGCTCCAGCCTGCCTCAGTGTCTCTTACTCTGTCGCACCAGAAGGAACCTCTTGAAGTTACACAGTGCCTGGAAAGCCCCGCAGCTGATCTCCTGGTCCTCCTCAGCACAGGACAGGGCAAGGTACCCCACTGCGTGCCCTAGGAAATCCAGAGGCTTGTTTCTGGAGAAGCGCCGCATGCCGTATTCTGCATTGAAGTGCTGTGGGAAAGAGGAAGCGGCAGTAGCAGGGCCAAGCTGTGGCAGATGGGATGAAAGCCTTAACCTCTAAGAGCAGCCCCCAGGCCAAGTGCCACGTGAGCAGCTGCACCGCACGGTCACTGCACTGCACTGGCGGTCAAGCCAGGGCAAGGACTGTGCTGTCTCCCTATGAAGGTAACTCTGGAAGGGTTCTGCCTTCTCGCCCTGTGAGCCCCTTGGGCTGGGGTAGGTGTCTGAAAGAAGACTGAGACCCTGGATCTGCTGCTCCTCCAGACTCATAGTCAGCTGACAGAGCCCTCCTTCACCAGCTGCAGGACTCCCCATCTCCAGGGGAGGGAGGGCTGCCAGAGCTGCATCTGCAAAATGCTCTCATGCCCAGCCAGGGACAGCACTGGCTCCTGGGAGAAAAGGCACAAGACAGAGTGCAGCTCCCAGACAGAGGACCAAAGATGCTGGTGCAAGGTTTAGCCTTGCTGAATCCCCTACTGTCCTGCACCCAGGCTTCCCTTGAAGGGGGCCCAGAGTGGTCAGCTACTCTGTGGCACCAGGAAGGGGCAAGCGGTAGCCATAAGTCACCTTCATCACAGGCTCCTTACCTCCAGCATTGAAGAGGACGATAAAAAGTAGGTGAGGCGTACAATCCACCCTACAGCCTTTCGGCGCTTAGCCACGTCCTCAGATGCCGTGATGGGCAGCAGAACCTGAAAAGGGAAAAGCTGCAGGTTTGCCGTGGGAAACAACAGTGACTCCCAGAGCAGGGGTTCTGTCAAGCATCTCATGCTGTTTATGCAATGTGCTGCCAAGGTTTCCCATGGTCCAGAGCAAGACCTGGAATGGGGTCCATCCATGTTGTGATCTGGGGACCACTGCCAGCTGTTGGTGACTTGCTGTAGTCAGGGAAGTTGCCAGACCCCATCCCCAAGGCACCTCTGCCCCCTTCCACATGCAGCTCCAAAAAGGCTCCCTCTCCAAGAAGACCAGAACCTCTGGCAGGGGCTGCAGAAGGGAGGCCAGGCCCATGAGTAGGCCAGAAGAGAAGACCTTCAGGGCTGAGCTCCCATTGCACTATGCACCTTGTACTATGGCCGTATCCTAGAGCATCCCCACCCTGCTGGCAAATGGGGAGGAGAACGTGAACAGGGCAGACAGTGAGGGCAGTGGCTCAGCAGTGCCAGAAACTCTTTTCACCCCTTGGCCTGGGGGGCGCATGCTTTAGAAGGTCTCATCAATTTAGGGTAAGGCAAGGAAGACATCCCGTGAGCTCTGCTCTTGGTAAACGCCTGACCTGCAGTATTTTCTCTGTTATGAAGATGCAGGATTTCTGTGAAGCACCATGTATCAGCGCCTCCAGCACACTGTCAAGGGTTTTCAGGATCTGTAAGGAGAGACATAGACAGACACAGATACACAGAGATGCAGCAGGTTACATGCTTCTTCCTTGCAAAAAGTTTGCTTGCCTGCCTTGCACCTGAGGTGGCCCTCAGCTGGTGCCCAAAGGCTCTGGTGCCCAGGGGAGGCCTCAGGGTCTCCCTGGCCTTCCTTCTCCTGTTGGCTTCCAGCAGTCAAAGTCAGTGAGGGGACCATGCAGAAGGACAGGCTGTCAGGCTCTCTGCAGCTCAGCCCACATTTACCTGGTCGTAGAATGGAGTACACTGGCTGATCGTCTCGCTTGCAACAAAACTGAAGGTGTCACCTATGTATTTGCAGAGGTGGTTATACAGCACACTTTCCCTGTATTTGCTGCAAGGAGAGAAAGTGCCAGCTGGATGCAAGGGTTTCTACACTGGGGAAGGTGGCCACAAACACTATGACCAGCAGTCCCCACGGTTGAACCTACACAAGGTAGGCAAGGCATCTCCTCCCTCCCCCCGTTCTGCTGAGTCAGGGACAGAGGGCAGCCCTGGGCAGTGAACCCTGAAGCCCTTTCCATCTCCTGCCTCTTCCTTCAGAGGAAAAGCCAAGAGGCGTCGGGTAGCCCTGGAGCATCCACCGCTATCCTGCCTGACCCACTGATGGGCTGAGAGGTGGGAGAGCAGAGGCCCAAAGACCACACCACCAGCACAGGAAATTCCTGGTGCTACCAGGCCCATGGGAGGCTCTGGCCTGGCCAGGCTCTGGGACAGGTACCTCAGTGCAGCGATGGCAAGCAGGGCTTGCTGCCACATCATGGTGTCCATGCTGTCGAAGGTCTCGTTTTGCATTAGTGCCTGCAGAGGGAAAGCATGGCTGGATCCGGGGCACAGCAGCTGCCAGTGCCTGGCACCGGTCTGCCAGTCTGCAGAGTGGGCAAAGTCTGCCAGTCAGCTCCAGGACCCACAGCAGCCCCCTGCTCTGCAGTGGCCCCAGTGGCAGGAAGAGCTGTTCCCACAAGGCCTGTCCTACTCTTCCGCTGTCTGTGCCCAGATGCCTGAGTGCTGTCCTTATCACCGGTCCGGTGCTTGGCCATCTCTGCTCCTTTCCCTTAGCCCCGCTGGGAGGGCCACTCACCTCCAGTTTACTCAGCAGCTCATGGGATGTTGGGCTCTGGTACCTTCCTTGCACTGAGGCTCTGCAGAGCATGTCGATGGAGGCCAGAAACTTCATCTTTGAGTCCTGATCCTGTCAGTCCAGGAGAAGAGAGACAGAGAAGAAGGGTGAGGGGGCAATGGTACAGACAGCAGGAGTGAAGGCTTGAGGGGCTGCAGCAGTGGTGCAGGGGGCCAGGAGGGGAACAGCTCTGCACTGCCAGAAGCCCTTCAGGAGCCTGTGTGTAGGCAGCACCTATCTGGGAGCTGCTGGCACAGCTTTGCTGACAAATTCTGCCATTACCCTTCTGGTGCTTTTGACAAAGTCCATGATGTAGTCGTGGGCCTCCTTTTCCTCATCCTGCAACTGGATGCTAGAGGCAGCAGCAGCTACACCTGATGAAGAGCAAGAATGGGGAGAGTTGTAGGCAGGGGTAGGAGGTAGAGGGAAGAGATGGGGTCCTCTCTCCAGCCCTGCCCCGGCTGCTGTGCCCACAGCACACCCTGGGCCAGGGTGCTGATGCCCTGTCCATCTCCTCCAAGATGCTGCCAGGAGCAGGGTGAGAAAGGTGCCAGCCCTGCAGCCCCGCTGCCTCCTGCCCATGCACCTGCTTCTCCTTGCCCTGTTCTGTGCCCCAAGGCCATTCTCTGGGGTCCTGTTGATACCTACTTATGTAATCGATGGTGACACTCTGAGATTCCTCCATGGGCATTGCCTGGGTCTTTCTGACCACTGATGGTCACCGCCAGCTGCCCCAGCAGGGGCTCCTGCACAAGCTGCTTGGCTCTTCTCTCCTCAGAGTCCTGGTTCCTGTGGGACTGGGCACACTACTTGCCCTGAGGGCCCCACTGTTACGCAGCACCCAGGCCAGGGAGGGAATGTATCTTGGCCTGCATTGTGACCTATGTGCTGCAGGGCGGAGCACCATGTGTTGCCCCGCCTGGCTGTGGCCCTCAACTCAAGTAACCAAGAAACCACATTTTCTTCCACCTTATTTCTTCTTTTCATTAACAGCTAGAATTTCACTGAATGGTTCAGGCTGGAAAGGAACTTCAGATCATCCAGCTCCTCAGAGGAGACTGAGGGAAAGCCATTCATTCAGCCTGTAGAGGAGAAAGCTTCAGGGCAGACCTCACAGCAACCCTCCACTACCTACAGGAGGACATGAAGACAGAGACAGTTTCTTCACAGCAGTGGATGGTGGGATAATGACAGACAAGAGGCTTCGAGAGACATTCAGACTGGAAATAAGGAAAAGCCTTTTCCCTCATAAGGACAGCAAAGAGATGCACAGGTTGCCCAGAGAGACAGTGCTGTCTCATGCCAGGAAGATGTGACTGGACAAAGCCCCAAGAACCTTGGTCTGATGCTGCTTTGAGCACGAGGTTCAAGCAGAAGCCTCTAGAAGTCAGTTCCCACCCAAGATACCACATGATCCTGTGAGTAGGCCACCTCCCACAAAAAGGTACATACAAGTCTTTGGAAGCAAAGATTTCACAAGGTGTCAAGGAAAATGCTTGTGCACTAAGAACTGGCTTTTCTCAGAGATGCCAGGGTCTCTAAAACTGCAACTGTGGAAACCCTTGAAGGGGAAATGGACTCAGGCTTTCCACATCCTAAACCAATGCTTCAACTCTGCAACAACAGCAATGCCACAGAACAGGTCCAGTAGCATGCATCACCCCCTACACTTTTGTGTCTACCCCCTACACCTTGTGTCTACACACCACTTGTTTTCAACTACTGGCATCCCTTTTACCTTTGGGCATGAAAACAGAACACTTTGCACAACAGAGTGGCGCCACAAAAAAAAATAGAAAAAGAAAAAAACCCACAAAAAAAAATCCCAACTTTCCAGCTATAAGCTGGAATAAAGGAGAAAACAAAACAGCCAAAGCAACATTCCAAGTCAGATCTAGCTCTCTGCTTCACTCCCAGCTGGAGCACGTTGTTCTCCCTTTGAGAGAAAGCTCCTTCTTCAGACATAACCACACCCAGCCTAGCCCAGGCACATAGTATCGAGTAGAAAAGCTATACTTTTTCGGAAGACATTAGATAAAGAGCTGTTCTCGGCTCCAGCCACACGCTCAGCAGTAGGCCCTCTAGGCAAGAAAATCCGAACGCCGCTAGAGACTGGCGCAGGGGCGGAGCCGCTGGGCGCCGCCACGTACAAGATGGCCCCCGGGCTTGCCGCCACACGCAACATGGCCCCCGGGCTTGCCGCCACACACAAGATGGCTCCGTGCCTGCATATAGACGCTGGTGGAACATGTTATTTCTGTAAATTGTCTCTGCTTTGCAGTCTTCCCAGACAGACTAAGTCTTTCCCAAATAAAAAGAAAGATTTGCATTTCTGGGGATAAGGTTCAATTTTCTCCCCAGTGAGAAAAAGGGAAAAGCTACATTTCGGGAAGAGAGAACAGGGCCACCCCTTTTGGGCAAGCCAAAATGCATTTTACTGGCCTGGAGATGCCTCTTCTAGATAAGGTGTCATCTTCAGTTCAGCACCTGACTGTTAACAGCTCTTGATGAACAGGAGTGTTCTGATGAACACAGATGCCAGACAGGAAAACACTGATTAAGTTCCTGCATGTATTTTCAGTCGTTGTTTAGTAAATCTAGAACCATAGAACAGCTAGGGTTGCAAAGGACCTGCTGACCTGGCCAGGCTGTCAAAATAACTCAGCCTTTGGTGCCACCAATCCTGGACATTCTCCTTGGATCCTTCAAACACAACAAAGATTGGTTGTTCCTGTTTGTTTTAAGAGGGGCACTTTGTCCCAGGCCCAAGATACAATAACTATGAACTGTGGCTACCAATTGCAGGTGCACAGTATGTAACAAACACTCAGTATATCTTAGGTGGATAGAAAAGTGATTTCAGTAGAAAATTTAATAAAAATTTTCTTTCAAACATTATGTTGACTGTCGTGGTTTAAATCAAGTCTCCCTACTCCCGGAGAGTTAGGAAGAAGAATCCAAAGAATGTAGCCCCCACGGATTGAGATAAAAACGGTTTAAACTAAATCTGCACAGTTCCCCCTCTGTTCCCCCCCCCCCCCCCCCCCCCCCCCCCCACCTTCCCACTCCCGGAGGGATGGGAAGGAGAGCCGGAGGGATACAACTCCCACGGATCGAGGTAATATCAGTCCAGCAATCAAGGTATAACAGAAGTAACTACCGGTACCAATAACAAATCAAAGTTAGAGGAGACAAACAGAGAGAGAGAATACGATACCACCCGCCGCCACGAGGCCAGCAGCCGGAAGCCCCAGAGAGAGCTTCCCGTTCCCTCCCCGAGCTCAGCCCGGCGTGTTAACTCCTTCCCTCCCGGCCAGCTTCCAGTCCCCTCCCCAAGCAGGACGTGCTGTGGTATGGAATACCTCCCCGACTAGCCCAGACCAGGCGCCCTATCTCTCCCTCCTCACTGGCAGAGCATGAGCTACTGCTGAACCCATGACACCTTGTGTCTACACACCACTTGTTTTCAACTACTGGCATCCCTTTTACCTTTGGGCATGAAAACAGAACACTTTGCACAACAGAGTGGCGCCACAAAAAAAATAGAAAAAGAAAAAAACCCACAAAAAAAAATCCCAACTTTCCAGCTATAAGCTGGAATAAAGGAGAAAACAAAACAGCCAAAGCAACATTCCAAGTCAGATCTAGCTCTCTGCTTCACTCCCAGCTGGAGCACGTTGTTCTCCCTTTGAGAGAAAGCTCCTTCTTCAGACATAACCACACCCAGCCTAGCCCAGGCACATAGTATCGAGTAGAAAAGTATACTTTTTCGGAAGACATTAGATAAAGAGCTGTTCTCGGCTCCAGCCACACGCTCAGCAGTAGGCCCTCTAGGCAAGAAAATCCGAACGCCGCTAGAGACTGGAGCAGGGGCAGAGCCACTGGGCACTGCCACGTACAAGATGGCCCCCGGGCTTGCCGCCACACACAAGATGGCTCCGTGCCTGCATATAGACGCTGGTGGAACATGTTATTTCTGTAAATTGTCTCTGCTTTGCAGTCTTCCCAGACAGACTAAGTCTTTCCCAAATAAAAAGAAAGATTTGCATTTCTGGGGATAAGGTTCAATTTTCTCCCCAGTGAGAAAAAGGGAAAAGCTACATTTCGGGAAGAGAGAACAGGGCCACCCCTTTTGGGCAAGCCAAAATGCATTTTACTGGCCTGGAGATGCCTCTTCTAGATAAGGTGTCATCTTCAGTTCAGCACCTGACTGTTAACAGCTCTTGATGAACAGGAGTGTTCTGATGAACACAGATGCCAGACAGGAAAACACTGATTAAGTTCCTGCATGTATTTTCAGTCGTTGTTTAGTAAATCTAGAACCATAGAACAGCTAGGGTTGCAAAGGACCTGCTGACCTGGCCAGGCTGTCAAAATAACTCAGCCTTTGGTGCCACCAATCCTGGACATTCTCCTTGGATCCTTCAAACACAACAAAGATTGGTTGTTCCTGTTTGTTTTAAGAGGGGCACTTTGTCCCAGGCCCAAGATACAATAACTATGAACTGTGGCTACCAATTGCAGGTGCACAGTATGTAACAAACACTCAGTATATCTTAGGTGGATAGAAAAGTGATTTCAGTAGAAAATTTAATAAAAATTTTCTTTCAAACATTATGTTGACATAATAAAAAATGTCAACAGAAAACAATCTATTGCTGTTTCCCTGCACTTGGAGGAAGAATCTCATAGGAAGCTCTTCCACTTCAGTGCCCTGGATCAGACCAGCTGGTTAGGGATCCTCCTTCTCTCTGCCCTCCGGAGGCAGCACCACAGTGCCGCCAGGAAGGACCTGGACGAAGGCTCTTCACATGCATCATACAGCATCTGCTTCGTTTTGAGCACCAGGGAAGAGACCAAGGGGCTGCTGTCATTCTCCATGTTTTGAAGGGCTGCGATGGAAAGGAACAGAGCCACTGTCACAGCCCAGATCTGCAGGGGATCTGAAGAGTCCCTCTAGCCAGGGCCACTCCCACCCCACAGCAATTCCCACAGCCAGGAGGGAGGCAGGGGTACCAGGATTAGATGGAAGGTGTTGCCCACCAGTGTCCCACGTGCTCCTCAAATCTCTCTACTCTGCCCACGCCATCCCTCACCCACAGAGGGCGCAGAGCCCTCCTAGGCCAGGCCAGGGATTATAGCTCCCTACCCAGGGCCTTTCCTCCTACCCACAGGCACCCCACTGCCCTCCCTCACCTTCATTAATGACCAGGATCTTCTCCTTGCGCCCATCCTTCAGATGCTGCCCAGCGAGCCCTAGGCACACACAGCCAGTCACAGATCCTGCTGACCTGACCACCCCAGCAGCCCAGTTCACCCCCACTGGCCCGCTGGGCAAGGCTGAGCCCGGGGTAGCTCCTGGAGCGTGAAGTGGTCATGAGGGACCCAGCCCCACATCAGTCACATCGGGCAGCTGGGGCTCTGCAGCTGCCTGGTGGATTTGGCAGTAGCTATGGCTGGGGCTGAGCTGCTGAGGTGCAGTGAGGGACCCCCAGGCAGCTTGTGGCTCACCAATGAACCTGACGGCCGCCTCGCGCAAGGGCTCCTGTGGGCTCTGCTGATACAGCAGGCTCTGATGCAGGTACTCCTCCAACCTCCTTCTGCTTCTCTTCAGCTAGAGCGAGCACACAGGGACAGAGTTGACACAGACACTCCCCCTGCACCCAGGACTGGCCTCCCCTGCCAGGACACCTGCAATGCCCAGCCAGCAGCTAGCTGGTGCCAGGGTTTGGAGGGAGCAGAGGGCAGCATGCTCCCTGGCCAGGGTGCTGCAGTGCCACCCTGCCACCAAAGGCCAGTGGGGAACCCCTGGACTCGGGGGGGGGGGGGGGGGGGGGGGCGGGGGAGGGGGGGGAAATGGGACCCCTGTGCCCTGCAGGCAGGCAGCACAGGGCTGCCATGGAGGGCAGGGGGAAAGCTGCTAGCCCCATGTGCTGGGGACTGGGGGAGAGAGGCTTCTCCAGGCTGGCTTGCAGGGCTTTGGGGACATCCTTACCATGCACTTGGCAGCCCCCCATATCTGCTCTGTCTGCAACAGCTTCTGGAGCTGCTGCCACCTCAGGAACTTGGCAGCTTCAACGACAGCTTCCTTGGAGGCCTTCAGAGCAGCAGAGACAGGGAGATGGCACCTCTACCCAGGAAAGAGGACCTGGAGATCCCTGGGCTGAGTATGAGGGCAGCAAGGGTTGGGGTCAAAACCTGGCCTTAGGCACCTGCAGGTGCTGCTGGAAAGCCCACAGGGCCTCCAGTGCTCAGGTCTTTATGGCCAGCACTGCTGCTGGGCGATGCTGGATGTGGTAGGGCAGGTGTAGGGTATGTCCCTATCCCCCTTCACACGGGCTGCCAGCTCTGCGGCTGCAGGCAGGAAGGGGCTCTGAGAGGGCTCCAGATGCAGCACATTCAAAGAGCTCAGAAATGCCCACCTGAGCCACACTTGAGTCACTGTCATGCAGGTGGAAGAACAAGGGCAGGAGGCTTCTGTGCACATCCTTCCTCATCTGCTTTTTGTGAGACCTGAATGAAACCCTCATCACATCTCTGCTGAGGAGGATGGACTGCTTTCGCACGCAGCTGCTCGCCTAGGACGAGAGAAGTAAGAGGAGAGGACCTCAGCCCTCGCTTCTCCAAGCCACTGAAGTGAGAAGAACCACCACTCACAGGCCAGTGAGCACACATGGAGAGGGATGCACCATCCCTGAGCCACACACACATGCCACCCAAGGGGCTCTCTCGCTGCCTTACATTTTCAAAGAGTGGCAGGAGCATGTTGAGCAGCTGCAGAGCAATGGGGCCAGCCGTCTGCCTGTCTACCACGCAGAGGATGTTGCTGAGGACAGTCAGGGCGGCCTTCATGACGTCGCAGTCATCATCCTGCAGTTGCTGCATAACGGCTGGCAGCAGGCCTTGCAGAGACATAGCCTTTGCCTATGTGAAACACGCTTTCTTGGTGACACAGTTGAGGAGGACAGCACCAGCAAAACCACTCCGCTTGCAGAGGGGCAGACAGAGATCTCCCCATGTGCAGCACAGCCCAATGCCCTGCCTTTTGTGTTCAGTGGCTGAGGGGCTGCTGAACAGGGCAGTGGGGGCAGTGGGCACAGTTCTCACCACTCCTGATTCCTGGCACAGCCCAAGCACACCGCTGCGCACACAACCACCTGCTGCCCAGGCCCAGGCAGATGCCCTCACTGAGCCTGGCTGCCCCTGCTCACCTGCTTAGGTTTCTCAGACAGCGTGGCGAGGCTTGTGATCGCTACCTTGCGCAGCACTGAACTCTCGCTACGCAGCCGCATGTGGAGGACATACAGGATGAGGCTATCGTCAATCTTCAGCCTGGTGCAGTCCAGGAGCTGAAACACACCCAGAGCAGAGTGAGAGCCGCAGAGCTCCTGGAAGGCCCAGGGCAAGGCACCAGAGCTGGGCACAGCTCAGACGGGAGGCAGTGGCACCCTTGCCACCTCCCCTCTGCCTCATGCATGTGGCCCAGCTTCCCCCTGCCTGCTCTTGAAGAGGAAATACTTGCCACCAGGCCCACCTCAATGCAGACAATAATGGCACAGATGTCCTCATGTGATCGTATGATTCCAACCGCCTCTTCACATATGGAGGTGCAGCTGGCCCGTTCTTTATGCTTCAGCACTCTAGCAGGGGGAAGAAGGCATTGGCAGCACTGAGACAGGCAAAGCTCTCTGGGCCTATGGTGCCACACAAGTCACGGCTTGGCCACACAAGTCACGGCTCCATCTGCACCTTGTGTTGGCGGCTTGCACCCCACCACCTGTGCTGAAGAGGATCATGCAGGGGACCCTTTCCCTCCAGTGGGGAAACAGCAGCAGACGCAAGGATGGCTGACAAAGCTCTTACCTACTCAGGACCCTGATGCCACTGGGGTAGTCGTAGGGGCTCATGAGCATGTCCCAAGCACCCTCCCCTTTGATGTCTTCAACCAGGGAGTCACCACCCAGAAAATGGAAGAAAGCTTGCATGGTCCTCACCACGCACCTGCATGCAGAGCAAAGCATGGTCACGTGTGGAAGCGTGGCCCTGGCTCTGGCCCAGGGCAGACACCGGGGTACAGGAGCAGAGTACCTGCGACGGTTGACTACACGATCCTCAGCCTCCTTATTCAAAATCTTAGAGCAGCAGCAGCCCTCCTGTGGGCTCTTGGTGGTGAAGGAGATCTGCAAGACCAGTGCCATGAAGAGCTCCTCCAAATGTTTCCTTATGTTGCTTTGGTTGGAAGGCACCAGGAAGGCCATGCGCATGACATTAGTTATCTGCAGAAAACACCCAGGGACACTCTCACTGCAGAGATGTCCCTGCAGCATGCCTGGGGCTAGGGGGTTCAGGAGCTGCGCTGACTGGAGGGAGATGCCAGGACAGAGTCCAGCCAGCTGCATGGCCTGGAGCTCCCCTGTGGTGGCATTCAGGGCTTGGTGCCCATTTCTAGCATGGACACATAAGCTTTGATGGTCCTGAGGGAAGAGCTCAGCCAGCCCCATAGCCCATGCTGGCTACGCTGCACTCACCTTCTCCAGCCCCACAGCCTGCTCTTCCCCTCAGGCTTCCTGGCTGCCCAAGCAGCAGGAGGTGGGGAGGGAGGAGGACCCCCAAGGGCAGCAGGGGCAGGCTGCTTGCCAGTCTGCCGCAGGGCCGAGCAGCATGTGCTGCCCTGCCTGGCTGTAGCCCTGAAGCCCTCAGTGACCTTTTGGAGGTCCAGGTTTCGGAGCAGAGGGAGAGGGGAGGAGGAGCTGGTGAGGGGTGCACAGCCCCAGGCAGGGCAGACCAGGCCTCATCCGGACACTCACAGTCAGCAATACGTGGCAGTTGCAGTTTGTCCTGAAGTTGCTCTGCAACATGCTTGTGTGCTGGATCAGTACCAGCGACTTCAGTATTCTGCCCGAAATGCTGGGCTCACATGCCAGCGCGTTCCACATGGCCCCGGTAGTGGTGCGATGCCACAGATCAGAATCAGTGGGGCCATCTTGGCCATAACAAGTTTTGTCTTGGCAGTTCTCAGAGGTCCTAGGATTCGCCTGAAGCTGAAGGGCCATGTCTATGTCACCAGTGATGGAAATCGACAGCAGGCTAGTGGTCACATCCCAAGAGTGCAGCTGGGCCATTTGGAGCAGGGTCTGCATCAGGATGTCCCACAGCGACCTTCTGGTAACAAGCATCAGCTGCCTATAGATGATCTGCATGTAGTCATCCACCTGGCGGAGGCAGAAGTGTGGAGCTGGGTGCAGTGCAGCCACGGCCCCTGCTGCCCCCAAGGACTGTTCCTCTCCTGTCACTCCTTGCCAGCCTCAAAGGCCACTGGACATGTGCCCTGAGGGCACACGCACAGGGCAGTCCAGATGCATGCTGCTTACCTTGGTCAGCTTCAAGCACATCAAGGCTGTCTTCAGCGTGTTGGCAATCACCTGGGTGTTAGAGACTCTTTCTTGTGTCATGTTGCTCAAAACTGTGAGGACTACGTTGTACCTCTCGGAAGGGAGTAAGAAGTTCCCAGGTTCCTAAGGGAGAAAGAGAGGGAAGTGTTGTCACCCTGAGGGCGCTGGTGGCAGAGCAGAGCTAAGCAGTCAGGTTGGCTCTGGGCTGACACAGCCGGGGCAGTGCTGGCCCACCCCCAGGACAAGTGCCAGCACTGGGGGCTGCTCTGGGGTGACTGCAGCCACGGGAGCATGTGTGAGAGACTGAACTGAAATCAGGCTCCACCGTTCATTGCCTCAAAGATTGGTGTGAAAGACTGGCATGAGGAACTGAGGTCCACTGTCTCAAAGATTGCTGTCCATTATCTCAAGGACTCCTGACAGACATGTGCAGACAGCTGGCTGCAAGACCAGCAAAAGTGGATGCATGTGATCAACTAGGAATGTGCGGTACGTGACATTACGAACAGAGGTACTTCCCCCAACACGTAATAAAAGGGGACAAAGGTAATTGCCAGGTGGCCACCCAACAAGGAAGATGAATATGGGCCCTCAGGACACCACTGGATCCATGGTGGTGACCATCTCTCTGCACTCTGAATGCTTGCTTAATTTCTGTCCTCTTTTCCAAACTGTCCTATCACTATATATTTTATAATAATCTTTTTAAAAGAATTATATTTTTATAATAAACAAACTGACCAACTGTGGCGCTTGACCTCATCTGCATCTTAAATTCATTCTGGGAATCACTAAAAAAATATTTCTGACACTAGGTTTTACCTAGTCAGACCTTCAGAGCGTGTAGAGGGAGCTGCCCTGTGGGCTGAAGGCGAGGGGTGGGCTGAGCCACGGGCAAGAGCTATAGAGCTACAGTGTGCTGGCTCTGCCAGGAACCAGAGCTTGCCAGTGGCCAAGATGGCCAGAGCTGCTCCACTGACACTGGGTTAAAGCCTCTGCCTACTCCCTCGTGGAGCACAGGAGGCCTTGCCATCCACCACAATAGCCAAGGCACTGGTTCATGGGAGTGTCCTGCTAGCCCCACAGCCAAAAGCCCCAGCAAGAGAAGGTCATTACCGCCATTTCATCATTGAGCTCCATAGGCCACAAGCTGTTAACAACTTCCCGCTCCAGAGGCATCTCTGTATCCTCACGTTTCGCACAGTAGCCTGGGCAGGAGGGGAAACACAGTGTGAACAACAGTGGCAGGAACAACAGAGAGCTGGAGGCAGCAGGTGAGAGTGTCAAGGAGAGCTGTGCTTGGCTCTCCATTCCATGGGAGCTGGAGATGTGCCAGGGCGGTAGTGGGCCCGTTTATCAGGGGAAGAGAGGAAAACAGCCTCTTAGGCTGTAGAGGGGCAGGAGAGTTCAGTCTGGCTTTCTGCTCAGGAGGAGGACAGAAGCCCAGGCATGCTGCAGCCACTGGCTCTCCAGCTCAAGGGCTCTCGGGACAGGTCCCAAGCTGCTGCTCCGTAGCAGGCTGTGTGTGCTCTACGGTTTGCACAGCTGCTGCCCTGCTCCAGTGACGGAGGCATTTGCTGCTCCTTCCTCTAGCAGAGGAGGGCGCTAGGGCAGTGCGGTACCTTGCCTGGGCCCTTGCAGCTGGAAAGCTCCAGCCTGCCTCAGTGTCTCTTACTCTGTCGCACCAGAAGGAACCTCTTGAAGTTACACAGTGCCTGGAAAGCCCCGCAGCTGATCTCCTGGTCCTCCTCAGCACAGGACAGGGCAAGGTACCCCACTGCGTGCCCTAGGAAATCCAGAGGCTTGTTTCTGGAGAAGCGCCGCATGCCGTATTCTGCATTGAAGTGCTGTGGGAAAGAGGAAGCGGCAGTAGCAGGGCCAAGCTGTGGCAGATGGGATGAAAGCCTTAACCTCTAAGAGCAGCCCCCAGGCCAAGTGCCACGTGAGCAGCTGCACCGCACGGTCACTGCACTGCACTGGCGGTCAAGCCAGGGCAAGGACTGTGCTGTCTCCCTATGAAGGTAACTCTGGAAGGGTTCTGCCTTCTCGCCCTGTGAGCCCCTTGGGCTGGGGTAGGTGTCTGAAAGAAGACTGAGACCCTGGATCTGCTGCTCCTCCAGACTCATAGTCAGCTGACAGAGCCCTCCTTCACCAGCTGCAGGACTCCCCATCTCCAGGGGAGGGAGGGCTGCCAGAGCTGCATCTGCAAAATGCTCTCATGCCCAGCCAGGGACAGCACTGGCTCCTGGGAGAAAAGGCACAAGACAGAGTGCAGCTCCCAGACAGAGGACCAAAGATGCTGGTGCAAGGTTTAGCCTTGCTGAATCCCCTACTGTCCTGCACCCAGGCTTCCCTTGAAGGGGGCCCAGAGTGGTCAGCTACTCTGTGGCACCAGGAAGGGGCAAGCGGTAGCCATAAGTCACCTTCATCACAGGCTCCTTACCTCCAGCATTGAAGAGGACGATAAAAAGTAGGTGAGGCGTACAATCCACCCTACAGCCTTTCGGCGCTTAGCCACGTCCTCAGATGCCGTGATGGGCAGCAGAACCTGAAAAGGGAAAAGCTGCAGGTTTGCCGTGGGAAACAACAGTGACTCCCAGAGCAGGGGTTCTGTCAAGCATCTCATGCTGTTTATGCAATGTGCTGCCAAGGTTTCCCATGGTCCAGAGCAAGACCTGGAATGGGGTCCATCCATGTTGTGATCTGGGGACCACTGCCAGCTGTTGGTGACTTGCTGTAGTCAGGGAAGTTGCCAGACCCCATCCCCAAGGCACCTCTGCCCCCTTCCACATGCAGCTCCAAAAAGGCTCCCTCTCCAAGAAGACCAGAACCTCTGGCAGGGGCTGCAGAAGGGAGGCCAGGCCCATGAGTAGGCCAGAAGAGAAGACCTTCAGGGCTGAGCTCCCATTGCACTATGCACCTTGTACTATGGCCGTATCCTAGAGCATCCCCACCCTGCTGGCAAATGGGGAGGAGAACGTGAACAGGGCAGACAGTGAGGGCAGTGGCTCAGCAGTGCCAGAAACTCTTTTCACCCCTTGGCCTGGGGGGCGCATGCTTTAGAAGGTCTCATCAATTTAGGGTAAGGCAAGGAAGACATCCCGTGAGCTCTGCTCTTGGTAAACGCCTGACCTGCAGTATTTTCTCTGTTATGAAGATGCAGGATTTCTGTGAAGCACCATGTATCAGCGCCTCCAGCACACTGTCAAGGGTTTTCAGGATCTGTAAGGAGAGACATAGACAGACACAGATACACAGAGATGCAGCAGGTTACATGCTTCTTCCTTGCAAAAAGTTTGCTTGCCTGCCTTGCACCTGAGGTGGCCCTCAGCTGGTGCCCAAAGGCTCTGGTGCCCAGGGGAGGCCTCAGGGTCTCCCTGGCCTTCCTTCTCCTGTTGGCTTCCAGCAGTCAAAGTCAGTGAGGGGACCATGCAGAAGGACAGGCTGTCAGGCTCTCTGCAGCTCAGCCCACATTTACCTGGTCGTAGAATGGAGTACACTGGCTGATCGTCTCGCTTGCAACAAAACTGAAGGTGTCACCTATGTATTTGCAGAGGTGGTTATACAGCACACTTTCCCTGTATTTGCTGCAAGGAGAGAAGGTGCCAGCTGGATGCAAGGGTTTCTACACTGGGGAAGGTGGCCACAAACACTATGACCAGCAGTCCCCACGGTTGAACCTACACAAGGTAGGCAAGGCATCTCCTCCCTCCCCCCGTTCTGCTGAGTCAGGGACAGAGGGCAGCCCTGGGCAGTGAACCCTGAAGCCCTTTCCATCTCCTGCCTCTTCCTTCAGAGGAAAAGCCAAGAGGCGTCGGGTAGCCCTGGAGCATCCACCGCTATCCTGCCTGACCCACTGATGGGCTGAGAGGTGGGAGAGCAGAGGCCCAAAGACCACACCACCAGCACAGGAAATTCCTGGTGCTACCAGGCCCATGGGAGGCTCTGGCCTGGCCAGGCTCTGGGACAGGTACCTCAGTGCAGCGATGGCAAGCAGGGCTTGCTGCCACATCATGGTGTCCATGCTGTCGAAGGTCTCGTTTTGCATTAGTGCCTGCAGAGGGAAAGCATGGCTGGATCCGGGGCACAGCAGCTGCCAGTGCCTGGCACCGGTCTGCCAGTCTGCAGAGTGGGCAAAGTCTGCCAGTCAGCTCCAGGACCCACAGCAGCCCCCTGCTCTGCAGTGGCCCCAGTGGCAGGAAGAGCTGTTCCCACAAGGCCTGTCCTACTCTTCCGCTGTCTGTGCCCAGATGCCTGAGTGCTGTCCTTATCACCGGTCCGGTGCTTGGCCATCTCTGCTCCTTTCCCTTAGCCCCGCTGGGAGGGCCACTCACCTCCAGTTTACTCAGCAGCTCATGGGATGTTGGGCTCTGGTACCTTCCTTGCACTGAGGCTCTGCAGAGCATGTCGATGGAGGCCAGAAACTTCATCTTTGAGTCCTGATCCTGTCAGTCCAGGAGAAGAGAGACAGAGAAGAAGGGTGAGGGGGCAATGGTACAGACAGCAGGAGTGAAGGCTTGAGGGGCTGCAGCAGTGGTGCAGGGGGCCAGGAGGGGAACAGCTCTGCACTGCCAGAAGCCCTTCAGGAGCCTGTGTGTAGGCAGCACCTATCTGGGAGCTGCTGGCACAGCTTTGCTGACAAATTCTGCCATTACCCTTCTGGTGCTTTTGACAAAGTCCATGATGTAGTCGTGGGCCTCCTTTTCCTCATCCTGCAACTGGATGCTAGAGGCAGCAGCAGCTACACCTGATGAAGAGCAAGAATGGGGAGAGTTGTAGGCAGGGGTAGGAGGTAGAGGGAAGAGATGGGGTCCTCTCTCCAGCCCTGCCCCGGCTGCTGTGCCCACAGCACACCCTGGGCCAGGGTGCTGATGCCCTGTCCATCTCCTCCAAGATGCTGCCAGGAGCAGGGTGAGAAAGGTGCCAGCCCTGCAGCCCCGCTGCCTCCTGCCCATGCACCTGCTTCTCCTTGCCCTGTTCTGTGCCCCAAGGCCATTCTCTGGGGTCCTGTTGATACCTACTTATGTAATCGATGGTGACACTCTGAGATTCCTCCATGGGCATTGCCTGGGTCTTTCTGACCACTGATGGTCACCGCCAGCTGCCCCAGCAGGGGCTCCTGCACAAGCTGCTTGGCTCTTCTCTCCTCAGAGTCCTGGTTCCTGTGGGACTGGGCACACTACTTGCCCTGAGGGCCCCACTGTTACGCAGCACCCAGGCCAGGGAGGGAATGTATCTTGGCCTGCATTGTGACCTATGTGCTGCAGGGCGGAGCACCATGTGTTGCCCCGCCTGGCTGTGGCCCTCAACTCAAGTAACCAAGAAACCACATTTTCTTCCACCTTATTTCTTCTTTTCATTAACAGCTAGAATTTCACTGAATGGTTCAGGCTGGAAAGGAACTTCAGATCATCCAGCTCCTCAGAGGAGACTGAGGGAAAGCCATTCATTCAGCCTGTAGAGGAGAAAGCTTCAGGGCAGACCTCACAGCAACCCTCCACTACCTACAGGAGGACATGAAGACAGAGACAGTTTCTTCACAGCAGTGGATGGTGGGATAATGACAGACAAGAGGCTTCGAGAGACATTCAGACTGGAAATAAGGAAAAGCCTTTTCCCTCATAAGGACAGCAAAGAGATGCACAGGTTGCCCAGAGAGACAGTGCTGTCTCATGCCAGGAAGATGTGACTGGACAAAGCCCCAAGAACCTTGGTCTGATGCTGCTTTGAGCACGAGGTTCAAGCAGAAGCCTCTAGAAGTCAGTTCCCACCCAAGATACCACATGATCCTGTGAGTAGGCCACCTCCCACAAAAAGGTACATACAAGTCTTTGGAAGCAAAGATTTCACAAGGTGTCAAGGAAAATGCTTGTGCACTAAGAACTGGCTTTTCTCAGAGATGCCAGGGTCTCTAAAACTGCAACTGTGGAAACCCTTGAAGGGGAAATGGACTCAGGCTTTCCACATCCTAAACCAATGCTTCAACTCTGCAACAACAGCAATGCCACAGAACAGGTCCAGTAGCATGCATCACCCCCTACACTTTTGTGTCTACCCCCTACACCTTGTGTCTACACACCACTTGTTTTCAACTACTGGCATCCCTTTTACCTTTGGGCATGAAAACAGAACACTTTGCACAACAGAGTGGCGCCACAAAAAAAAATAGAAAAAGAAAAAAACCCACAAAAAAAATCCCAACTTTCCAGCTATAAGCTGGAATAAAGGAGAAAACAAAACAGCCAAAGCAACATTCCAAGTCAGATCTAGCTCTCTGCTTCACTCCCAGCTGGAGCACGTTGTTCTCCCTTTGAGAGAAAGCTCCTTCTTCAGACATAACCACACCCAGCCTAGCCCAGGCACATAGTATCGAGTAGAAAAGTATACTTTTTCGGAAGACATTAGATAAAGAGCTGTTCTCGGCTCCAGCCACACGCTCAGCAGTAGGCCCTCTAGGCAAGAAAATCCGAACGCCGCTAGAGACTGGCGCAGGGGCGGAGCCGCTGGGCGCCGCCACGTACAAGATGGCCCCCGGGCTTGCCGCCACACGCAACATGGCCCCCGGGCTTGCCGCCACACACAAGATGGCTCCGTGCCTGCATATAGACGCTGGTGGAACATGTTATTTCTGTAAATTGTCTCTGCTTTGCAGTCTTCCCAGACAGACTAAGTCTTTCCCAAATAAAAAGAAAGATTTGCATTTCTGGGGATAAGGTTCAATTTTCTCCCCAGTGAGAAAAAGGGAAAAGCTACATTTCGGGAAGAGAGAACAGGGCCACCCCTTTTGGGCAAGCCAAAATGCATTTTACTGGCCTGGAGATGCCTCTTCTAGATAAGGTGTCATCTTCAGTTCAGCACCTGACTGTTAACAGCTCTTGATGAACAGGAGTGTTCTGATGAACACAGATGCCAGACAGGAAAACACTGATTAAGTTCCTGCATGTATTTTCAGTCGTTGTTTAGTAAATCTAGAACCATAGAACAGCTAGGGTTGCAAAGGACCTGCTGACCTGGCCAGGCTGTCAAAATAACTCAGCCTTTGGTGCCACCAATCCTGGACATTCTCCTTGGATCCTTCAAACACAACAAAGATTGGTTGTTCCTGTTTGTTTTAAGAGGGGCACTTTGTCCCAGGCCCAAGATACAATAACTATGAACTGTGGCTACCAATTGCAGGTGCACAGTATGTAACAAACACTCAGTATATCTTAGGTGGATAGAAAAGTGATTTCAGTAGAAAATTTAATAAAAATTTTCTTTCAAACATTATGTTGACTGTCGTGGTTTAAATCAAGTCTCCCTACTCCCGGAGAGTTAGGAAGAAGAATCCAAAGAATGTAGCCCCCACGGATTGAGATAAAAACGGTTTAAACTAAAACTGCACAGTTCCCCCTCTGTTCCCCCCCCCCCCCCCCCCCCCCCCACCTTCCCACTCCCGGAGGGATGGGAAGGAGAGCCGGAGGGATACAACTCCCACGGATCGAGGTAATATCAGTCCAGCAATCAAGGTATAACAGAAGTAACTACCGGTACCAATAACAAATCAAAGTTAGAGGAGACAAACAGAGAGAGAGAATACGATACCACCCGCCGCCACGAGGCCAGCAGCCGGAAGCCCCAGAGAGAGCTTCCCGTTCCCTCCCCGAGCTCAGCCCGGCGTGTTAACTCCTTCCCTCCCGGCCAGCTTCCAGTCCCCTCCCCAAGCAGGACGTGCTGTGGTATGGAATACCTCCCCGACTAGCCCAGACCAGGCGCCCTATCTCTCCCTCCTCACTGGCAGAGCATGAGCTACTGCTGAACCCATGACACCTTGTGTCTACACACCACTTGTTTTCAACTACTGGCATCCCTTTTACCTTTGGGCATGAAAACAGAACACTTTGCACAACAGAGTGGCGCCACAAAAAAAATAGAAAAAGAAAAAAACCCACAAAAAAAAATCCCAACTTTCCAGCTATAAGCTGGAATAAAGGAGAAAACAAAACAGCCAAGCAACATTCCAAGTCAGATCTAGCTCTCTGCTTCACTCCCAGCTGGAGCACGTTGTTCTCCCTTTGAGAGAAAGCTCCTTCTTCAGACATAACCACACCCAGCCTAGCCCAGGCACATAGTATCGAGTAGAAAAGTATACTTTTTCGGAAGACATTAGATAAAGAGCTGTTCTCGGCTCCAGCCACACGCTCAGCAGTAGGCCCTCTAGGCAAGAAAATCCGAACGCCGCTAGAGACTGGAGCAGGGGCAGAGCCACTGGGCACTGCCACGTACAAGATGGCCCCCGGGCTTGCCGCCACACGCAACATGGCTCCGTGCCTGCATATAGACGCTGGTGGAACATGTTATTTCTGTAAATTGTCTCTGCTTTGCAGTCTTCCCAGACAGACTAAGTCTTTCCCAAATAAAAAGAAAGATTTGCATTTCTGGGGATAAGGTTCAATTTTCTCCCCAGTGAGAAAAAGGGAAAAGCTACATTTCGGGAAGAGAGAACAGGGCCACCCCTTTTGGGCAAGCCAAAATGCATTTTACTGGCCTGGAGATGCCTCTTCTAGATAAGGTGTCATCTTCAGTTCAGCACCTGACTGTTAACAGCTCTTGATGAACAGGAGTGTTCTGATGAACACAGATGCCAGACAGGAAAACACTGATTAAGTTCCTGCATGTATTTTCAGTCGTTGTTTAGTAAATCTAGAACCATAGAACAGCTAGGGTTGCAAAGGACCTGCTGACCTGGCCAGGCTGTCAAAATAACTCAGCCTTTGGTGCCACCAATCCTGGACATTCTCCTTGGATCCTTCAAACACAACAAAGATTGGTTGTTCCTGTTTGTTTTAAGAGGGGCACTTTGTCCCAGGCCCAAGATACAATAACTATGAACTGTGGCTACCAATTGCAGGTGCACAGTATGTAACAAACACTCAGTATATCTTAGGTGGATAGAAAAGTGATTTCAGTAGAAAATTTAATAAAAATTTTCTTTCAAACATTATGTTGACATAATAAAAAATGTCAACAGAAAACAATCTATTGCTGTTTCCCTGCACTTGGAGGAAGAATCTCATAGGAAGCTCTTCCACTTCAGTGCCCTGGATCAGACCAGCTGGTTAGGGATCCTCCTTCTCTCTGCCCTCCGGAGGCAGCACCACAGTGCCGCCAGGAAGGACCTGGACGAAGGCTCTTCACATGCATCATACAGCATCTGCTTCGTTTTGAGCACCAGGGAAGAGACCAAGGGGCTGCTGTCATTCTCCATGTTTTGAAGGGCTGCGATGGAAAGGAACAGAGCCACTGTCACAGCCCAGATCTGCAGGGGATCTGAAGAGTCCCTCTAGCCAGGGCCACTCCCACCCCACAGCAATTCCCACAGCCAGGAGGGAGGCAGGGGTACCAGGATTAGATGGAAGGTGTTGCCCACCAGTGTCCCACGTGCTCCTCAAATCTCTCTACTCTGCCCACGCCATCCCTCACCCACAGAGGGCGCAGAGCCCTCCTAGGCCAGGCCAGGGATTATAGCTCCCTACCCAGGGCCTTTCCTCCTACCCACAGGCACCCCACTGCCCTCCCTCACCTTCATTAATGACCAGGATCTTCTCCTTGCGCCCATCCTTCAGATGCTGCCCAGCGAGCCCTAGGCACACACAGCCAGTCACAGATCCTGCTGACCTGACCACCCCAGCAGCCCAGTTCACCCCCACTGGCCCGCTGGGCAAGGCTGAGCCCGGGGTAGCTCCTGGAGCGTGAAGTGGTCATGAGGGACCCAGCCCCACATCAGTCACATCGGGCAGCTGGGGCTCTGCAGCTGCCTGGTGGATTTGGCAGTAGCTATGGCTGGGGCTGAGCTGCTGAGGTGCAGTGAGGGACCCCCAGGCAGCTTGTGGCTCACCAATGAACCTGACGGCCGCCTCGCGCAAGGGCTCCTGTGGGCTCTGCTGATACAGCAGGCTCTGATGCAGGTACTCCTCCAACCTCCTTCTGCTTCTCTTCAGCTAGAGCGAGCACACAGGGACAGAGTTGACACAGACACTCCCCCTGCACCCAGGACTGGCCTCCCCTGCCAGGACACCTGCAATGCCCAGCCAGCAGCTAGCTGGTGCCAGGGTTTGGAGGGAGCAGAGGGCAGCATGCTCCCTGGCCAGGGTGCTGCAGTGCCACCCTGCCACCAAAGGCCAGTGGGGAACCCCTGGACTCGGGGGGGGGGGGGGGGGGGGGGGCGGGGGAGGGGGGGGAAATGGGACCCCTGTGCCCTGCAGGCAGGCAGCACAGGGCTGCCATGGAGGGCAGGGGGAAAGCTGCTAGCCCCATGTGCTGGGGACTGGGGGAGAGAGGCTTCTCCAGGCTGGCTTGCAGGGCTTTGGGGACATCCTTACCATGCACTTGGCAGCCCCCCATATCTGCTCTGTCTGCAACAGCTTCTGGAGCTGCTGCCACCTCAGGAACTTGGCAGCTTCAACGACAGCTTCCTTGGAGGCCTTCAGAGCAGCAGAGACAGGGAGATGGCACCTCTACCCAGGAAAGAGGACCTGGAGATCCCTGGGCTGAGTATGAGGGCAGCAAGGGTTGGGGTCAAAACCTGGCCTTAGGCACCTGCAGGTGCTGCTGGAAAGCCCACAGGGCCTCCAGTGCTCAGGTCTTTATGGCCAGCACTGCTGCTGGGCGATGCTGGATGTGGTAGGGCAGGTGTAGGGTATGTCCCTATCCCCCTTCACACGGGCTGCCAGCTCTGCTGGCTGCAGGCAGGAAGGGGCTCTGAGAGGGCTCCAGATGCAGCACATTCAAAGAGCTCAGAAATGCCCACCTGAGCCACACTTGAGTCACTGTCATGCAGGTGGAAGAACAAGGGCAGGAGGCTTCTGTGCACATCCTTCCTCATCTGCTTTTTGTGAGACCTGAATGAAACCCTCATCACATCTCTGCTGAGGAGGATGGACTGCTTTCGCACGCAGCTGCTCGCCTAGGACGAGAGAAGTAAGAGGAGAGGACCTCAGCCCTCGCTTCTCCAAGCCACTGAAGTGAGAAGAACCACCACTCACAGGCCAGTGAGCACACATGGAGAGGGATGCACCATCCCTGAGCCACACACACATGCCACCCAAGGGGCTCTCTCAGCTGCCTTACATTTTCAAAGAGTGGCAGGAGCATGTTGAGCAGCTGCAGAGCAATGGGGCCAGCCGTCTGCCTGTCTACCACGCAGAGGATGTTGCTGAGGACAGTCAGGGCGGCCTTCATGACGTCGCAGTCATCATCCTGCAGTTGCTGCATAACGGCTGGCAGCAGGCCTTGCAGAGACATAGCCTTTGCCTATGTGAAACACGCTTTCTTGGTGACACAGTTGAGGAGGACAGCACCAGCAAAACCACTCCGCTTGCAGAGGGGCAGACAGAGATCTCCCCATGTGCAGCACAGCCCAATGCCCTGCCTTCTGTGTTCAGTGGCTGAGGGGCTGCTGAACAGGGCAGTGGGGGCAGTGGGCACAGTTCTCACCACTCCTGATTCCTGGCACAGCCCAAGCACACCGCTGCGCACACAACCACCTGCTGCCCAGGCCCAGGCAGATGCCCTCACTGAGCCTGGCTGCCCCTGCTCACCTGCTTAGGTTTCTCAGACAGCGTGGCGAGGCTTGTGATCGCTACCTTGCGCAGCACTGAACTCTCGCTACGCAGCCGCATGTGGAGGACATACAGGATGAGGCTATCGTCAAGTCTTCAGCCTGGTGCAGTCCAGGAGCTGAAACACACCCAGAGCAGAGTGAGAGCCGCAGAGCTCCTGGAAGGCCCAGGGCAAGGCACCAGAGCTGGGCACAGCTCAGACGGGAGGCAGTGGCACCCTTGCCACCTCCCCTCTGCCTCATGCATGTGGCCCAGCTTCCCCCTGCCTGCTCTTGAAGAGGAAATACTTGCCACCAGGCCCACCTCAATGCAGACAATAATGGCACAGATGTCCTCATGTGATCGTATGATTCCAACCGCCTCTTCACATATGGAGGTGCAGCTGGCCCGTTCTTTATGCTTCAGCACTCTAGCAGGGGGAAGAAGGCATTGGCAGCACTGAGACAGGCAAAGCTCTCTGGGCCTATGGTGCCACACAAGTCACGGCTTGGCCACACAAGTCACGGCTCCATCTGCACCTTGTGTTGGCGGCTTGCACCCCACCACCTGTGCTGAAGAGGATCATGCAGGGGACCCTTTCCCTCCAGTGGGGAAACAGCAGCAGACGCAAGGATGGCTGACAAAGCTCTTACCTACTCAGGACCCTGATGCCACTGGGGTAGTCGTAGGGGCTCATGAGCATGTCCCAAGCACCCTCCCCTTTGATGTCTTCAACCAGGGAGTCACCACCCAGAAAATGGAAGAAAGCTTGCATGGTCCTCACCACGCACCTGCATGCAGAGCAAAGCATGGTCACGTGTGGAAGCGTGGCCCTGGCTCTGGCCCAGGGCAGACACCGGGGTACAGGAGCAGAGTACCTGCGACGGTTGACTACACGATCCTCAGCCTCCTTATTCAAAATCTTAGAGCAGCAGCAGCCCTCCTGTGGGCTCTTGGTGGTGAAGGAGATCTGCAAGACCAGTGCCATGAAGAGCTCCTCCAAATGTTTCCTTATGTTGCTTTGGTTGGAAGGCACCAGGAAGGCCATGCGCATGACATTAGTTATCTGCAGAAAACACCCAGGGACACTCTCACTGCAGAGATGTCCCTGCAGCATGCCTGGGGCTAGGGGGTTCAGGAGCTGCGCTGACTGGAGGGAGATGCCAGGACAGAGTCCAGCCAGCTGCATGGCCTGGAGCTCCCCTGTGGTGGCATTCAGGGCTTGGTGCCCATTTCTAGCATGGACACATAAGCTTTGATGGTCCTGAGGGAAGAGCTCAGCCAGCCCCATAGCCCATGCTGGCTACGCTGCACTCACCTTCTCCAGCCCCACAGCCTGCTCTTCCCCTCAGGCTTCCTGGCTGCCCAAGCAGCAGGAGGTGGGGAGGGAGGAGGACCCCCCAAGGGCAGCAGGGGCAGGCTGCTTGCCAGTCTGCCGCAGGGCCGAGCAGCATGTGCTGCCCTGCCTGGCTGTAGCCCTGAAGCCCTCAGTGACCTTTTGGAGGTCCAGGTTTCGGAGCAGAGGGAGAGGGGAGGAGGAGCTGGTGAGGGGTGCACAGCCCCAGGCAGGGCAGACCAGGCCTCATCCGGACACTCACAGTCAGCAATACGTGGCAGTTGCAGTTTGTCCTGAAGTTGCTCTGCAACATGCTTGTGTGCTGGATCAGTACCAGCGACTTCAGTATTCTGCCCGAAATGCTGGGCTCACATGCCAGCGCGTTCCACATGGCCCCGGTAGTGGTGCGATGCCACAGATCAGAATCAGTGGGGCCATCTTGGCCATAACAAGTTTTGTCTTGGCAGTTCTCAGAGGTCCTAGGATTCGCTCTGAAGCTGAAGGGCCATGTCTATGTCACCAGTGATGGAAATCGACAGCAGGCTAGTGGTCACATCCCAAGAGTGCAGCTGGGCCATTTGGAGCAGGGTCTGCATCAGGATGTCCCACAGCGACCTTCTGGTAACAAGCATCAGCTGCCTATAGATGATCTGCATGTAGTCATCCACCTGGCGGAGGCAGAAGTGTGGAGCTGGGTGCAGTGCAGCCACGGCCCCTGCTGCCCCCAAGGACTGTTCCTCTCCTGTCACTCCTTGCCAGCCTCAAAGGCCACTGGACATGTGCCCTGAGGGCACACGCACAGGGCAGTCCAGATGCATGCTGCTTACCTTGGTCAGCTTCAAGCACATCAAGGCTGTCTTCAGCGTGTTGGCAATCACCTGGGTGTTAGAGACTCTTTCTTGTGTCATGTTGCTCAAAACTGTGAGGACTACGTTGTACCTCTCGGAAGGGAGTAAGAAGTTCCCAGGTTCCTAAGGGAGAAAGAGAGGGAAGTGTTGTCACCCTGAGGGCGCTGGTGGCAGAGCAGAGCTAAGCAGTCAGGTTGGCTCTGGGCTGACACAGCCGGGGCAGTGCTGGCCCACCCCCAGGACAAGTGCCAGCACTGGGGGCTGCTCTGGGGTGACTGCAGCCACGGGAGCATGTGTGAGAGACTGAACTGAAATCAGGCTCCACCGTTCATTGCCTCAAAGATTGGTGTGAAAGACTGGCATGAGGAACTGAGGTCCACTGTCTCAAAGATTGCTGTCCATTATCTCAAGGACTCCTGACAGACATGTGCAGACAGCTGGCTGCAAGACCAGCAAAAGTGGATGCATGTGATCAACTAGGAATGTGCGGTACGTGACATTACGAAACAGAGGTACTTCCCCCAACACGTAATAAAAGGGGACAAAGGTAATTGCCAGGTGGCCACCCAACAAGGAAGATGAATATGGGCCCTCAGGACACCACTGGATCCATGGTGGTGACCATCTCTCTGCACTCTGAATGCTTGCTTAATTTCTGTCCTCTTTTCCAAACTGTCCTATCACTATATATTTTATAATAATCTTTTTAAAAGAATTATATTTTTATAATAAACAAACTGACCAACTGTGGCGCTTGACCTCATCTGCATCTTAAATTCATTCTGGGAATCACTAAAAAAATATTTCTGACACTAGGTTTTACCTAGTCAGACCTTCAGAGCGTGTAGAGGGAGCTGCCCTGTGGGCTGAAGGCGAGGGGTGGGCTGAGCCACGGGCAAGAGCTATAGAGCTACAGTGTGCTGGCTCTGCCAGGAACCAGAGCTTGCCAGTGGCCAAGATGGCCAGAGCTGCTCCACTGACACTGGGTTAAAGCCTCTGCCCTACTCCCTCGTGGAGCAACAGGAGGCCTTGCCATCCACCACAATAGCCAAGGCACTGGTTCATGGGAGTGTCCTGCTAGCCCCACAGCCAAAAGCCCCAGCAAGAGAAGGTCATTACCGCCATTTCATCATTGAGCTCCATAGGCCACAAGCTGTTAACAACTTCCCGCTCCAGAGGCATCTCTGTATCCTCACGTTTCGCACAGTAGCCTGGGCAGGAGGGGAAACACAGTGTGAACAACAGTGGCAGGAACAACAGAGAGCTGGAGGCAGCAGGTGAGAGTGTCAAGGAGAGCTGTGCTTGGCTCTCCATTCCATGGGAGCTGGAGATGTGCCAGGGCGGTAGTGGGCCCGTTTATCAGGGGAAGAGAGGAAAACAGCCTCTTAGGCTGTAGAGGGGCAGGAGAGTTCAGTCTGGCTTTCTGCTCAGGAGGAGGACAGAAGCCCAGGCATGCTGCAGCCACT
This sequence comes from Melopsittacus undulatus, assembly GCF_012275295.1. Classification (NCBI taxonomy): domain Eukaryota; kingdom Metazoa; phylum Chordata; class Aves; order Psittaciformes; family Psittaculidae; genus Melopsittacus; species Melopsittacus undulatus. Next base: position 80,712,270 of record NC_047557.1, read on the forward strand.
GGCTCTCCAGCTCAAGGGCTCTCGGGACAGGTCCCAAGCTGCTGCTCCGTAGCAGGCTGTGTGTGCTCTACGGTTTGCACAGCTGCTGCCCTGCTCCAGTGACGGAGGCATTTGCTGCTCCTTCCTCTAGCAGAGGAGGGCGCTAGGGCAGTGCGGTACCTTGCCTGGGCCCTTGCAGCTGGAAAGCTCCAGCCTGCCTCAGTGTCTCTTACTCTGTCGCACCAGAAGGAACCTCTTGAAGTTACACAGTGCCTGGAAAGCCCCGCAGCTGATCTCCTGGTCCTCCTCAGCACAGGACAGGGCAAGGTACCCCACTGCGTGCCCTAGGAAATCCAGAGGCTTGTTTCTGGAGAAGCGCCGCATGCCGTATTCTGCATTGAAGTGCTGTGGGAAAGAGGAAGCGGCAGTAGCAGGGCCAAGCTGTGGCAGATGGGATGAAAGCCTTAACCTCTAAGAGCAGCCCCCAGGCCAAGTGCCACGTGAGCAGCTGCACCGCACGGTCACTGCACTGCACTGGCGGTCAAGCCAGGGCAAGGACTGTGCTGTCTCCCTATGAAGGTAACTCTGGAAGGGTTCTGCCTTCTCGCCCTGTGAGCCCCTTGGGCTGGGGTAGGTGTCTGAAAGAAGACTGAGACCCTGGATCTGCTGCTCCTCCAGACTCATAGTCAGCTGACAGAGCCCTCCTTCACCAGCTGCAGGACTCCCCATCTCCAGGGGAGGGAGGGCTGCCAGAGCTGCATCTGCAAAATGCTCTCATGCCCAGCCAGGGACAGCACTGGCTCCTGGGAGAAAAGGCACAAGACAGAGTGCAGCTCCCAGACAGAGGACCAAAGATGCTGGTGCAAGGTTTAGCCTTGCTGAATCCCCTACTGTCCTGCACCCAGGCTTCCCTTGAAGGGGGCCCAGAGTGGTCAGCTACTCTGTGGCACCAGGAAGGGGCAAGCGGTAGCCATAAGTCACCTTCATCAGAGGCTCCTTACCTCCAGCATTGAAGAGGACGATAAAAAGTAGGTGCAACAGAAAACAATCTATTGCTGTTTCCCTGCACTTGGAGGAAGAATCTCATAGGAAGCTCTTCCACTTCAGTGCCCTGGATCAGACCAGCTGGTTAGGGATCCTCCTTCTCTCTGCCCTCCGGAGGCAGCACCACAGTGCCGCCAGGAAGGACCTGGACGAAGGCTCTTCACATGCATCATACAGCATCTGCTTCGTTTTGAGCACCAGGGAAGAGACCAAGGGGCTGCTGTCATTCTCCATGTTTTGAAGGGCTGCGATGGAAAGGAACAGAGCCACTGTCACAGCCCAGATCTGCAGGGGATCTGAAGAGTCCCTCTAGCCAGGGCCACTCCCACCCCACAGCAATTCCCACAGCCAGGAGGGAGGCAGGGGTTACCAGGATTAGATGGAAGGTGTTGCCCACCAGTGTCCCACGTGCTCCTCAAATCTCTCTACTCTGCCCACGCCATCCCTCACCCACAGAGGGCGCAGAGCCCTCCTAGGCCAGGCCAGGGATTATAGCTCCCTACCCAGGGCCTTTCCTCCTACCCACAGGCCCCACTGCCCTCCCTCACCTTCATTAATGACCAGGATCTTCTCCTTGCGCCCATCCTTCAGATGCTGCCCAGCGAGCCCTAGGCACACACAGCCAGTCACAGATCCTGCTGACCTGACCACCCCAGCAGCCCAGTTCACCCCCACTGGCCCGCTGGGCAAGGCTGAGCCCCGGGGTAGCTCCTGGAGCGTGAAGTGTGGTCATGAGGGACCCAGCCCCACATCAGTCACATGGCAGCTGGGGCTCTGCAGCTGCCTGGTGGATTTGGCAGTAGCTATGGCTGGGGCTGAGCTGCTGAGGTGCAGTGAGGGACCCCAGGCAGCTTGTGGCTCACCAATGAAACTGACGGCCGCCTCGCGCAAGGGCTCCTGTGGGCTCTGCTGATACAGCAGGCTCTGATGCAGGTACTCCTCCAACCTCCTTCTGCTCTCTTCAGCTAGAGCGAGCACACAGGGACAGAGTTGACACAGACACTCCCCCTGCACCCAGGACTGGCCTCCCCTGCCAGGACACCTGCAATGCCCAGCCAGCAGCTAGCTGGTGCCAGGGTTTGGAGGGAGCAGAGGCAGCATGCTCCCTGGCCAGGGTGCTGCAGTGCCCCCTGCCACCAAAGGCCAGTGGGGGAACCCCTGGACTGGGGGGGGGGGGGGGGGGGGGCGGGGGGAGGGGGGGGAAATGGGACCCCTGTGCCCTGCAGGCAGGCAGCACAGGGCTGCCATGGAGGGCAGGGGAAAGCTGCTAGCCCCATGTGCTGGGGACTGGGGGAGAGAGGCTTCTCCAGGCTGGCTTGCAGGGCTTTGGGGACATCCTTACCATGCACTTGGCAGCCCCCCATATCTGCTCTGTCTGCAACAGCTTCTGGAGCTGCTGCCACCTCAGGAACTTGGCAGCTTCAACGACAGCTTCCTTGGAGGCCTTCAGAGCAGCAGAGACAGGGAGATGGCACCTCTACCCAGGAAAGAGGACCTGGAGATCCCTGGGCTGAGTATGAGGGCAGCAAGGGTTGGGGTCAAAACCTGGCCTTAGGCACCTGCAGGTGCTGCTGGAAAGCCCACAGGGCCTCCAGTGCTCAGGTCTTTATGGCCAGCACTGCTGCTGGGCGATGCTGGATGTGGTAGGGCAGGTGTAGGGTATGTCCCTATCCCCTTCACACGGGCTGCCAGCTCTGCGGCTGCAGGCAGGAAGGGGCTCTGAGAGGGCTCCAGATGCAGCACATTCAAAGAGCTCAGAAATGCCCACCTGAGCCACACTTGAGTCACTGTCATGCAGGTGGAAGAACAAGGGCAGGAGGCTTCTGTGCACATCCTTCCTCATCTGCTTTTGTGAGACCTGAATGAAACCCTCATCACATCTCTGCTGAGGAGGATGGACTGCTTTCGCACGCAGCTGCTCGCCTAGGACGAGAGAAGTAAGAGGAGAGGACCTCAGCCCTCGCTTCTCCAAGCCACTGAAGTGAGAAGAACCACCACTCACAGGCCAGTGAGCACACATGGAGAGGGATGCACCATCCCTGAGCCACACACACATGCCACCCAAGGGGTCTCTTCGCTGCCTTACATTTTCAAAGAGTGGCAGGAGCATGTTGAGCAGCTGCAGAGCAATGGGGCCAGCCGTCTGCCTGTCTACCACGCAGAGGATGTTGCTGAGGACAGTCAGGGCGGCCTTCATGACGTCGCAGTCATCATCCTGCAGTTGCTGCATAACGGCTGGCAGCAGGCCTTGCAGAGACATAGCCTTGCCTATGTGAAACACGCTTTCTTGGTGACACAGTTGAGGAGGACAGCACCAGCAAAACCACTCCGCTTGCAGAGGGGCAGACAGAGATCTCCCCATGTGCAGCACAGCCCAATGCCCTGCCTTTTGTGTTCAGTGGCTGAGGGGCTGCTGAACAGGGCAGTGGGGGCAGTGGGCACAGTTCTCACCACTCCTGATTCCTGGCACAGCCCAAGCACACCGCTGCGCACACAACACCTGCTGCCAGGCCCAGGCAGATGCCCTCACTGAGCCTGGCTGCCCCTGCTCACCTGCTTAGGTTTCTCAGACAGCGTGGCGAGGCTTGTGATCGCTACCTTGCGCAGCACTGAACTCTCGCTACGCAGCCGCATGTGGAGGACATACAGGATGAGGCTATCGTCAATCTTCAGCCTGGTGCAGTCCAGGAGCTGAAACACACCCAGAGCAGAGTGAGAGCCGCAGAGCTCCTGGAAGGCCCAGGGCAAGGCACCAGAGCTGGGCACAGCTCAGACGGGAGGCAGTGGCACCCTTGCCACCTCCCCTCTGCCTCATGCATGTGGCCCAGCTTCCCCATGCTGCTCTTGAAGAGGAAATACTTGCCACCAGGCCCACCTCAATGCAGACAATAATGGCACAGATGTCCTCATGTGATCGTATGATTCCAACCGCCTCTTCACATATGGAGGTGCAGCTGGCCCGTTCTTTATGCTTCAGCACTCTAGCAGGGGGAAGAAGGCATTGGCAGCACTGAGACAGGCAAAGCTCTCTGGGCCTATGGTGCCACACAAGTCACGGCTTGGCCACACAAGTCACGGCTCCATCTGCACCTTGTGTGGCGGCTTGCACCCCACCACCTGTGCTGAAGAGGATCATGCAGGGGACCCTTTCCCTCCAGTGGGGAAACAGCAGCAGACGCAAGGATGGCTGACAAAGCTCTTACCTACTCAGGACCCTGATGCCACTGGGGTAGTCGTAGGGGCTCATGAGCATGTCCCAAGCACCCTTCCCCTTTGATGTCTTCAACCAGGGAGTCACCACCCAGAAAATGGAAGAAAGCTTGCATGGTCCTCACCACGCACCTGCATGCAGAGCAAAGCATGGTCACGTGTGGAAGCGTGGCCCTGGCTCTGGCCCAGGGCAGACACCGGGGTACAGGAGCAGAGTACCTGCGACGGTTGACTACACGATCCTCAGCCTCCTTATTCAAATCTTAGAGCAGCAGCAGCCCTCCTGTGGGCTCTTGGTGGTGAAGGAGATCTGCAAGACCAGTGCCAGAAGAGCTCCTCCAAATGTTTCCTTATGTTGCTTTGGTTGGAAGGCACCAGGAAGGCCATGCGCATGACATTAGTTATCTGCAGAAAACACCCAGGGACACTCTCACTGCAGAGATGTCCCTGCAGCATGCCTGGGGCTAGGGGGTTCAGGAGCTGCGCTGACTGGAGGGAGATGCCAGGACAGAGTCCAGCCAGCTGCATGGCTGGAGCTCCCCTGTGGTGGCATTCAGGGCTTGGTGCCCATTTCTAGCATGGACACATAAGCTTTGATGGTCCTGAGGGAAGAGCTCAGCCAGCCCCATAGCCCATGCTGGCTACGCTGCACTCACCTTCTCCAGCCCCACAGCCTGCTCTTCCCCTCAGGCTTCCTGGCTGCCCAAGCAGCAGGAGGTGGGGAGGGAGGAGGACCCCAAGGGCAGCAGGGGCAGGCTGCTTGCCAGTCTGCCGCAGGGCCGAGCAGCATGTGCTGCCCTGCCTGGCTGTAGCCCTGAAGCCCTCAGTGACCTTTGGAGGTCCAGGTTTCGGAGCAGAGGGAGAGGGGAGGAGGAGCTGGTGAGGGGTGCACAGCCCCAGGCAGGGCAGACCAGGCCTCATCCGGACACTCACAGTCAGCAATACGTGGCAGTTGCAGTTTGTCCTGAAGTTGCTCTGCAACATGCTTGTGTGCTGGATCAGTACCAGCGACTTCAGTATTCTGCCCGAAATGCTGGGCTCACATGCCAGCGCGTTCCACATGGCCCCGGTAGTGGTGCGATGCACAGATCCAGAATCAGTGGGGCCATCTTGGCCATAACAAGTTTTGTCTTGGCAGTTCTCAGAGGTCCTAGGATTCGCCTGAAGCTGAAGGGCCATGTCTATGTCACCAGTGATGGAAATCGACAGCAGGCTAGTGGTCACATCCCAAGAGTGCAGCTGGGCCATTGGAGCAGGGTCTGCATCAGGATGTCCCCAGCGACCTTCTGGTAACAAGCATCAGCTGCCTATAGATGATCTGCATGTAGTCATCCACCTGGCGGAGGCAGAAGTGTGGAGCTGGGTGCAGTGCAGCCACGGCCCCTGCTGCCCCCAAGGACTGTTCTCTCCTGTCACTCCTTGCCAGCCTCAAAGGCCACTGGACATGTGCCCTGAGGGCACACGCACAGGGCAGTCCAGATGCATGCTGCTTACCTTGGTCAGCTTCAAGCACATCAAGGCTGTCTTCAGCGTGTTGGCAATCACCTGGGTGTTAGAGACTCTTTCTTGTGTCATGTTGCTCAAAACTGTGAGGACTACGTTGTACCTCTCGGAAGGGAGTAAGAAGTTCCCAGGTTCCTAAGGGAGAAAGAGAGGGAAGTTTGTCACCCTGAGGGCGCTGGTGGCAGAGCAGAGCTAAGCAGTCAGGTTGGCTCTGGGCTGACACAGCCGGGGCAGTGCTGGCCCACCCCCAGGACAAGTGCCAGCACTGGGGGCTGCTCTGGGGTGACTGCAGCCACGGGAGCATGTGTGAGAGACTGAACTGAAATCAGGCTCCACCGTTCATTGCCTCAAAGATTGGTGTGAAAGACTGGCATGAGGAACTGAGGTCCACTGTCTCAAAGATTGCTGTCCATTATCTCAAGGACTCCTGACAGACATGTGCAGACAGCTGGCTGCAAGACCAGCAAAAGTGGATGCATGTGATCAACTAGGAATGTGCGGTACGTGACATTACGAACAGAGGTACTTCCCCCAACACGTAATAAAAGGGACAAAGGTAATTGCCAGGTGGCCACCCAACAAGGAAGATGAATATGGCCCTCAGGACACCACTGGATCCATGGTGGTGACCATCTCTCTGCACTCTGAATGCTTGCTTAATTTCTGTCCTCTTTTCCAAACTGTCCTATCACTATATTTTATAATAATCTTTTTAAAAGAATTATATTTATAATAAACAAACTGACCAACTGTGGCGCTTGACCTCATCTGCATCTTAAATTCATTCTGGGAATCACTAAAAAAATATTTCTGACACTAGGTTTTACCTAGTCAGACCTTCAGAGCGTTGTAGAGGGAGCTGCCCTGTGGGCTGAAGGCGAGGGTGGGCTGAGCCACGGGCAAGAGCTATAGAGCTACAGTGTGCTGGCTCTGCCAGGAACCAGAGCTGCCAGTGGCCAAGATGGCCAGAGCTGCTCCACTGACACTGGGTTAAAGCCTCTGCCTACTCCCTCGTGGAGCACAGGAGGCCTTGCCATCCACCACAATAGCCAAGGCACTGGTTCATGGGAGTGTCCTGCTAGCCCCCACAGCCAAAAGCCCCAGCAAGAGAAGGTCATTACCGCCATTTCATCATTGAGCTCCATAGGCCACAAGCTGTTAACAACTTCCCGCTCCAGAGGCATCTCTGTATCCTCACGTTTCGCCACAGTAGCCTGGGCAGGAGGGGAAACACAGTGTGAACAACAGTGGCAGGAACAACAGAGAGCTGGAGGCAGCAGGTGAGAGTGTCAAGGAGAGCTGTGCTTGGCTCTCCATTCCATGGGAGCTGGAGATGTGCCAGGGCGGTAGTGGGCCCGTTTATCAGGGGAAGAGAGGGAAAACAGCCTCTTAGGCTGTAGAGGGGCAGGAGAGTTCAGTCTGGCTTTCCTGCTCAGGAGGAGGACAGAAGCCCAGGCATGCTGCAGCCACTGGCTCTCCAGCTCAAGGGCTCTCGGGGACAGGTCCCAAGCTGCTGCTCCGTAGCAGGCTGTGTGTGCTCTACGGTTTGCACAGCTGCTGCCCTGCTCCAGTGACGGAGGCATTTGCTGCTCCTTCCTCTAGCAGAGGAGGGCGCTAGGGCAGTGCGGTACCTTGCCTGGGCCCTTGCAGCTGGAAAGCTCCAGCCTGCCTCAGTGTCTCTTACTCTGTCGCACCAGAAGGAACCTCTTGAAGTTACACAGTGCCTGGAAAGCCCCGCAGCTATCTCCTGGTCCTCCTCAGCACAGGACAGGGCAAGGTACCCCACTGCGTGCCCTAGGAAATCCAGAGGCTTGTTTCTGGAGAAGCGCCGCATGCCGTATTCTGCATTGAAGTGCTGTGGGAAAGAGGAAGCGGCAGTAGCAGGGCCAAGCTGTGGCAGATGGGATGAAAGCCTTAACCTCTAAGAGCAGCCCCCAGGCCAAGTGCCACGTGAGCAGCTGCACCGCACGGTCACTGCACTGCACTGGCGGTCAAGCCAGGGCAAGGACTGTGCTGTCTCCCTATGAAGGTACTCTGGAAGGGTTCTGCCTTTCTCGCCCTGTGAGCCCCTTGGGCTGGGGTAGGTGTCTGAAAGAAGACTGAGACCCTGGATCTGCTGCTCCTCCAGACTCATAGTCAGCTGACAGAGCCTCCTTCACCAGCTGCAGGACTCCCCATCTCCAGGGGAGGGAGGGCTGCCAGAGCTGCATCTGCAAAATGCTCTCATGCCCAGCCAGGGACAGCACTGGCTCCTGGGAGAAAAGGCACAAGACAGAGTGCAGCTCCCAGACAGAGGACCAAAGATGCTGGTGCAAGGTTTAGCCTTGCTGAATCCCCTACTGTCCTGCACCCAGGCTTCCCTTGAAGGGGGGCCCAGAGTGGTCAGCTACTCTGTGGCACCAGGAAGGGGCAAGCGGTAGCCATAAGTCACCTTCATCACAGGCTCCTTACCTCCAGCATTGAAGAGGACGATAAAAAGTAGGTGAGGCGTACAATCCACCCTACAGCCTTTCGGCGCTTAGCCACGTCCTCAGATGCCGTGATGGGCAGCAGAACCTGAAAAGGGAAAAGCTGCAGGTTTGCCGTGGGAAAACAACAGTGACTCCCAGAGCAGGGGTTCTGTCAAGCATCTCATGCTGTTTATGCAATGTGCTGCCAAGGTTTCCCATGGTCCAGAGCAAGACCTGGAATGGGTCCATCCATGTTGTGATCTGGGGACCACTGCCAGCTGTTGGTGACTTGCTGTAGTCAGGGAAGTTGCCAGACCCCATCCCCAAGGCACCTCTGCCCCCTTCCACATGCAGCTCCAAAAAGGCTCCCTCTCCAAGAAGACCAGAACCTCTGGCAGGGGCTGCAGAAGGGAGGCCAGGCCCATGAGTAGGCCAGAAGAGAAGACCTTCAGGGCTGAGCTCCCATTGCACTATGCACCTTGTACTATGGCCGTATCCTAGAGCATCCCCACCCTGCTGGCAAATGGGGAGGGAGAACGTGAACAGGGCAGACAGTGAGGGCAGTGGCTCAGCAGTGCCAGAAAACTCTTTTCACCCCTTGGCCTGGGGGGGCGCATGCTTTAGAAGGTCTCATCAATTTAGGGTAAGGCAAGGAAGACATCCCGTGAGCTCTGCTCTTGGTAAACGCCTGACCTGCAGTATTTTCTCTGTTATGAAGATGCAGGATTTCTGTGAAGCACCATGTATCAGCGCCTCCAGCACACTGTCAAGGGTTTTCAGGATCTGTAAGGAGAGACATAGACAGACACAGATACACAGAGATGCAGCAGGTTACATGCTTCTTCCTTGCAAAAAGTTTGCTTGCCTGCCTTGCACCTGAGGTGGCCCTCAGCTGGTGCCCAAAGGCTCTGGTGCCCAGGGGAGGCCTCAGGGTCTCCCTGGCCTTCCTTCTCCTGTTGGCTTCCAGCAGTCAAAGTCAGTGAGGGGACCATGCAGAAGGACAGGCTGTCAGGCTCTCTGCAGCTCAGCCCACATTTACCTGGTAGTAGAATGGAGTACACTGGCTGATCGTCTCGCTTGCAACAAAACTGAAGGTGTCACCTATGTATTTGCAGAGGTGGTTATACAGCACACTTTCCCTGTATTTGCTGCAAGGAGAGAAGGTGCCAGCTGGATGCAAGGGTTTCTACACTGGGGAAGGTGGCCACAAACACTATGACCAGCAGTCCCCACGGTTGAACCTACACAAGGTAGGCAAGGCATCTCCTCCCTCCCCCCCGTTCTGCTGAGTCAGGGACAGAGGGCAGCCCTGGGCAGTGAACCCTGAAGCCCTTTCCATCTCCTGCCTCTTCCTTCAGAGGAAAAGCCAAGAGGCGTCGGGTAGCCCTGGAGCATCCACCGCTATCCTGCCTGACCCACTGATGGGCTGAGAGGTGGGAGAGCAGAGGCCCAAAGACCACACCACCAGCACAGGAAAATTCCTGGTGCTACCAGGCCCATGGGAGGCTCTGGCCTGGCCAGGCTCTGGGACAGGTACCTCAGTGCAGCGATGGCAAGCAGGGCTTGCTGCCACATCATGGTGTCCATGCTGTCGAAGGTCTCGTTTTGCATTAGTGCCTGCAGAGGGAAAGCATGGCTGGATCCGGGGCACAGCAGCTGCCAGTGCCTGGCACCGGTCTGCCAGTCTGCAGAGTGGGCAAAGTCTGCCAGTCAGCTCCAGGACCCACAGCAGCCCCCTGCTCTGCAGTGGCCCCAGTGGCAGGAAGAGCTGTTCCCACAAGGCCTGTCCTACTCTTCCGCTGTCTGTGCCCAGATGCCTGAGTGCTGTCCTTATCACCGGTCCGGTGCTTGGCCATCTCTGCTCCTTTTCCCTTAGCCCCGCTGGGAGGGCCACTCACCTCCAGTTTACTCAGCAGCTCATGGGATGTTGGGCTCTGGTACCTTCCTTGCACTGAGGCTCTGCAGAGCATGTCGATGGAGGCCAGAAACTTCATCTTTGAGTCCTGATCCTGTCAGTCCAGGAGAAGAGAGACAGAGAAGAAGGGTGAGGGGGCAATGGTACAGACAGCAGGAGTGAAGGCTTGAGGGGCTGCAGCAGTGGTGCAGGGGGCCAGGAGGGGAAACAGCTCTGCACTGCCAGAAGCCCTTCAGGAGCCTGTGTGTAGGCAGCACCTATCTGGGAGCTGCTGGCACAGCTTTGCTGACAAATTCTGCCATTACCCTTCTGGTGCTTTTGACAAAGTCCATGATGTAGTCGTGGGCCTCCTTTTCCTCATCCTGCAACTGGATGCTAGAGGCAGCAGCAGCTACACCTGATGAAGAGCAAGAATGGGGAGAGTTGTAGGCAGGGGTAGGATGTAGAGGGAAGAGATGGGGTCCTCTCTCCAGCCCTGCCCCGGCTGCTGTGCCCCACAGCACAACCTGGGCCAGGGTGCTGATGCCCTGTCCATCTCCTCCAAGATGCTGCCAGGAGCAGGGTGAGAAAGGTGCCAGCCCTGCAGCCCCGCTGCCTCCTGCCCATGCACCTGCTTCTCCTTGCCCTGTTTCTGTGCCCCAAGGCCATTCTCTGGGGTCCTGTTGATACCTACTTATGTAATCGATGGTGACACTCTGAGATTCCTCCATGGGCATTGCCTGGGTCTTTCTGACCACTGATGGTCACCGCCAGCTGCCCCAGCAGGGGCTCCTGCACAAGCTGCTTGGCTCTTCTCTCCTCAGAGTCCCTGGTTCCTGTGGGACTGGGCACACTACTTGCCCTGAGGGCCCCACTGTTACGCAGCACCCAGGCCAGGGAGGGAATGTATCTTGGCCTGCATTGTGACCTATGTGCTGCAGGGCGGAGCACCATGTGTTGCCCCCGCCTGGCTGTGGCCCTCAACTCAAGTAACCAAGAAACCACATTTTCTTCCACCTTATTTCTTCTTTTCATTAACAGCTAGAATTTCACTGAATGGTTCAGGCTGGAAAGGAACTTCAAGATCATCCAGCTCCTCAGAGGAGACTGAGGGAAAGCCATTCATTCAGCCTGTAGAGGAGAAAGCTTCAGGGCAGACCTCACAGCAACCCTCCACTACCTACAGGAGGACATGAAGACAGAGACAGTTTCTTCACAGCAGTGGATGGTGGGATAATGACAGACAAGAGGCTTCGAGAGACATTCAGACTGGAAATAAGGAAAAGCCTTTTCCCTCATAAGGACAGCAAAGAGATGCACAGGTTGCCCAGAGAGACAGTGCTGTCTCATGCCAGGAAGATGTGACTGGACAAAGCCCCAAGAACCTTGGTCTGATGCTGCTTTGAGCACGAGGTTCAAGCAGAAGCCTCTAGAAGTCAGTTCCCACCCAAGATACCACATGATCCTGTGAGTAGGCCACCTCCACAAAAAGGTACATACAAGTCTTTGGAAGCAAAGATTTCACAAGGTGTCAAGGAAAATGCTTGTGCACTAAGAACTGGCTTTTCTCAGAGATGCCAGGGTCTCTAAAACTGCCACTGTGGAAACCCTTGAAGGGGAAATGGACTCAGGCTTTCCACATCCTAAACCAATGCTTCAACTCTGCAACAACAGCAATGCCACAGAACAGGTCCAGTAGCATGCATCACCCCCTACACTTTTGTGTCTACCCCTACACCTTGTGTCTACACACCACTTGTTTTCAACTACTGGCATCCCTTTTACCTTTGGGCATGAAAACAGAACACTTTGCACAACAGAGTGGCGCCACAAAAAAAATAGAAAAAGAAAAAAACCCACAAAAAAAAAATCCCAACTTTCCAGCTATAAGCTGGAATAAAGGAGAAAACAAAACAGCCAAAGCAACATTCCAAGTCAGATCTAGCTCTCTGCTTCACTCCCAGCTGGAGCACGTTGTTCTCCCTTTGAGAGAAAGCTCCTTCTTCAGACATAACCACACCCAGCCTAGCCCAGGCACATAGTATCGAGTAGAAAAGGTATACTTTTTCGGAAGACATTAGATAAAGAGCTGTTCTCGGCTCCAGCCACACGCTCAGCAGTAGGCCCTCTAGGCAAGAAAATCCGAACGCCGCTAGAGACTGGCGCAGGGGCAGAGCCACTGGGCACCTGCCACGTACAAGATGGCCCCCGGGCTTGCCGCCACACGCAACATGCCCGCTTCCCCAAGTGCCCTTGCATATAGGACGCTGGTGGAACATGTTATTTCTGTAAATTGTCTCTGCTTTGCAGTCTTCCCAGACAGACTAAGTCTTTCCCAAATAAAAAGAAAGATTTGCATTTCTGGGGATAAGGTTCAATTTTCTCCCCAGTGAGAAAAAGGGAAAAGCTACATTTCGGGAAGAGAGAACAGGGCCACCCCTTTTGGGCAAGCCAAAATGCATTTTACTGGCCTGGAGATGCCTCTTCTAGATAAGGTGTCATCTTCAGTTCAGCACCTGACTGTTAACAGCTCTTGATGAACAGGAGTGTTCTGATGAACACAGATGCCAGACAGGAAAACACTGATTAAGTTCCTGCATGTATTTTCAGTCGTTGTTTAGTAAATCTAGAACCATAGAACAGCTAGGGTTGCAAAGGACCTGCTGACCTGGCCAGGCTGTCAAAATAACTCAGCCTTTGGTGCCACCAATCCTGGACATTCTCCTTGGATCCTTCAAACACAACAAAGATTGGTTGTTCCTGTTTGTTTTAAGAGGGGCACTTTGTCCCAGGCCCAAGATACAATAACTATGAACTGTGGCTACCAATTGCAGGTGCACAGTATGTAACAAACACTCAGTATATCTTAGGTGGATAGAAAAGTGATTTCAGTAGAAAATTTAATAAAAATTTTCTTTCAAACATTATGTTGACATAATAAAAAATGTCAACAGAAAACAATCTATTGCTGTTTCCCTGCACTTGGAGGAAGAATCTCATAGGAAGCTCTTCCACTTCAGTGCCCTGGATCAGACCAGCTGGTTAGGGATCCTCCTTCTCTCTGCCCTCCGGAGGCAGCACCACAGTGCCGCCAGGAAGGACCTGGACGAAGGCTCTTCACATGCATCATACAGCATCTGCTTCGTTTTGAGCACCAGGGAAGAGGACCAAGGGGCTGCTGTCATTCTCCATGTTTTGAAGGGCTGCGATGGAAAGGAACAGAGCCACTGTCACAGCCCAGATCTGCAGGGGATCTGAAGAGTCCCTCTAGCCAGGGCCACTCCCACCCCACAGCAATTCCCACAGCCAGGAGGGAGGCAGGGGTACCAGGATTAGATGGAAGGTGTTGCCCACCAGTGTCCCACGTGCTCCTCAAATCTCTCTACTCTGCCCACGCCATCCCTCACCCACAGAGGGCGCAGAGCCCTCCTAGGCCAGGCCAGGGATTATAGCTCCCTACCCAGGGCCTTTCCTCCTACCCACAGGCACCCCACTGCCCTCCCTCACCTTCATTAATGACCAGGATCTTCTCCTTGCGCCCATCCTTCAGATGCTGCCCAGCGAGCCCTAGGCACACACAGCCAGTCACAGATCCTGCTGACCTGACCACCCCAGCAGCCCAGTTCACCCCCACTGGCCCGCTGGGCAAGGCTGAGCCCGGGGTAGCTCCTGGAGCGTGAAGTGGTCATGAGGGACCCAGCCCCACATCAGTCACATCGGGCAGCTGGGGCTCTGCAGCTGCCTGGTGGATTTGGCAGTAGCTATGGCTGGGGCTGAGCTGCTGAGGTGCAGTGAGGGACCCCCAGGCAGCTTGTGGCTCACCAATGAACCTGACGGCCGCCTCGCGCAAGGGCTCCTGTGGGCTCTGCTGATACAGCAGGCTCTGATGCAGGTACTCCTCCAACCTCCTTCTGCTTCTCTTCAGCTAGAGCGAGCACACAGGGACAGAGTTGACACAGACCCTCCCCCTGCACCCAGGACTGGCCTCCCCTGCCAGGACACCTGCAATGCCCAGCCAGCAGCTAGCTGGTGCCAGGGTTTGGAGGGAGCAGAGGGCAGCATGCTCCCTGGCCAGGGTGCTGCAGTGCCACCCTGCCACCAAAGGCCAGTGGGGAACCCCTGGACTCCGGGGGGGGGGGGGGGGGGGGGGGGGGGGGGGGGGGGGGGGGCGGGGGAGGGGGGGGAAATGGGACCCCTGTGCCCTGCAGGCAGGCAGCACAGGGCTGCCATGGAGGGCAGGGGGAAAGCTGCTAGCCCCATGTGCTGGGGACTGGGGGAGAGAGGCTTCTCCAGGCTGGCTTGCAGGGCTTTGGGGACATCCTTACCATGCACTTGGCAGCCCCCCATATCTGCTCTGTCTGCAACAGCTTCTGGAGCTGCTGCCACCTCAGGAACTTGGCAGCTTCAGCGACAGCTTCCTTGGAGGCCTTCAGAGCAGCAGAGACAGGGAGATGGCACCTCTACCCAGGAAAGAGGACCTGGAGATCCCTGGGCTGAGTATGAGGGCAGCAAGGGTTGGGGTCAAAACCTGGCCTTAGGCACCTGCAGGTGCTGCTGGAAAGCCCACAGGGCCTCCAGTGCTCAGGTCTTTATGGCCAGCACTGCTGCTGGGCGATGCTGGATGTGGTAGGGCAGGTGTAGGGTATGTCCCTATCCCCCTTCACACGGGCTGCCAGCTCTGCGGCTGCAGGCAGGAAGGGGCTCTGAGAGGGCTCCAGATGCAGCACATTCAAAGAGCTCAGAAATGCCCACCTGAGCCACACTTGAGTCACTGTCATGCAGGTGGAAGAACAAGGGCAGGAGGCTTCTGTGCACATCCTTCCTCATCTGCTTTTTGTGAGACCTGAATGAAACCCTCATCACATCTCTGCTGAGGAGGATGGACTGCTTTCGCACGCAGCTGCTCGCCTAGGACGAGAGAAGTAAGAGGAGAGGACCTCAGCCCTCGCTTCTCCAAGCCACTGAAGTGAGAAGAACCACCACTCACAGGCCAGTGAGCACACATGGAGAGGGATGCACCATCCCTGAGCCACACACACATGCCACCCAAGGGGCTCTCTCGCTGCCTTACATTTTCAAAGAGTGGCAGGAGCATGTTGAGCAGCTGCAGAGCAATGGGGCCAGCCGTCTGCCTGTCTACCACGCAGAGGATGTTGCTGAGGACAGTCAGGGCGGCCTTCATGACGTCGCAGTCATCATCCTGCAGTTGCTGCATAACGGCTGGCAGCAGGCCTTGCAGAGACATAGCCTTTGCCTATGTGAAACACGCTTTCTTGGTGACACAGTTGAGGAGGACAGCACCAGCAAAACCACTCCGCTTGCAGAGGGGCAGACAGAGATCTCCCCATGTGCAGCACAGCCCAATGCCCTGCCTTCTGTGTTCAGTGGCTGAGGGGCTGCTGAACAGGGCAGTGGGGGCAGTGGGCACAGTTCTCACCACTCCTGATTCCTGGCACAGCCCAAGCACACCGCTGCGCACACAACCACCTGCTGCCCAGGCCCAGGCAGATGCCCTCACTGAGCCTGGCTGCCCCTGCTCACCTGCTTAGGTTTCTCAGACAGCGTGGCGAGGCTTGTGATCGCTACCCTTGCGCAGCACTGAACTCTCGCTACGCAGCCGCATGTGGAGGACATACAGGATGAGGCTATCGTCAATCTTCAGCCTGGTGCAGTCCAGGAGCTGAAACACACCCAGAGCAGAGTGAGAGCCGCAGAGCTCCTGGAAGGCCCAGGGCAAGGCACCAGAGCTGGGCACAGCTCAGACGGGAGGCAGTGGCACCCTTGCCACCTCCCCTCTGCCTCATGCATGTGGCCCAGCTTCCCCCTGCCTGCTCTTGAAGAGGAAATACTTGCCACCAGGCCCACCTCAATGCAGACAATAATGGCACAGATGTCCTCATGTGATCGTATGATTCCAACCGCCTCTTCACATATGGAGGTGCAGCTGGCCCGTTCTTTATGCTTCAGCACTCTAGCAGGGGGAAGAAGGCATTGGCAGCACTGAGACAGGCAAAGCTCTCTGGGCCTATGGTGCCACACAAGTCACGGCTTGGCCACACAAGTCACGGCTCCATCTGCACCTTGTGTTGGCGGCTTGCACCCCACCACCTGTGCTGAAGAGGATCATGCAGGGGACCCTTTCCCTCCAGTGGGGAAACAGCAGCAGACGCAAGGATGGCTGACAAAGCTCTTACCTACTCAGGACCCTGATGCCACTGGGGTAGTCGTAGGGGCTCATGAGCATGTCCCAAGCACCCTCCCCTTTGATGTCTTCAACCAGGGAGTCACCACCCAGAAAATGGAAGAAAGCTTGCATGGTCCTCACCACGCACCTGCATGCAGAGCAAAGCATGGTCACGTGTGGAAGCGTGGCCCTGGCTCTGGCCCAGGGCAGACACCGGGGTACAGGAGCAGAGTACCTGCGACGGTTGACTACACGATCCTCAGCCTCCTTATTCAAAATCTTAGAGCAGCAGCAGCCCTCCTGTGGGCTCTTGGTGGTGAAGGAGATCTGCAAGACCAGTGCCATGAAGAGCTCCTCCAAATGTTTCCTTATGTTGCTTTGGTTGGAAGGCACCAGGAAGGCCATGCGCATGACATTAGTTATCTGCAGAAAACACCCAGGGACACTCTCACTGCAGAGATGTCCCTGCAGCATGCCTGGGGCTAGGGGGTTCAGGAGCTGCGCTGACTGGAGGGAGATGCCAGGACAGAGTCCAGCCAGCTGCATGGCCTGGAGCTCCCCTGTGGTGGCATTCAGGGCTTGGTGCCCATTTCTAGCATGGACACATAAGCTTTGATGGTCCTGAGGGAAGAGCTCAGCCAGCCCCATAGCCCATGCTGGCTACGCTGCACTCACCTTCTCCAGCCCCACAGCCTGCTCTTCCCCTCAGGCTTCCTGGCTGCCCAAGCAGCAGGAGGTGGGGAGGGAGGAGGACCCCCAAGGGCAGCAGGGGCAGGCTGCTTGCCAGTCTGCCGCAGGGCCGAGCAGCATGTGCTGCCCTGCCTGGCTGTAGCCCTGAAGCCCTCAGTGACCTTTTGGAGGTCCAGGTTTCGGAGCAGAGGGAGAGGGGAGGAGGAGCTGGTGAGGGGTGCACAGCCCCAGGCAGGGCAGACCAGGCCTCATCCGGACACTCACAGTCAGCAATACGTGGCAGTTGCAGTTTGTCCTGAAGTTGCTCTGCAACATGCTTGTGTGCTGGATCAGTACCAGCGACTTCAGTATTCTGCCCGAAATGCTGGGCTCACATGCCAGCGCGTTCCAC
This sequence comes from Melopsittacus undulatus, assembly GCF_012275295.1. Classification (NCBI taxonomy): domain Eukaryota; kingdom Metazoa; phylum Chordata; class Aves; order Psittaciformes; family Psittaculidae; genus Melopsittacus; species Melopsittacus undulatus. The sequence goes on from NC_047557.1 coordinate 80,729,615, forward strand.
ATGGCCCCGGTAGTGGTGCGATGCCACAGATCAGAATCAGTGGGGCCATCTTGGCCATAACAAGTTTTGTCTTGGCAGTTCTCAGAGGTCCTAGGATTCGCCTGAAGCTGAAGGGCCATGTCTATGTCACCAGTGATGGAAATCGACAGCAGGCTAGTGGTCACATCCCAAGAGTGCAGCTGGGCCATTTGGAGCAGGGTCTGCATCAGGATGTCCCACAGCGACCTTCTGGTAACAAGCATCAGCTGCCTATAGATGATCTGCATGTAGTCATCCACCTGGCGGAGGCAGAAGTGTGGAGCTGGGTGCAGTGCAGCCACGGCCCCTGCTGCCCCCAAGGACTGTTCCTCTCCTGTCACTCCTTGCCAGCCTCAAAGGCCACTGGACATGTGCCCTGAGGGCACACGCACAGGGCAGTCCAGATGCATGCTGCTTACCTTGGTCAGCTTCAAGCACATCAAGGCTGTCTTCAGCGTGTTGGCAATCACCTGGGTGTTAGAGACTCTTTCTTGTGTCATGTTGCTCAAAACTGTGAGGACTACGTTGTACCTCTCGGAAGGGAGTAAGAAGTTCCCAGGTTCCTAAGGGAGAAAGAGAGGGAAGTGTTGTCACCCTGAGGGCGCTGGTGGCAGAGCAGAGCTAAGCAGTCAGGTTGGCTCTGGGCTGACACAGCCGGGGCAGTGCTGGCCCACCCCCAGGACAAGTGCCAGCACTGGGGGCTGCTCTGGGGTGACTGCAGCCACGGGAGCATGTGTGAGAGACTGAACTGAAATCAGGCTCCACCGTTCATTGCCTCAAAGATTGGTGTGAAAGACTGGCATGAGGAACTGAGGTCCACTGTCTCAAAGATTGCTGTCCATTATCTCAAGGACTCCTGACAGACATGTGCAGACAGCTGGCTGCAAGACCAGCAAAAGTGGATGCATGTGATCAACTAGGAATGTGCGGTACGTGACATTACGAACAGAGGTACTTCCCCCAACACGTAATAAAAGGGGACAAAGGTAATTGCCAGGTGGCCACCCAACAAGGAAGATGAATATGGGCCCTCAGGACACCACTGGATCCATGGTGGTGACCATCTCTCTGCACTCTGAATGCTTGCTTAATTTCTGTCCTCTTTTCCAAACTGTCCTATCACTATATATTTTATAATAATCTTTTTAAAAGAATTATATTTTTATAATAAACAAACTGACCAACTGTGGCGCTTGACCTCATCTGCATCTTAAATTCATTCTGGGAATCACTAAAAAAATATTTCTGACACTAGGTTTTACCTAGTCAGACCTTCAGAGCGTGTAGAGGGAGCTGCCCTGTGGGCTGAAGGCGAGGGGTGGGCTGAGCCACGGGCAAGAGCTATAGAGCTACAGTGTGCTGGCTCTGCCAGGAACCAGAGCTTGCCAGTGGCCAAGATGGCCAGAGCTGCTCCACTGACACTGGGTTAAAGCCTCTGCCTACTCCCTCGTGGAGCACAGGAGGCCTTGCCATCCACCACAATAGCCAAGGCACTGGTTCATGGGAGTGTCCTGCTAGCCCCACAGCCAAAAGCCCCAGCAAGAGAAGGTCATTACCGCCATTTCATCATTGAGCTCCATAGGCCACAAGCTGTTAACAACTTCCCGCTCCAGAGGCATCTCTGTATCCTCACGTTTCGCACAGTAGCCTGGGCAGGAGGGGAAACACAGTGTGAACAACAGTGGCAGGAACAACAGAGAGCTGGAGGCAGCAGGTGAGAGTGTCAAGGAGAGCTGTGCTTGGCTCTCCATTCCATGGGAGCTGGAGATGTGCCAGGGCGGGTAGTGGGCCCGTTTATCAGGGGAAGAGAGGAAAACAGCCTCTTAGGCTGTAGAGGGGCAGGAGAGTTCAGTCTGGCTTTCTGCTCAGGAGGAGGACAGAAGCCCAGGCATGCTGCAGCCACTGGCTCTCCAGCTCAAGGGCTCTCGGGACAGGTCCCAAGCTGCTGCTCCGTAGCAGGCTGTGTGTGCTCTACGGTTTGCACAGCTGCTGCCCTGCTCCAGTGACGGAGGCATTTGCTGCTCCTTCCTCTAGCAGAGGAGGGCGCTAGGGCAGTGCGGTACCTTGCCTGGGCCCTTGCAGCTGGAAAGCTCCAGCCTGCCTCAGTGTCTCTTACTCTGTCGCACCAGAAGGAACCTCTTGAAGTTACACAGTGCCTGGAAAGCCCCGCAGCTGATCTCCTGGTCCTCCTCAGCACAGGACAGGGCAAGGTACCCCACTGCGTGCCCTAGGAAATCCAGAGGCTTGTTTCTGGAGAAGCGCCGCATGCCGTATTCTGCATTGAAGTGCTGTGGGAAAGAGGAAGCGGCAGTAGCAGGGCCAAGCTGTGGCAGATGGGATGAAAGCCTTAACCTCTAAGAGCAGCCCCCAGGCCAAGTGCCACGTGAGCAGCTGCACCGCACGGTCACTGCACTGCACTGGCGGTCAAGCCAGGGCAAGGACTGTGCTGTCTCCCTATGAAGGTAACTCTGGAAGGGTTCTGCCTTCTCGCCCTGTGAGCCCCTTGGGCTGGGGTAGGTGTCTGAAAGAAGACTGAGACCCTGGATCTGCTGCTCCTCCAGACTCATAGTCAGCTGACAGAGCCCTCCTTCACCAGCTGCAGGACTCCCCATCTCCAGGGGAGGGAGGGCTGCCAGAGCTGCATCTGCAAAATGCTCTCATGCCCAGCCAGGGACAGCACTGGCTCCTGGGAGAAAAGGCACAAGACAGAGTGCAGCTCCCAGACAGAGGACCAAAGATGCTGGTGCAAGGTTTAGCCTTGCTGAATCCCCTACTGTCCTGCACCCAGGCTTCCCTTGAAGGGGGCCCAGAGTGGTCAGCTACTCTGTGGCACCAGGAAGGGGCAAGCGGTAGCCATAAGTCACCTTCATCAGAGGCTCCTTACCTCCAGCATTGAAGAGGACGATAAAAAGTAGGTGAGGCGTACAATCCACCCTACAGCCTTTCGGCGCTTAGCCACGTCCTCAGATGCCGTGATGGGCAGCAGAACCTGAAAAGGGAAAAGCTGCAGGTTTGCCGTGGGAAACAACAGTGACTCCCAGAGCAGGGGTTCTGTCAAGCATCTCATGCTGTTTATGCAATGTGCTGCCAAGGTTTCCCATGGTCCAGAGCAAGACCTGGAATGGGGTCCATCCATGTTGTGATCTGGGGACCACTGCCAGCTGTTGGTGACTTGCTGTAGTCAGGGAAGTTGCCAGACCCCATCCCCAAGGCACCTCTGCCCCCTTCCACATGCAGCTCCAAAAAGGCTCCCTCTCCAAGAAGACCAGAACCTCTGGCAGGGGCTGCAGAAGGGAGGCCAGGCCCATGAGTAGGCCAGAAGAGAAGACCTTCAGGGCTGAGCTCCCATTGCACTATGCACCTTGTACTATGGCCGTATCCTAGAGCATCCCCACCCTGCTGGCAAATGGGGAGGAGAACGTGAACAGGGCAGACAGTGAGGGCAGTGGCTCAGCAGTGCCAGAAACTCTTTTCACCCCTTGGCCTGGGGGGCGCATGCTTTAGAAGGTCTCATCAATTTAGGGTAAGGCAAGGAAGACATCCCGTGAGCTCTGCTCTTGGTAAACGCCTGACCTGCAGTATTTTCTCTGTTATGAAGATGCAGGATTTCTGTGAAGCACCATGTATCAGCGCCTCCAGCACACTGTCAAGGGTTTTTCAGGATCTGTAAGGAGAGACATAGACAGACACAGATACACAGAGATGCAGCAGGTTACATGCTTCTTCCTTGCAAAAAGTTTGCTTGCCTGCCTTGCACCTGAGGTGGCCCTCAGCTGGTGCCCAAAGGCTCTGGTGCCCAGGGGAGGCCTCAGGGTCTCCCTGGCCTTCCTTCTCCTGTTGGCTTCCAGCAGTCAAAGTCAGTGAGGGGACCATGCAGAAGGACAGGCTGTCAGGCTCTCTGCAGCTCAGCCCACATTTACCTGGTCGTAGAATGGAGTACACTGGCTGATCGTCTCGCTTGCAACAAAACTGAAGGTGTCACCTATGTATTTGCAGAGGTGGTTATACAGCACACTTTCCCTGTATTTGCTGCAAGGAGAGAAGGTGCCAGCTGGATGCAAGGGTTTCTACACTGGGGAAGGTGGCCACAAACACTATGACCAGCAGTCCCCACGGTTGAACCTACACAAGGTAGGCAAGGCATCTCCTCCCTCCCCCCGTTCTGCTGAGTCAGGGACAGAGGGCAGCCCTGGGCAGTGAACCCTGAAGCCCTTTCCATCTCCTGCCTCTTCCTTCAGAGGAAAAGCCAAGAGGCGTCGGGTAGCCCTGGAGCATCCACCGCTATCCTGCCTGACCCACTGATGGGCTGAGAGGTGGGAGAGCAGAGGCCCAAAGACCACACCACCAGCACAGGAAATTCCTGGTGCTACCAGGCCCATGGGAGGCTCTGGCCTGGCCAGGCTCTGGGACAGGTACCTCAGTGCAGCGATGGCAAGCAGGGCTTGCTGCCACATCATGGTGTCCATGCTGTCGAAGGTCTCGTTTTGCATTAGTGCCTGCAGAGGGAAAGCATGGCTGGATCCGGGGCACAGCAGCTGCCAGTGCCTGGCACCGGTCTGCCAGTCTGCAGAGTGGGCAAAGTCTGCCAGTCAGCTCCAGGACCCACAGCAGCCCCCTGCTCTGCAGTGGCCCCAGTGGCAGGAAGAGCTGTTCCCACAAGGCCTGTCCTACTCTTCCGCTGTCTGTGCCCAGATGCCTGAGTGCTGTCCTTATCACCGGTCCGGTGCTTGGCCATCTCTGCTCCTTTCCCTTAGCCCCGCTGGGAGGGCCACTCACCTCCAGTTTACTCAGCAGCTCATGGGATGTTGGGCTCTGGTACCTTCCTTGCACTGAGGCTCTGCAGAGCATGTCGATGGAGGCCAGAAACTTCATCTTTGAGTCCTGATCCTGTCAGTCCAGGAGAAGAGAGACAGAGAAGAAGGGTGAGGGGGCAATGGTACAGACAGCAGGAGTGAAGGCTTGAGGGGCTGCAGCAGTGGTGCAGGGGGCCAGGAGGGGAACAGCTCTGCACTGCCAGAAGCCCTTCAGGAGCCTGTGTGTAGGCAGCACCTATCTGGGAGCTGCTGGCACAGCTTTGCTGACAAATTCTGCCATTACCCTTCTGGTGCTTTTGACAAAGTCCATGATGTAGTCGTGGGCCTCCTTTTCCTCATCCTGCAACTGGATGCTAGAGGCAGCAGCAGCTACACCTGATGAAGAGCAAGAATGGGGAGAGTTGTAGGCAGGGGTAGGAGGTAGAGGGAAGAGATGGGGTCCTCTCTCCAGCCCTGCCCCGGCTGCTGTGCCCACAGCACACCCTGGGCCAGGGTGCTGATGCCCTGTCCATCTCCTCCAAGATGCTGCCAGGAGCAGGGTGAGAAAGGTGCCAGCCCTGCAGCCCCGCTGCCTCCTGCCCATGCACCTGCTTCTCCTTGCCCTGTTCTGTGCCCCAAGGCCATTCTCTGGGGTCCTGTTGATACCTACTTATGTAATCGATGGTGACACTCTGAGATTCCTCCATGGGCATTGCCTGGGTCTTTCTGACCACTGATGGTCACCGCCAGCTGCCCCAGCAGGGGCTCCTGCACAAGCTGCTTGGCTCTTCTCTCCTCAGAGTCCTGGTTCCTGTGGGACTGGGCACACTACTTGCCCTGAGGGCCCCACTGTTACGCAGCACCCAGGCCAGGGAGGGAATGTATCTTGGCCTGCATTGTGACCTATGTGCTGCAGGGCGGAGCACCATGTGTTGCCCCGCCTGGCTGTGGCCCTCAACTCAAGTAACCAAGAAACCACATTTTCTTCCACCTTATTTCTTCTTTTCATTAACAGCTAGAATTTCACTGAATGGTTCAGGCTGGAAAGGAACTTCAGATCATCCAGCTCCTCAGAGGAGACTGAGGGAAAGCCATTCATTCAGCCTGTAGAGGAGAAAGCTTCAGGGCAGACCTCACAGCAACCCTCCACTACCTACAGGAGGACATGAAGACAGAGACAGTTTCTTCACAGCAGTGGATGGTGGGATAATGACAGACAAGAGGCTTCGAGAGACATTCAGACTGGAAATAAGGAAAAGCCTTTTCCCTCATAAGGACAGCAAAGAGATGCACAGGTTGCCCAGAGAGACAGTGCTGTCTCATGCCAGGAAGATGTGACTGGACAAAGCCCCAAGAACCTTGGTCTGATGCTGCTTTGAGCACGAGGTTCAAGCAGAAGCCTCTAGAAGTCAGTTCCCACCCAAGATACCACATGATCCTGTGAGTAGGCCACCTCCCACAAAAAGGTACATACAAGTCTTTGGAAGCAAAGATTTCACAAGGTGTCAAGGAAAATGCTTGTGCACTAAGAACTGGCTTTTCTCAGAGATGCCAGGGTCTCTAAAACTGCAACTGTGGAAACCCTTGAAGGGGAAATGGACTCAGGCTTTCCACATCCTAAACCAATGCTTCAACTCTGCAACAACAGCAATGCCACAGAACAGGTCCAGTAGCATGCATCACCCCCTACACTTTTGTGTCTACCCCCTACACCTTGTGTCTACACACCACTTGTTTTCAACTACTGGCATCCCTTTTACCTTTGGGCATGAAAACAGAACACTTTGCACAACAGAGTGGCGCCACAAAAAAAAATAGAAAAAGAAAAAAACCCACAAAAAAAAATCCCAACTTTCCAGCTATAAGCTGGAATAAAGGAGAAAACAAAACAGCCAAAGCAACATTCCAAGTCAGATCTAGCTCTCTGCTTCACTCCCAGCTGGAGCACGTTGTTCTCCCTTTGAGAGAAAGCTCCTTCTTCAGACATAACCACACCCAGCCTAGCCCAGGCACATAGTATCGAGTAGAAAAGTATACTTTTTCGGAAGACATTAGATAAAGAGCTGTTCTCGGCTCCAGCCACACGCTCAGCAGTAGGCCCTCTAGGCAAGAAAATCCGAACGCCGCTAGAGACTGGCGCAGGGGCGGAGCCGCTGGGCGCCGCCACGTACAAGATGGCCCCCGGGCTTGCCGCCACACGCAACATGGCCCCCGGGCTTGCCGCCACACACAAGATGGCTCCGTGCCTGCATATAGACGCTGGTGGAACATGTTATTTCTGTAAATTGTCTCTGCTTTGCAGTCTTCCCAGACAGACTAAGTCTTTCCCAAATAAAAAGAAAGATTTGCATTTCTGGGGATAAGGTTCAATTTTCTCCCCAGTGAGAAAAAGGGAAAAGCTACATTTCGGGAAGAGAGAACAGGGCCACCCCTTTTGGGCAAGCCAAAATGCATTTTACTGGCCTGGAGATGCCTCTTCTAGATAAGGTGTCATCTTCAGTTCAGCACCTGACTGTTAACAGCTCTTGATGAACAGGAGTGTTCTGATGAACACAGATGCCAGACAGGAAAACACTGATTAAGTTCCTGCATGTATTTTCAGTCGTTGTTTAGTAAATCTAGAACCATAGAACAGCTAGGGTTGCAAAGGACCTGCTGACCTGGCCAGGCTGTCAAAATAACTCAGCCTTTGGTGCCACCAATCCTGGACATTCTCCTTGGATCCTTCAAACACAACAAAGATTGGTTGTTCCTGTTTGTTTTAAGAGGGGCACTTTGTCCCAGGCCCAAGATACAATAACTATGAACTGTGGCTACCAATTGCAGGTGCACAGTATGTAACAAACACTCAGTATATCTTAGGTGGATAGAAAAGTGATTTCAGTAGAAAATTTAATAAAAATTTTCTTTCAAACATTATGTTGACATAATAAAAAATGTCAACAGAAAACAATCTATTGCTGTTTCCCTGCACTTGGAGGAAGAATCTCATAGGAAGCTCTTCCACTTCAGTGCCCTGGATCAGACCAGCTGGTTAGGGATCCTCCTTCTCTCTGCCCTCCGGAGGCAGCACCACAGTGCCGCCAGGAAGGACCTGGACGAAGGCTCTTCACATGCATCATACAGCATCTGCTTCGTTTTGAGCACCAGGGAAGAGACCAAGGGGCTGCTGTCATTCTCCATGTTTTGAAGGGCTGCGATGGAAAGGAACAGAGCCACTGTCACAGCCCAGATCTGCAGGGGATCTGAAGAGTCCCTCTAGCCAGGGCCACTCCCACCCCACAGCAATTCCCACAGCCAGGAGGGAGGCAGGGGTACCAGGATTAGATGGAAGGTGTTGCCCACCAGTGTCCCACGTGCTCCTCAAATCTCTCTACTCTGCCCACGCCATCCCTCACCCACAGAGGGCGCAGAGCCCTCCTAGGCCAGGCCAGGGATTATAGCTCCCTACCCAGGGCCTTTCCTCCTACCCACAGGCACCCCACTGCCCTCCCTCACCTTCATTAATGACCAGGATCTTCTCCTTGCGCCCATCCTTCAGATGCTGCCCAGCGAGCCCTAGGCACACACAGCCAGTCACAGATCCTGCTGACCTGACCACCCCAGCAGCCCAGTTCACCCCCACTGGCCCGCTGGGCAAGGCTGAGCCCGGGGTAGCTCCTGGAGCGTGAAGTGGTCATGAGGGACCCAGCCCCACATCAGTCACATCGGGCAGCTGGGGCTCTGCAGCTGCCTGGTGGATTTGGCAGTAGCTATGGCTGGGGCTGAGCTGCTGAGGTGCAGTGAGGGACCCCCAGGCAGCTTGTGGCTCACCAATGAACCTGACGGCCGCCTCGCGCAAGGGCTCCTGTGGGCTCTGCTGATACAGCAGGCTCTGATGCAGGTACTCCTCCAACCTCCTTCTGCTTCTCTTCAGCTAGAGCGAGCACACAGGGACAGAGTTGACACAGACACTCCCCCTGCACCCAGGACTGGCCTCCCCTGCCAGGACACCTGCAATGCCCAGCCAGCAGCTAGCTGGTGCCAGGGTTTGGAGGGAGCAGAGGGCAGCATGCTCCCTGGCCAGGGTGCTGCAGTGCCACCCTGCCACCAAAGGCCAGTGGGGAACCCCTGGACTCGGGGGGGGGGGGGGGGGGGGGGCGGGGGAGGGGGGGGAAATGGGACCCCTGTGCCCTGCAGGCAGGCAGCACAGGGCTGCCATGGAGGGCAGGGGGAAAGCTGCTAGCCCCATGTGCTGGGGACTGGGGGAGAGAGGCTTCTCCAGGCTGGCTTGCAGGGCTTTGGGGACATCCTTACCATGCACTTGGCAGCCCCCCATATCTGCTCTGTCTGCAACAGCTTCTGGAGCTGCTGCCACCTCAGGAACTTGGCAGCTTCAACGACAGCTTCCTTGGAGGCCTTCAGAGCAGCAGAGACAGGGAGATGGCACCTCTACCCAGGAAAGAGGACCTGGAGATCCCTGGGCTGAGTATGAGGGCAGCAAGGGTTGGGGTCAAAACCTGGCCTTAGGCACCTGCAGGTGCTGCTGGAAAGCCCACAGGGCCTCCAGTGCTCAGGTCTTTATGGCCAGCACTGCTGCTGGGCGATGCTGGATGTGGTAGGGCAGGTGTAGGGTATGTCCCTATCCCCCTTCACACGGGCTGCCAGCTCTGCGGCTGCAGGCAGGAAGGGGCTCTGAGAGGGCTCCAGATGCAGCACATTCAAAGAGCTCAGAAATGCCCACCTGAGCCACACTTGAGTCACTGTCATGCAGGTGGAAGAACAAGGGCAGGAGGCTTCTGTGCACATCCTTCCTCATCTGCTTTTTGTGAGACCTGAATGAAACCCTCATCACATCTCTGCTGAGGAGGATGGACTGCTTTCGCACGCAGCTGCTCGCCTAGGACGAGAGAAGTAAGAGGAGAGGACCTCAGCCCTCGCTTCTCCAAGCCACTGAAGTGAGAAGAACCACCACTCACAGGCCAGTGAGCACACATGGAGAGGGATGCACCATCCCTGAGCCACACACACATGCCACCCAAGGGGCTCTCTCGCTGCCTTACATTTTCAAAGAGTGGCAGGAGCATGTTGAGCAGCTGCAGAGCAATGGGGCCAGCCGTCTGCCTGTCTACCACGCAGAGGATGTTGCTGAGGACAGTCAGGGCGGCCTTCATGACGTCGCAGTCATCATCCTGCAGTTGCTGCATAACGGCTGGCAGCAGGCCTTGCAGAGACATAGCCTTTGCCTATGTGAAACACGCTTTCTTGGTGACACAGTTGAGGAGGACAGCACCAGCAAAACCACTCCGCTTGCAGAGGGGCAGACAGAGATCTCCCCATGTGCAGCACAGCCCAATGCCCTGCCTTTTGTGTTCAGTGGCTGAGGGGCTGCTGAACAGGGCAGTGGGGGCAGTGGGCACAGTTCTCACCACTCCTGATTCCTGGCACAGCCCAAGCACACCGCTGCGCACACAACCACCTGCTGCCCAGGCCCAGGCAGATGCCCTCACTGAGCCTGGCTGCCCCTGCTCACCTGCTTAGGTTTCTCAGACAGCGTGGCGAGGCTTGTGATCGCTACCTTGCGCAGCACTGAACTCTCGCTACGCAGCCGCATGTGGAGGACATACAGGATGAGGCTATCGTCAATCTTCAGCCTGGTGCAGTCCAGGAGCTGAAACACACCCAGAGCAGAGTGAGAGCCCAGCACAGCAGCAGAGCTCCTGGAAGGCCCAGGGCAAGGCACCAGAGCTGGGCACAGCTCAGACGGGAGGCAGTGGCACCCTTGCCACCTCCCCTCTGCCTCATGCATGTGGCCCAGCTTCCCCCTGCCTGCTCTTGAAGAGGAAATACTTGCCACCAGGCCCACCTCAATGAAGACAATAATGGCACAGATGTCCTCATGCGATCGTATGATTCCAACCGCCTCTTCACATATGGAGGTGCAGCTGGCCCGTTCTTTATGCTTCAGCACTCTAGCAGGGGGAAGAAGGCATTGGCAGCACTGAGACAGGCAAAGCTCTCTGGGCCTATGGTGCCACACAAGTCACGGCTTGGCCACACAAGTCACGGCTCCATCTGCACCTTGTGTTGGCGGCTTGCACCCCACCACCTGTGCTGAAGAGGATCATGCAGGGGACCCTTTCCCTCCAGTGGGGAAACAGCAGCAGACGCAAGGATGGCTGACAAAGCTCTTACCTACTCAGGACCCTGATGCCACTGGGGTAGTCGTAGGGGCTCATGAGCATGTCCCAAGCACCCTCCCCTTTGATGTCTTCAACCAGGGAGTCACCACCCAGAAAATGGAAGAAAGCTTGCATGGTCCTCACCACGCACCTGCATGCAGAGCAAAGCATGGTCACGTGTGGAAGCGTGGCCCTGGCTCTGGCCCAGGGCAGACACCGGGGTACAGGAGCAGAGTACCTGCGACGGTTGACTACACGATCCTCAGCCTCCTTATTCAAAATCTTAGAGCAGCAGCAGCCCTCCTGTGGGCTCTTGGTGGTGAAGGAGATCTGCAAGACCAGTGCCATGAAGAGCTCCTCCAAATGTTTCCTTATGTTGCTTTGGTTGGAAGGCACCAGGAAGGCCATGCGCATGACATTAGTTATCTGCAGAAAACACCCAGGGACACTCTCACTGCAGAGATGTCCCTGCAGCATGCCTGGGGCTAGGGGGTTCAGGAGCTGCGCTGACTGGAGGGAGATGCCAGGACAGAGTCCAGCCAGCTGCATGGCCTGGAGCTCCCCTGTGGTGGCATTCAGGGCTTGGTGCCCATTTCTAGCATGGACACATAAGCTTTGATGGTCCTGAGGGAAGAGCTCAGCCAGCCCCATAGCCCATGCTGGCTACGCTGCACTCACCTTCTCCAGCCCCACAGCCTGCTCTTCCCCTCAGGCTTCCTGGCTGCCCAAGCAGCAGGAGGTGGGGAGGGAGGAGGACCCCCAAGGGCAGCAGGGGCAGGCTGCTTGCCAGTCTGCCGCAGGGCCGAGCAGCATGTGCTGCCCTGCCTGGCTGTAGCCCTGAAGCCCTCAGTGACCTTTTGGAGGTCCAGGTTTCGGAGCAGAGGGAGAGGGGAGGAGGAGCTGGTGAGGGGTGCACAGCCCCAGGCAGGGCAGACCAGGCCTCATCCGGACACTCACAGTCAGCAATACGTGGCAGTTGCAGTTTGTCCTGAAGTTGCTCTGCAACATGCTTGTGTGCTGGATCAGTACCAGCGACTTCAGTATTCTGCCCGAAATGCTGGGCTCACATGCCAGCGCGTTCCACATGGCCCCGGTAGTGGTGCGATGCCACAGATCAGAATCAGTGGGGCCATCTTGGCCATAACAAGTTTTGTCTTGGCAGTTCTCAGAGGTCCTAGGATTCGCCTGAAGCTGAAGGGCCATGTCTATGTCACCAGTGATGGAAATCGACAGCAGGCTAGTGGTCACATCCCAAGAGTGCAGCTGGGCCATTTGGAGCAGGGTCTGCATCAGGATGTCCCACAGCGACCTTCTGGTAACAAGCATCAGCTGCCTATAGATGATCTGCATGTAGTCATCCACCTGGCGGAGGCAGAAGTGTGGAGCTGGGTGCAGTGCAGCCACGGCCCCTGCTGCCCCCAAGGACTGTTCCTCTCCTGTCACTCCTTGCCAGCCTCAAAGGCCACTGGACATGTGCCCTGAGGGCACACGCACAGGGCAGTCCAGATGCATGCTGCTTACCTTGGTCAGCTTCAAGCACATCAAGGCTGTCTTCAGCGTGTTGGCAATCACCTGGGTGTTAGAGACTCTTTCTTGTGTCATGTTGCTCAAAACTGTGAGGACTACGTTGTACCTCTCGGAAGGGAGTAAGAAGTTCCCAGGTTCCTAAGGGAGAAAGAGAGGGAAGTGTTGTCACCCTGAGGGCGCTGGTGGCAGAGCAGAGCTAAGCAGTCAGGTTGGCTCTGGGCTGACACAGCCGGGGCAGTGCTGGCCCACCCCCAGGACAAGTGCCAGCACTGGGGGCTGCTCTGGGGTGACTGCAGCCACGGGAGCATGTGTGAGAGACTGAACTGAAATCAGGCTCCACCGTTCATTGCCTCAAAGATTGGTGTGAAAGACTGGCATGAGGAACTGAGGTCCACTGTCTCAAAGATTGCTGTCCATTATCTCAAGGACTCCTGACAGACATGTGCAGACAGCTGGCTGCAAGACCAGCAAAAGTGGATGCATGTGATCAACTAGGAATGTGCGGTACGTGACATTACGAACAGAGGTACTTCCCCCAACACGTAATAAAAGGGGACAAAGGTAATTGCCAGGTGGCCACCCAACAAGGAAGATGAATATGGGCCCTCAGGACACCACTGGATCCATGGTGGTGACCATCTCTCTGCACTCTGAATGCTTGCTTAATTTCTGTCCTCTTTTCCAAACTGTCCTATCACTATATATTTTATAATAATCTTTTTAAAAGAATTATATTTTTATAATAAACAAACTGACCAACTGTGGCGCTTGACCTCATCTGCATCTTAAATTCATTCTGGGAATCACTAAAAAAATATTTCTGACACTAGGTTTTACCTAGTCAGACCTTCAGAGCGTGTAGAGGGAGCTGCCCTGTGGGCTGAAGGCGAGGGGTGGGCTGAGCCACGGGCAAGAGCTATAGAGCTACAGTGTGCTGGCTCTGCCAGGAACCAGAGCTTGCCAGTGGCCAAGATGGCCAGAGCTGCTCCACTGACACTGGGTTAAAGCCTCTGCCTACTCCCTCGTGGAGCACAGGAGGCCTTGCCATCCACCACAATAGCCAAGGCACTGGTTCATGGGAGTGTCCTGCTAGCCCCACAGCCAAAAGCCCCAGCAAGAGAAGGTTCATTACCGCCATTTCATCATTGAGCTCCATAGGCCACAAGCTGTTAACAACTTCCCGCTCCAGAGGCATCTCTGTATCCTCACGTTTCACACAGTAGCCTGGGCAGGAGGGGAAACACAGTGTGAACAACAGTGGCAGGAACAACAGAGAGCTGGAGGCAGCAGGTGAGAGTGTCAAGGAGAGCTGTGCTTGGCTCTCCATTCCATGGGAGCTGGAGATGTGCCAGGGCGGTAGTGGGCCCGTTTATCAGGGGAAGAGAGGAAAACAGCCTCTTAGGCTGTAGAGGGGCAGGAGAGTTCAGTCTGGCTTTCTGCTCAGGAGGAGGACAGAAGCCCAGGCATGCTGCAAGCCACTGGCTCTCCAGCTCAAGGGCTCTCGGGACAGGTCCCAAGCTGCTGCTCCGTAGCAGGCTGTGTGTGCTCTACGGTTTGCACAGCTGCTGCCCTGCTCCAGTGACGGAGGCATTTGCTGCTCCTTCCTCTAGCAGAGGAGGGCGCTAGGGCAGTGCGGTACCTTGCCTGGGCCCTTGCAGCTGGAAAGCTCCAGCCTGCCTCAGTGTCTCTTACTCTGTCGCACCAGAAGGAACCTCTTGAAGCTACACAGTGCCTGGAAAGCCCCGCAGCTGATCTCCTGGTCCTCCTCAGCACAGGACAGGGCAAGGTACCCCACTGCGTGCCCTAGGAAATCCAGAGGCTTGTTTCTGGAGAAGCGCCGCATGCCGTATTCTGCATTGAAGTGCTGTGGGAAAGAGGAAGCGGCAGTAGCAGGGCCAAGCTGTGGCAGATGGGATGAAAGCCTTAACCTCTAAGAGCAGCCCCCAGGCCAAGTGCCACGTGAGCAGCTGCACCGCACGGTCACTGCACTGCACTGGCGGTCAAGCCAGGGCAAGGACTGTGCTGTCTCCCTATGAAGGTAACTCTGGAAGGGTTCTGCCTTCTCGCCCTGTGAGCCCCTTGGGCTGGGGTAGGTGTCTGAAAGAAGACTGAGACCCTGGATCTGCTGCTCCTCCAGACTCATAGTCAGCTGACAGAGCCCTCCTTCACCAGCTGCAGGACTCCCCATCTCCAGGGGAGGGAGGGCTGCCAGAGCTGCATCTGCAAAATGCTCTCATGCCCAGCCAGGGACAGCACTGGCTCCTGGGAGAAAAGGCACAAGACAGAGTGCAGCTCCCAGACAGAGGACCAAAGATGCTGGTGCAAGGTTTAGCCTTGCTGAATCCCCTACTGTCCTGCACCCAGGCTTCCCTTGAAGGGGGCCCAGAGTGGTCAGCTACTCTGTGGCACCAGGAAGGGGCAAGCGGTAGCCATAAGTCACCTTCATCAGAGGCTCCTTACCTCCAGCATTGAAGAGGACGATAAAAAGTAGGTGAGGCGTACAATCCACCCTACAGCCTTTCGGCGCTTAGCCACGTCCTCAGATGCCTGTGATGGGCAGCAGAACCTGAAAAGGGAAAAGCTGCAGGTTTGCCGTGGGAAACAACAGTGACTCCCAGAGCAGGGGTTCTGTCAAGCATCTCATGCTGTTTATGCAATGTGCTGCCAAGGTTTCCCATGGTCCAGAGCAAGACCTGGAATGGGGTCCATCCATGTTGTGATCTGGGGACCACTGCCAGCTGTTGGTGACTTGCTGTAGTCAGGGAAGTTGCCAGACCCCATCCCCAAGGCACCTCTGCCCCCTTCCACATGCAGCTCCAAAAAGGCTCCCTCTCCAAGAAGACCAGAACCTCTGGCAGGGGCTGCAGAAGGGAGGCCAGGCCCATGAGTAGGCCAGAAGAGAAGACCTTCAGGGCTGAGCTCCCATTGCACTATGCACCTTGTACTATGGCCGTATCCTAGAGCATCCCCACCCTGCTGGCAAATGGGGAGGAGAACGTGAACAGGGCAGACAGTGAGGGCAGTGGCCTCAGCAGTGCCAGAAACTCTTTTCACCCCTTGGCCTGGGGGGCGCATGCTTTAGAAGGTCTCATCAATTTAGGGTAAGGCAAGGAAGACATCCCGTGAGCTCTGCTCTTGGTAAACGCCTGACCTGCAGTATTTTCTCTGTTATGAAGATGCAGGATTTCTGTGAAGCACCATGTATCAGCGCCTCCAGCACACTGTCAAGGGTTTTCAGGATCTGTAAGGAGAGACATAGACAGACACAGATACACAGAGATGCAGCAGGTTACATGCTTCTTCCTTGCAAAAAGTTTGCTTGCCTGCCTTGCACCTGAGGTGGCCCTCAGCTGGTGCCCAAAGGCTCTGGTGCCCAGGGGAGGCCTCAGGGTCTCCCTGGCCTTCCTTCTCCTGTTGGCTTCCAGCAGTCAAAGTCAGTGAGGGGACCATGCAGAGGACAGGCTGTCAGGCTCTCTGCAGCTCAGCCCACATTTACCTGGTCGTAGAATGGAGTACACTGGCTGATCGTCTCGCTTGCAACAAAACTGAAGGTGTCACCTATGTATTTGCAGAGGTGGTTATACAGCACACTTTCCCTGTATTTGCTGCAAGGAGAGAAGGTGCCAGCTGGATGCAAGGGTTTCTACACTGGGAAGGTGGCCACAAACACTATGACCAGCAGTCCCCACGGTTGAACCTACACAAGGTAGGCAAGGCATCTCCTCCCTCCCCCCGTTCTGCTGAGTCAGGGACAGAGGGCAGCCCTGGGCAGTGAACCCTGAAGCCCTTTCCATCTCCTGCCTCTTCCTTCAGAGGAAAAAGCCAAGAGGCGTCGGGTAGCCCTGGAGCATCCACCGCTATCCTGCCTGACCCACTGATGGGCTGAGAGGTGGGAGAGCAGAGGCCCAAAGACCACACCACCAGCACAGGAAATTCCTGGTGCTACCAGGCCCATGGGAGGCTCTGGCCTGGCCAGGCTCTGGGACAGGTACCTCAGTGCAGCGATGGCAAGCAGGGCTTGCTGCCACATCATGGTGTCCATGCTGTCGAAGGTCTCGTTTTGCATTAGTGCCTGCAGAGGGAAAGCATGGCTGGATCCGGGGCACAGCAGCTGCCAGTGCCTGGCACCGGTCTGCCAGTCTGCAGAGTGGGCAAAGTCTGCCAGTCAGCTCCAGGACCCACAGCAGCCCCCTGCTCTGCAGTGGCCCCAGTGGCAGGAAGAGCTGTTCCCACAAGGCCTGTCCTACTCTTCCGCTGTCTGTGCCCAGATGCCTGAGTGCTGTCCTTATCACCGGTCCGGTGCTTGGCCATCTCTGCTCCTTTCCCTTAGCCCCGCTGGGAGGGCCACTCACCTCCAGTTTACTCAGCAGCTCATGGGATGTTGGGCTCTGGTACCTTCCTTGCACTGAGGCTCTGCAGAGCATGTCGATGGAGGCCAGAAACTTCATCTTTGAGTCCTGATCCTGTCAGTCCAGGAGAAGAGAGACAGAGAAGAAGGGTGAGGGGGCAATGGTACAGACAGCAGGAGTGAAGGCTTGAGGGGCTGCAGCAGTGGTGCAGGGGGCCAGGAGGGGAACAGCTCTGCACTGCCAGAAGCCCTTCAGGAGCCTGTGTGTAGGCAGCACCTATCTGGGAGCTGCTGGCACAGCTTTGCTGACAAATTCTGCCATTACCCTTCTGGTGCTTTTGACAAAGTCCATGATGTAGTCGTGGGCCTCCTTTTCCTCATCCTGCAACTGGATGCTAGAGGCAGCAGCAGCTACACCTGATGAAGAGCAAGAATGGGGAGAGTTGTAGGCAGGGGTAGGAGGTAGAGGGAAGAGATGGGGTCCTCTCTCCAGCCCTGCCCCGGCTGCTGTGCCCACAGCACACCCTGGGCCAGGGTGCTGATGCCCTGTCCATCTCCTCCAAGATGCTGCCAGGAGCAGGGTGAGAAAGGTGCCAGCCCTGCAGCCCCGCTGCCTCCTGCCCATGCACCTGCTTCTCCTTGCCCTGTTCTGTGCCCCAAGGCCATTCTCTGGGGTCCTGTTGATACCTACTTATGTAATCGATGGTGACACTCTGAGATTCCTCCATGGGCATTGCCTGGGTCTTTCTGACCACTGATGGTCACCGCCAGCTGCCCCAGCAGGGGCTCCTGCACAAGCTGCTTGGCTCTTCTCTCCTCAGAGTCCTGGTTCCTGTGGGACTGGGCACACTACTTGCCCTGAGGGCCCCACTGTTACGCAGCACCCAGGCCAGGGAGGGAATGTATCTTGGCCTGCATTGTGACCTATGTGCTGCAGGGCGGAGCACCATGTGTTGCCCCGCCTGGCTGTGGCCCTCAACCTCAAGTAACCAAGAAACCACATTTTCTTCCACCTTATTTCTTCTTTTCATTAACAGCTAGAATTTCACTGAATGGTTCAGGCTGGAAAGGAACTTCAGATCATCCAGCTCCTCAGAGGAGACTGAGGGAAAGCCATTCATTCAGCCTGTAGAGGAGAAAGCTTCAGGGCAGACCTCACAGCAACCCTCCACTACCTACAGGAGGACATGAAGACAGAGACAGTTTCTTCACAGCAGTGGATGGTGGGATAATGACAGACAAGAGGCTTCGAGAGACATTCAGACTGGAAATAAGGAAAGCCTTTTCCCTCATAAGGACAGCAAAGAGATGCACAGGTTGCCCAGAGAGACAGTGCTGTCTCATGCCAGGAAGATGTGACTGGACAAAGCCCCAAGAACCTTGGTCTGATGCTGCTTTGAGCACGAGGTTCAAGCAGAAGCCTCTAGAAGTCAGTTCCCACCCAAGATACCACATGATCCTGTGAGTAGGCCACCTCCCACAAAAAGGTACATACAAGTCTTTGGAAGCAAAGATTTCACAAGGTGTCAAGGAAAATGCTTGTGCACTAAGAACTGGCTTTTCTCAGAGATGCCAGGGTCTCTAAAACTGCAACTGTGGAAACCCTTGAAGGGGAAATGGACTCAGGCTTTCCACATCCTAAACCAATGCTTCAACTCTGCAACAACAGCAATGCCACAGAACAGGTCCAGTAGCATGCATCACCCCCTACACTTTTGTGTCTACCCCCTACACCTTGTGTCTACACACCACTTGTTTTCAACTACTGGCATCCCTTTTACCTTTGGGCATGAAAACAGAACACTTTGCACAACAGAGTGGCGCCACAAAAAAAAATAGAAAAAGAAAAAAAACCCACAAAAAAAAATCCCAACTTTCCAGCTATAAGCTGGAATAAAGGAGAAAACAAACAGCCAAAGCAACATCCAAGTCAGATCTAGCTCTCTGCTTCACTCCCAGCTGGAGCACGTTGTTCTCCCTTTGAGAGAAAGCTCCTTCTTCAGAACATAACCACACCCAGCCTAGCCCAGGCACATAGTATCGAGTAGAAAAGTATACTTTTTCGGAAGACATTAGATAAAGAAGCTGTTCTCGGCTCCAGCCACACGCTCAGCAGTAGGCCCTCTAGGCAAGAAAATCCGAACGCCGCTAGAGACTGGCGCAGGGGCAGGAGCCACTGGGCGCCTGCCACGTACAAGATGGCCCCCGGGCTTGCCGCCACAACGCAACATGGCCCCCGGGCTTGCCGCACACACAAGATGGCTCGTGCCTGCATATAGACGCTGGTGGAACATGTTATTTCTGTAAATTGTCTCTGCTTTGCAGTCTTTCCAGACAGACTAAGTCTTTCCCAAATAAAAAGAAAGATTTGCATTTCTGGGGATAAGGTTCAATTTTCTCCCCAGTGAGAAAAGGGAAAAGCTACATTTCGGGAAGAGAGAACAGGGCCACCCCTTTTGGGCAAGCCAAAATGCATTTTACTGGCCTGGAGATGCCTCTTCTAGATAAGGTGTCATCTTCAGTTCAGCACCTGACTGTTAACAGCTCTTGATGAACAGGAGTGTTGCTGATGAACACAGATGCCAGACAGGAAAACACTGATTAAGTTCCTGCATGTATTTTCAGTCGTTGTTTAGTAAATCTAGAACCATAGAACAGCTAGGGTTGCAAAGGACCTGCTGACCTGGCCAGGCTGTCAAAATAACTCAGCCTTTGGTGCCACCAATCCTGGACATTCTCCTTGGATCCTTCAAACACAACAAAGATTGGTTGTTCCTGTTTGTTTTAAGAGGGGCACTTTGTCCCAGGCCCAAGATACAATAACTATGAACTGTGGCTACCAATTGCAGGTGCACAGTATGTAACAAACACTCAGTATATCTTAGGTGGATAGAAAAGTGATTTCAGTAGAAAATTTAATAAAAATTTTCTTTCAAACATTATGTTGACATAATAAAAAATGTCAACAGAAAACAATCTATTGCTGTTTTCCCTGCACTTGGAGGAAGAATCTCATAGGAAGCTCTTCCACTTCAGTGCCCTGGATCAGACCAGCTGGTTAGGGATCCTCCTTCTCTCTGCCCTCCGGAGGCAGCACCACAGTGCCGCCAGGAAGGACCTGGACGAAGGCTCTTCACATGCATCATACAGCATCTGCTTCGTTTTGAGCACCAGGGAAGAGACCAAGGGGCTGCTGTCATTCTCCATGTTTTGAAGGGCCTGCGATGGAAAGGAACAGAGCCACTGTCACAGCCCAGATCTGCAGGGGATCTGAAGAGTCCCTCTAGCCAGGGCCACTCCCACCCCACAGCAATTCCCACAGCCAGGAGGGAGGGCAGGGGTACCAGGATTAGATGGAAGGTGTTGCCCACCAGTGTCCCACGTGCTCCTCAAATCTCTCTACTCTGCCCACGCCATCCCTCACCCACAGAGGGCGCAGAGCCCTCCTAGGCCAGGCCAGGGATTATAGCTCCCTACCCAGGGCCTTTCCTCCTACCCACAGGCACCCCACTGCCCTCCCTCACCTTCATTAATGACCAGGATCTTCTCCTTGCGCCCATCCTTCAGATGCTGCCCAGCGAGCCCCTAGGCACACACAGCCAGTCACAGATCCTGCTGACCTGACCACCCCAGCAGCCCAGTTCACCCCCACTGGCCGCTGGGCAAGGCTGAGCCCGGGGTAGCTCCTGGAGCGTGAAGTGGTGTCATGAGGGACCCAGCCCCACATCAGTCACATCGGGCAGCTGGGGCTCTGCAGCTGCCCTGGTGGATTTGGCAGTAGCTATGGCTGGGGCTGAGCTGCTGAGGTGCAGTGAGGGACCCCCCAGGCAGCTTGTGGCTCACCAATGAACCTGACGGCCGCCTCGCGCAAGGGCTCCTGTGGGCTCTGCTGATACAGCAGGCTCTGATGCAGGTACTCCTCCAACCTCCTTCTGCTTCTCTTCAGCTAGAGCGAGCACACAGGGACAGAGTTGACACAGACCCTCCCCCTGCACCCAGGACTGGCCTCCCCTGCCAGGACACCTGCAATGCCCAGCCAGCAGCTAGCTGGTGCCAGGGTTTGGAGGGAGCAGAGGGCAGCATGCTCCCTGGCCAGGGTGCTGCAGTGCCACCCTGCCACCAAAGGCAGTGGGGAACCCCTGGACTCGGGGGGGGGGGGGGGGGGGCGGGGGAGGGGGGGGGAAATGGGACCCCTGTGCCCTGCAGGCAGGCAGCACAGGGCTGCCATGGAGGGCAGGGGGAAAGCTGCTAGCCCCATGTGCTGGGGACTGGGGGAGAGAGGCTTCTCCAGGCTGGCTTGCAGGGCTTTGGGGACATCCTTACCATGCACTTGGCAGCCCCCCATATCTGCTCTGTCTGCAACAGCTTTGGAGCTGCTGCCACCTCAGGAACTGGCAGCCTTCAACGACAGCTTCCTTGGAGGCCTTCAGAGCAGCAGAGACAGGGAGATGGCACCTCTCCCAGGAAGAGGACCTGGAGATCCCTGGTGAGTATGAGTGGCAAGCAAGGGTTTGGGGTCAAAACCTGGCCTTAGGCACCTGCAGGTGCTGCTGGAACAGCCCACAGGGCCTCCAGTGCTCAGGTCTTTATGGCCAGCACGCTGCTGGGCGATGCTGGATGTGGTAGGGCAGGTGTAGGGTATGTCCCCTATCCCCCTTCACACGGGCTGCCAGCTCTGTGGCTGCAGGCAGGAAGGGCTCTGAGAGGGCTCCAGATGCAGCACATTCAAAGAGCTCAGAAATGCCCACCTGAGCCACACTTGAGTCACTGTCATGCAGGTGGAAGAAACAAGGGGCAGGAGGCTTTGTGCACATCCTTCCTCATCTGCTTTTTGTGAGACCTGAATGAAACCCTCATCACATCTCTGCTGAGGAGGATGGACTGCTTTCGCACGCAGCTGCTCGCCTAGGACGAGAGAAGTAAGAGGAGGAGGACCTCAGCCCCTCGCTTCTCCAAGCCCACTGAAGTGAGAAGAACCACCACTCACAGGCCAGTGAGCACACATGGAGATGGATGCCCATCCCTGAGCCACACACACAGCCACCCAAGGGGCTCTCTCACTGCCTTACATTTTCAAAAGAGTGCAGGAGCATGTTGAGCAGCTGCAGAGCAAATGGCCAGCCGTCTGCCTGTCTACCACGCAGAGGATGTTGCTGAGGACAGTCAGGGCGGCCTTCATGACGTCGCAGTCATCATCCTGCAGTTGCTGCATAACGGCTGGCAGCAGGCCTTGCAAGACATAGCCTTTGCCTATTGGAAACACGCTCTTGGTGGACACCTTGAGGAGGACAGCACCAGCAAAACCACTCCGCTTGCAGAGGGGCAGACAGAAGATTCCCCATGTGCAGCACAGCCCAATGCCCTGCCTTTTGTGTTCAGTGGCTGAGGGCTGCTGAACAGGGCAGTGGGGGCAGTGGGCACAGTCACCACTCCTGATTCCTGGCACAGCCCAAGCACACCGCTGCGCACACAACCACCTGCTGCCAGGCCCAGGCAGATGCCCTCACTGAGCCTGGCTGCCACTGCTCACCTGCTTAGGTTTCTCAGACGCAGCGTGGCGAGGCTTGTGATCGCTACTTGCGCAGCACTGACTCTCGCTACGCAGCCGCATGTGGAGGAAATACAGGATGAGGCTATCGTCAATCTCAGCCTGTGCAGTCCAGGAGCTGTGCAAAACACCCAGAGCAGAGTGAGAGCCCAGCACAGCAGCAGAGCTCCTGGAAGGCCCAGGCAAGGCACCAGAGCTGGGCACAGCTCAGACGGGAGGCAGTGGCACCCTTGCCACCTCCCCTCTGCCTCATGCATGTGGCCCAGTTCCCCCTGCCTGCTCGAAGAGGAAATACTTGCCACCAGGCCCACCTCAATGAAGACAATAATGCACAGATGTCCTCATGCGATGTTAGTGATTCCAAACCGCCTCTTCACATATGGAGGTGCAGCTGGCCCGTTCTTTATGCTCAGCACCTCTAGCCAGGGGAAGAAGGCATTGGCAGCACTGAGACAGGGCAAAGGCTCTCTGGCCTATGGTGCCACACAAGTCAGGCTGGCCACACAAGTCACGGCTCCATCTGCCACCTTGTGTTGGCGGCTTGCACCCCCCACCACCTGTGCTGAAGAGGATCATGCAGGGGACCTTTCCCTCCAGTGGTGGAAACAGCAGCAGACGCAGGATGGCTGACAAAGCTTTTACCCTACTCAGGACCCTGAAGCACTGGGGTAGTCGTAGGGGATCATGAGCTGTCCAAGCACCCTCCCTTTGATGTCTTCAACCAGGAGTCACCACCAGAAAGGGAAGAAAGCTTGCAGGTACTCATCACCACGCACCTGCATGCAGAGCAAAGCATGGTCACGTGTGGAAGCGGGCCCTGGCTCTTGGCCCAGGGCAGAACCGGGGTTACAGGAGCAGAGTACCTGCGACGGTTGACTACACGATCCTCAGCCTCCTTATTCAACTCTTAGAGCAGCAGCAGCCTCCTGTGGGCTCTTGGTGGTTTGGAAGGAGATCTGCAAAGACCAGTGCAATGAAGAGCTCTCCAAATGTTTCCTTATGTTGCTTTGGTGGAAGGCACCAGGAAGGCCAGGCGCATGACATTTAGTTATCTGCAGAAAACACCCAGGGACACTCTCACTGCAGAGATGTCCCTGCAGCATCCCTGGGGCTCGGGTTCAGGAGCTGCGCTTGACTGGAGGGAGATGCCAGGACAGAGTCCAGCAGCTGCATGGCCTGGAGCTCCCCTGTGGTGGCATTCAGGGCTTGGTGCCCAGTTCTAGCATGGACACATAAGCTTGATGGTCCTGAGGAAGAGCTCAGCCAGCCCCATAGCCCCGCTGGCTACGCTGCACTCACCTTCTCCAGCCCCACAGCCTGTCTTCCCCTCAGGCTTCCTGGCGGCCCAAGCAGCAGGAGGTGGGGAGGGGGAGGACCCCCAAGGGCAGCAGGGGGAAGGCTGCTTGCCAGTCTGCCGCAGGGCGAGCAGCATGTGCTGCCCTGCCTGGCTGTAGCCTGAAGCCCTCAGTGACCTTTGGAGTTCCAGGTTTCGGAGCAGAGGGAGAGGGGAGGAGGAGCTGGTGAGGGGTGCACAGCCCCAGGCAGGCAGACCAGGCCTCATCCGGGACACTCACAGTCAGCAATACGTGGCAGTTGCAGTTGGTCCTGAAGTTGCCTGCTGCAACATGCTTGTGTGCTGGATCAGTACCAGCGACTTCAGTATTCTGCCCGAAATGCTGGGCTCACATGCCAGCGCGTTCCACATGGCCCCGGTAGTGGTGCGATGCCACAGGTCAGAATCAGTGGGGCCATCTTGGCCATAATAAGTTTTGTCTTGGCAAGTTCTCAGAGGATACTAGGATTCGCCTGAAGCTGAAGGGCATCGTCTAGTCACCAGTGATGGAATCGACAGCAGGCTAGGGGTCACATCCCAAGAGTGCAGCTGGGCCATTTGGAGGCAGGGTCTGCATCAGGATGTCCCAAGCGACTTCTGGGTAACAAGATCAGCTGCTATAGATGTCTGCATGTAGTCATCCACATGGCGGAGCAGAAAGTGTGGAGCTGGGTGCAGTGCAGCACGGCCCCTGCTGCCCCAAGAACTGTTCCTCTCCTGTCACTCCTTGCCAGCCTTCAAAGGCCCACTGGACATGTGCCCTGAGGGCACCCGCCAGGGCAGTCCAGATGCATGCTGCTTACCTTGGTTCCAGCGTCAAGCACATCAAGGCTGTCCTCAGCGGTTGGCAATCAACTGGGGTTAGAGACTCTTTCTTGGTGGTCATGTTGCTCAAAACTGTGAGGACTACGTTGACCTCTCGACGGGAATGTAAGAAGTCCAGGTTCCTAAGGGAGAAGAGAGGGAAGTGTTGTCACCCTGAGGGAGCTAGGTGGCAGAGCAGAGATAAGCATGTCGGGTTGGCTCTGGGATGGACACAGCCGGGGCAGTGCTGCCACCCCCAGGCAAGTGCCAGCCCTGGGGCTGCTCTGGGGTGACTGCAGCACGGGGAGCATGTGTGGAGAGAAACTGAAATCAGGCTCCACCGTTCATTGCCTCAAAGATGTGTGAAAGACTGGCATGAGGAAACTGAGTCCCAACTGCTGTCTCAAAGATTGCTGTCCATTATCTCAAGACTCTCTGACAGACATGTGCAGGACAGCTGGCTGCAAGACCAGCAAAATGGATGCATGTGATCAACTAGGAATGTGCGGTACGTGACATTGACGAACAGAGGTACTTCCCCCAACACGTAATTAAAAGGGGACAAAAGGTAATTGCCAGGTGGCCACCAACAAGGAAGATGATATGGCCCTCAGGAACCACTGGATCCATGGTGGTGACAATCTCTCTGCACTCTAGGCTCTGATGCAGGTACTACTCCAACCTCCTTTCTGCTTCTCTTCAGCTAAGCGAGCACACAGGACAGAGTTGACACAGACCTCCCCCTGCACCCAGGACTGGCCTCCCCTGCCAGGACACTGCAATGCCCAGCCAGCAGCTAGCTGGTGCCAGGGTTTGGGGGAGCAGAGGGCAGCATGCTCCCTGGCCAGGGGTGCTGCAGTGCCACCCTGCCACCAAAGGCCAGTGGGGAAACCCCTGGACTCGGGGGGGGGGGGGGGGCGGGGGAGGGGGGGGAAATGGACCCCTGTGCCCTGCAGGCAGGCAGCACAGGGCTGCCATGGAGGGCAGGGGGAAAGCTGCTAGCCCATGTGCTGGGACTGGGGGAGAGAGGCTTCTCCAGCTGGCTTGCAGGGCTTTGGGGACATCCTTACCATGCACTTGGCAGCCCCCCATATCTGCTCTGTCTGCAACAGCTTCTGGACTGCTGCCACCTCAGGAACTTGCAGCTTCAGCGACAGCTTCCTTGGAGGCCTTCAGAGCAGCAGAGACAGGGAGATGGCACCTCTACCCAGGAAAGAGGACCTGGAGATCCCTGGGCTGAGTATGAGGGCAGCAAGGGTTGGGGTCAAAACTGGCCTTAGGCACTGCAGGTGCTGCTGGAAAAGCCCACAGGGCCTCCAGTGCTCAGGTCTTTATGGCCAGCACTGCTGCTGGCGATGCTGGATGTGGTAAGGCAGGTGTAGGGTAGGTCCCTATCCCCCTTCACACGGGCTGCCGCTCTGCGCGGCTGCAGGCAGGAAGGGGCTCTGAGAGGGTCCAGATGCAGCACATTCACAAGAGCTCAGAAATGCCCACCTGAGCCACACTTGAGTCACTGTCCATGCAGGTGGAAGAACAAGGGCAGGAGGCTTTGTGCACTCCGTTCCTCATCTGCTTTTTGTGAGACCTGAATGAAACCCTCATCAATCTCTGCTGAGGAGGATGGACCGCTTTCGCACGCAGCTGCTCGCCTAGGACGAGAGAAGTAAGAGGAGAGGACCTCAGCCTCGCTTTCTCCAAGCCACTGAAGTGAGAAGAACCACCACTCACAGGCCAGTGAGCACACATGGAGAGGGATGCACCATCCCTGAGCCACACACACATGCCACCCAAGGGCTCTCTCGCTGCCTTACATTTCAAAGAGTGGCAGGAGCATGTTGAGCACTGCAGAGCAATGGGGGCCAGCCGTCTGCCTGTCTACCACGCAGAGGATTTGCTGAGGACAGTCAGGGCGGCCTTCATGACGTCGCAGTCATCATCCTGCAGTTGCTGCATAACGGCTGGCAGCAGGCCTTGCAGAGACATAGCCTTTGCCTATGTGAAACAACGCTTTCTTGGTTACACAGTTTTGAGGAGGACAGCACCAGCCAAACCACTCCGCTTGCAGAGGGGCAGACAGAGATCTCCCTCATGTTGCAGCACAGCCCAATGCCCTGCCTTTTGTGTTCAGTGGCTGAGGGGCTGCTGAACAGGGCAGTGGGGGCAGTGGGCACAGTTCTCACCACTTCCTGATTCCTGGCACAGCCCAAGCACACCGTGCGCACACAACCACCAGCTGCCCAGGCCAGGCAGATGCCTCACTGAGCCTGGCTGGCCCCTGCTCACCTGCTTAGTTTCTCAGACAGCGTGGCGAGGCTTGTGATCGCTACCTTGCGCAGCCTGAACTCTCGCTACGCAGCCGCATGTGGAGGACATACAGGATGAGGCTATCGTCAATCTTCAGCCTGGTGCAGTCCAGAGCTGAAAACACACCCGGAGCAGAGTGAGAGCCCAGCACAGCAGCAGAGCTCCTGAAGGCCCAGGGCAAGGCACCAGAGCTGGGCACAGCTATCAGACGGGAGGCAGTGGCACCCTTTCCACCTCCCCTCTGCTCATGCATGTGGCCCAGCTTCCCCTGCCTGCTCTTGAAGAGGAAATACTTGCCACCAGCCCACCTCAATGAAGACAATAATGGCACAGATGTCCTCATGCGATCGTATGATTCCAACCGCCTCTTCACATATGGAAGGTGCAGCTGGCCCGTTCTTTATGCTTCAGCACTCTAGCAGGGGGAAGAAGGCATTGGCACCACTGGACAGGCAAAGCTCTCTGGCCTATGGTGCCCACACAAGTCACGGCTCCATCTGCACCTTGTGTTGGCGGCTTGCACCCCACCACCTGTGCTGAAGAGGATCATGCAGGGGACCCTTTCCCTCAGTGGGAAACAGCAGCAGACGCAAGGATGGCTGACAAAGCTCTTACCTACTCAGGACCCTGATGCCACTGGGGTAGTCGTAGGGGTCATGAGCATGTCCCAAGCACCCTCCCCTTTGGATGTCTTCAACCAGGGAGTCACCACCCAGAAAATGGAAGAAAGCTTGCATGGTCCTCACCACGCACCTGCATGCAGAGCAAAGCATGGTCACGTGTGGAAGCGTGGCCCTGGCTCTGGCCCAGGGCAGACACCGGGTACAGGAGCAGAGTACCTGCGACGGTTGACTACACGATCCTCAGCCTCCTTATTCAAAATCTTAGAGCAGCAGCAGCCCTCCTGTGGGCTCTTGGTGGTGAAGGAGATCTGCAAGACCAGTGCCATGAAGAGCTCCTCCAAATTGTTTCCTTATGTTGCTTTGGTTGGAAGGCACCAGGAAGGCCATGCGCATGACATTAGTTATCTGCAGAAAACACCCAGGGACACTCTCACTGCAGAGATGTCCCTGCAGCATGCCTGGGTCTAGGGGGTTCAGGAGCTGCGCTGACTGGAGGAGATGCCAGGACAGAGTCCCTCCCAGCTGCATGGCCTGGAGCTCCCCCTGTGGTGGCATTCAGGGCTTGGTGCCCATTTCTAGCATGGACACATAAGCTTTGATGGTCCTGAGGGAAGAGCTCAGGCCAGCCCCATAGCCCATGCTGGCTACGCTGCAACTCACCTTCTCCAGCCCCACAGCCTGCTCTTCCCCTCAGGCTTCCTGGCTGCCCAAGCAGCAGGGAGGTGGGGAGGGAGAGGACCCCCAAGGGCAGCAGGGGCAGGCTGCTTGCCAGTCTGCCGCAGGGCCGAGCAGCATGTGGCTGCCCTGCCTGGCTGTAGCCCTGAAGCCCTCAGTGACTTTTGGAGGTCCAGGTTTTCGGAGCGAGGGAGAGGGGAGGAGGAGCTGGTGAGGGGTGCAAGCCCCAGGCAGGGCAGACCAGGCCTCAGCCGGACACTCACAGTCAGCAATACGTGCAGTTGCAGTTTGTCCTGAAGTTGCTCTGCAACATGCTTGTGTGCTGGATCAGTACCAGCGACTTCAGTATTCTGGCCCGAAATGCTGGGCTCACATGCCAGCGCGTTTCCACATGGCCCCCTGTAGTGGTTGCGATGCCACAGATCAGAATCAGTGGGGCACCATCTTGGCCATAACAAGTTTTGTCTTGGCAGTTCTCAGAGGTCCTAGGATTCGCCTGAAGCTGAAGGGCATGTCTATGTCACCATGATGGAAATCGACAGCAGGCTAGTGGTCACATCCCAAGATGCAGCTGGGCCATTTGGGAGCAGGGTCTGCATCAGGATGTCCCACAGCGACCTTCTGGTAACAAGCATCAGCTGCCCTATAGATGATCTGCATGTAGTCATCCACCTGGCGGAGGCAGAAGTGTGGAGCTGGGTGCAGTGCAGCCACGGCCCCTGCTGCCAACCCAAGGGACTGTTCCTCTCCTGTCACTCCTTGCCAGCCTCAAAGGCCACTGACATGTGCCCTGAGGGCACACGCACAGGGCAGTCCAGATGCATGCTGCTTACCTTGGTCAGCTTCAAGCACATCAAGCTGTCTTCAGCGCGTGTTGGCAATCACCGCTGGGTGTTAGAGACTCTTTCTTGTGTCATGTTGCTCAAAACTGTGAGGACTACGTTGTTACCTCTCGAAGGGAGTAAGAAGTTCCCAGGTTCCTAAGGGAGAAAGAGAGGGAAGTGTTGTCACCCTGAGGCGCTGGTGGCAGAGCAGAGCTAAGCAGTCAGGTTGGCTCTGGGCTGACACAGCCGTGGCAGTGCTGGCCCACCCCCAGGACAAGTGCCAGCACTGGGGGCTGCTCTGGGGTGACTGCAGCCACGGGAAGCATGTGTGAGAGACTGAACTGAAATCAGGCTCACCGTTCATTGCCTCAAAGATTGTGTGAAAGACTGGCTGAGGAACTGAGGTCCACTGTCCAAAGATTGCTGTCCATTATCTCAAGGACTCCTGACAGACATGTGCAGACAGCTGGCTGCAAGACCAGCAAAAGTGGATGCATGTGATCAACTAGGAATGTGCGGTACGTGACATTACGAACAGAGGTACTTCCCCCAACACGTAATAAAAGGGGACAAAGGTAATTGCCAGGTGGCCACCCAACAAGGAAGATGAATATGGGCCCTCAGGACACCACTGGATCCATGGTGGTGACCATCTCTCTGCACTCTGAATGCTTGCTTAATTCTGTCCTCTTTTCCAAACTGTCCTATCACATATATTTTATAATAATTTTTTAAAGATTTATTTTTATAATAAACAAACTGACCAACTGTGGCGCTTGACCTCATCTGCATCTTAAATTCATTCTGGGAATCACTAAAAAAATATTTCTGACACTAGGTTTTACCTAGTCAGACCTTCAGAGCGTGTAGAGGGAGCTGCCCTGTGGGCTGAAGGCGAGGGGTGGGCTGAGCTTGTCAGGAGCTGTTAACAGTCAGATGCTGAATAGAAGATGACTCCTCATCTAGAAGAGGTATCTCCAGGCCAGTAAAATACATTTTGGCTTGCCCAAAAGGTGTGGCCCCATTCTCTCTTCCCAAAATGTAGGTTTTCCTTTTTTTCAGTGGGGAGAAAATTGAACCTTATCCCCAGAAATATGAACCTTTCTTTTTATTTATGAAAGACTTAGTCTGTCTGGGATGACTGCAGAGCCAGTACCACTGTGGTCTGAAAAGCAGATTCATTCTTGGTGTGCAGTAAAGCAATTCAGCACACTCAGGAGAGGTACTGTTTTTTCAGGCTGGGTGCTCAGTGGACTGTTACACAAGTCAATCACATCAATGCGCCTTTCTTATTACATTTATACACAAAAGGTACACGTAGTACAGTCCCAGCAACAGTAATCAGTTGTAACCTACATATAATTGTATTATTTGCTGTGTCGTTCCTTCTAATTACTGTACGTGCTCTGTGGAAGAGCCTACACCTGGACCAGGGCCTTTCTGAGCTGCGGATGTGATTTTTAGTATTATAATGGAGGCAGTTCACTTTATGATACCTTGAAAGTTAGTTCTTTTCCCAAGTTATGTAATCAAATGGTGACTTGGCCAAGCTGTCAAACAGGTTGTCCTTGATACAGTCAATCCTGGATGTTCTCCTTTGATCTTTTCAAATGGGACCAGGACATGGTTTTCTCTTACATATTCCTTATTGTCCCATGTTCAAGATCCTATACATACACTAAGGATGACTACCAACAGCAGATATGCAATGTATTATGTTGACAAAAACACATTTTTGCATAGTGTGTTTTGTTTTGTAAATAAATCCTCTCTGGAGGTCTCCATTTCATTCCTACTGGTGCCACTGGAGGAACTGATGAAGTGTTCAGACATTGCCACAGCACACAGTGCACTGGCTCTGAAGTCACAAACAGGTTCTTCCAAATCAGTTACTGTGATGATAAGTTCCCCCTCCCTGTCCCCACCCTTCCTCCCACCCCAAACACCCCCCACTCCCCACCCCCCCGACCTTTATTTCTTGACATTCTGAACAAGTAACAACCATCAGTGGTCATGGTAATGGATGCATCTGGTCTGGTCATGATAGCTGCAACTCAGTTCTGGGGAGACGGATGACAACACAATAGCCAAAGGCTAATCTCAACAATGTGCTCACACATCCCCCACCCCCTGTAGTTCTGGTTAAGGTCCAAGTTTCTGTAGTCACATGACTGAGTCAATTATCTCACTCCATAGCTAGTGGGCAGCACAGAGCCCATGGAGCTATCCTGCATGACAGCAGGCTGCAGTCCAGGATCTCCCCTAGAGTAGGGATGCCTGTCAAGGTTACTCCTCACAGCTGAGAGATTTCTTGGTGCAAGAGATCCTCAGTAAGTGATTAACAGCATGTTAAACTCTGAAGTCTTAGCTAAGTGATGGAAAGGATTGACTGTACACATACAACCCTTTAGACACAAACCATTGACCAAGTGTGAAGTCTTGATCCCGCTACACCTAGACTCCTCTCTGAGAAGGAGTTTAAAATGCAAGGGGTCCCTTTCTGAACCTTATGACTTGAGGAGGGAGTCTCCCTGACAATCTGACTCTGTCCTCTATGCAGTAAATACTCAAGTGTACCTTGCCATTGAATCTTGTTAAACCACTGCCACATTTACTAACAATTTTTTTACAAACATATTTCTGCTTCTCTTACAAGTGAAGTGTGTCACTCCATATTCAACAATGACTTTATCACATTCACCTGGATGAGCAGAGGAGGACAGAAGAAAGGGAAAAGGAAAACCCTTGCAGCCACTGTGCCACAAGATTAGTGTGGATATGTCATGTTGAAGAGCATATACTCCTGACGTAAATCCTTATGTGATCAGGGAGGGAGATGTCAGCTCTAATGATAACCAGCTCGATAAAATAAATAAACTTTCAAGCAATTATTTAAAAAATAAAACTACGGGCATAATCTGGCAACATACTGATGGCTGGAGCAGGCATGCATCACGATAAAGGAAAATCCCACCAGTACAGTTTCCTTACATAAGCAGATAACTCATACAGCACTGATGATTTGTACCAGAGAAAAGCACTCTAATCCCTGGCCTCCAAGTTTGCCATAAAGCTCCCATTAAGATCAGATGGCTGTGCACTCTGGCTCTCTCCAGCCCTCTTGTTAACGGTTCCATTAGGTAACGAAGGTTTTTACCTCCCAGGGCAATGATGAGGAAGAAGCCACATAGTGCATAGACCCTTTGTTTTCCCAACAGAGCTGGCACAGTGAACCATGGTGATCCAGTCAGGCTCTGCCCCATGGTCATAGGGGTCATATCACAGCTGTCAAACAGAGTCATAGGGCTTGAGCCTCTGTGGGAAGGTTGTAACCTTTCTAAACACAAACCCAGGGGGTGTGGTGTGCTGCACATGTCCCCATCTCATGTAGCACAAGCCTGTGGAGCACCTGCTGTATAGTAGCAGAAGGAATCCTGGATAGATATTCTGGGACATTAAAATTTACTTGCCCTCTGTCCACAGATGTGTCTTCTTTACTGGTATGACTCTGTGCTTATGCCCAGAGATAATGCATCTGGTTTATCCCACTTCCTATAAAAGCTCATGTCTTCTTTTGGTCAGTGGAATGGAAATATTGTGCTCTATATCTGCAGTCACATTGGGAATGTGAATGCAGCAAAGGTCCACTCTGTCTTTTAAATATCCACAGACACCATGCTCTTTAAGTAACAACATGTCTAATGCCATTCTGTTCTGCATGGTCATTTTGGTTGTCACCTGTAATTGCAAATTTAAATCTCTGAATCCCTTCTTCATTATTCTAGCTAATGTTTTCGTTTGACCAATCAGGTTGTTTCATTATCTCTTTTTCCTGACAAGTAATTGTTTTGTTACTTTCTGGAAGTGAAAATGTTATTATTCCCCATTCAATTGATTCTCTGGCTGCCTTTGGTATTGGTAAGTATGCCCTTATTTTACTTGTATTTTTCATCTTTGCAAAATCTTCAATTAGGCCTATTATTAAGTTTTCCTCAGATTTTCGGCAATATAATTGGACTGTCTGTGTTGGATCTACCGATCTTCTAGTTCTCTTTTCTGTAACTTTGATTTTGCTATAGTCAGTTGCAGTTTTGTTCTTATATTCACATCTGTAAGTCCCTAAATCTGTCCTACTTATTTCTGTCTGGCTAAATTTAACCTCAACATCCTTACACTGCAGTCCTGCATCCTGTCTTTTGCCTTATCTTTATGTTGTTGAGTTCTGCAGCTTTATACGTTTCTCTGGCAGTCAGTATGGTCCTGTCTCCTACATATGCCAAGTACAGGCTACTGAGCCTGCCCTTTTTCTCCTGGATGGCTCTCTGATAACAGGGAAGGCCATCCCTCACATCAAGGTCTGGCATGGCATGTGTCCCCACCGCTCCATGCCTGCTGGGTTGCAGCCAGCAGTGGAGCTAAAGGTTCTTCTTGGTGGCAAACACAGGGGCCAATCCAGTCTTGCCATTTGTAATAAAAGAGATAATGCTTGTTAATCAAATCATGCTTATACTAGTAAAAAAAAAAAAATAAAGAAAAAGAAAACTAAACCAAAACGGATGTCAACCTTAAATAGATAAGGAATAGGCCTTATATTAACTACAGATATCTGGTAATGTAAAGAATACTTGTGCAAGCTCTGTATTTTTGCAAGACATGATGAATTACCATTTGTTAAGCGAAGGTCACAAAACAATTACAAGAAAAAGATTTGGGGCCTTCATCCTAGCGACCACCAGGAGGCAGGAAAAGACCCTCTAACAACAGACTGGCGCAGATGCAGAGTACACCACGGAAGATCACGTATATTGGAAGTAAAGGACTATAAGAACCACAGTCTCAAGGAAGGGGGGCGCGCGCCTTTGGTGGAGCAGAGGCCACCCAGCGCTGTTTTGCTTGCTATCGATTGCCAAATTTATTGTAATAAATTGATATATATTATTTTACTCAACTGATTCTTTGATTTTATCCGAGTACTTTATAACACCCTTGACTGTGGTAGCAGGCATTTGGTCAACATCAGTCCTTGCACCTTTTTGTCAGTGCAGTTTCACCTGCTTCATCCAGTAACAAGTCACTAGTATGGGAAAGCACATACAGATTTACATTAGCAGAGTAACTATTACAGAATGCATCAGCATGTTGAAGATGCTGATGGCAGCGAGTGACTAACCAAAGAAATTCCTTACAGTGGAGTTCTCTCATCCTCTTAATTTGTTCCATTACCTGCTTTATAACACTATCGTCATCTTAGAATCTTTCTAGCTCCTCCTAGCATGTCTCTCCGTATTGCCATACAGGGCATCCTTGGTCACTTGGCATATTACATCAATTTCCAGAAAGTTTCCCGCATGCATACAAAAATGTGATGGTGGTCTTAAAGGGTCGTTTACTTTTCCCCGTTTAATTAACATAGCAATCATCCTGTCCTTCTACTTATCAGCTAGTTTAAGTGCTCCCATCCTGGCCATCAGCTAGTCCGAGATACTCCCCATTCCCAGGTCCTGTTCTTGCATTCTGCTTTTCTTACACCTTTTGTACTAAGGTTCTAGGGACCTGAAACTATGTCAACTACCTTCAGCCACCGCAGTTACTTTCCATTACAAAGCCAGCAAACTTATCATTACTTAGAACGGATTACATTTTGTGCTTTTGTGCCTCCTTGTCTCAGCATTCAAAGTGTAATTGAGGCCCTTAGTGACATGGTTTAGCTGTGGTGCTGGGGAACGGTTAGATCCGACGGTCTAAAAGTCTTTTCCAATTCGGTTGATTCCGTGATTCTATGGCGGGTCAGCAGCCAGGCCTTGTGCCCTCTCTCCGTGTGTCCACCAGACAGTCACTTTGCAGAGGCCCTTCCAGCGTGCCCCAATGCCATCTCGCAGTGCGCGGGCGGTTGCCTAGCCGGAGCGGGGCGGGGCAGAGTGGCGCTGCCGGAGGGGTGCGGGGCGGAGCGGCAGCCCGGGGTTGCTGCGGCGGCAGCGGTGAGTGGTAGGGCTTGTTCAGCGTCGCGGCCATGGCGGTGTTCGTGACGCGGCGGATCCCGGCCGAGGGACTGCGCGTACTGTCGCAGGCTGGCGGGTGAGCGCGGGTCTGGGTCCAAGTGCGGGTGGGTCGGCTCCGCCCTCCGCCCCAGTCCGGGGGCCTGGTGACGGGCCGCTCTCGCAGGTTTCGCGTCCAGCAGTGGGACTCGGAGGAGCCGGTGCCGCGGGCCGAGCTGCTGGCGGGAGTGGCGGGGAAGCAGGGGCTGCTCTGCCTGCTCTCCGACCGCATCGACCGCGAAGTGCTGGATGCCGCCGGTGGGTGCTGGCTGCGGGACCCGACTGCCCCTCTCCCGTTCCTTTCCCCGTTCCCTTCCCAGCGTTCAGCCCCACCCGCCCCCCTTCCGCCCCGGGGCGACGCTGGGCAGCAGCGTGCTGTGGTGTCTTGTAGGTCCTGGCCTGAAGTCTCAGCACCATGTCCGTGGGGTTTGACCACCTCGCCCTGGACGAAATCAAGAAGCGGTAACCTTTGGTGCACTGTACCTCACACTGCCCTGTGAGGGATGGGGTCCAGCTGGGGGAGGTGGTGGGGAAGCAGGGTGAAATTCAGAGCTCATCCCGCTGTTCACACAGCAGATCACACTGTGGATTGCTTGACACAGGCGTGGTGGGTGACTTTGACAGAGTATGGGACTGGATAGGCAGATAGGGTTTGTGACCTGTACATCCTTCTTGGTAGGGTATGCCTAGAGTCACCTCCAACCCCAGCTGGGTTGGAGGAGCCTCGGATGTCAGGGTATGGTTGGGATAAACCTCACTCTAGCTGCTGTTGAGATGACTCTTTGGAGGACAGGCAGAGAAGCCAAAAGCGATGTCCTCTTGCATGTGGTACTGCAGAGATGTAGAAGAGGGAACTTCAGCAACTTGCCCAGAGCATCAGCGACTTGCCCAGAAATTTTGAGGTAGAACCCGAAGGCTGGCAGCATTGCCCCAGAAACCTTTGCTTACCTTGCAGAGGGGTCCGTGTGGGGTATACACCTGATGTCCTGACTGATGCCACCGCAGAGCTGTCTGTAGCTTTACTTCTGTCTGCATGCCGCCGGCTGCCAGAGGCAGTGGAGCAGGTAAAGAAGTGAGTATCACCATCAGACAGGTGGTTCAAGGGCTGGCACCAACCACCTTGTAGGCCAAGGTGGGAGTCACCTGCAGTTCTGTGGCTTTTCGTAGACATGCTGCTCAGGGGCTGTAAGACAGGCAGAGCTCCCCTCTGTATGTTAGGTAGAGGACCTGTGGGAAAGGGCACCCAAAGCCGCTGCAGACCCCTCTAGGAAGGCACGCACAGAAGGTCTGTCCAGAGCTCCCTGAATGGCAGTTGCTCCAGGGCTGGGGATAGCAGTGCCTAATTTAAATCAGTCTCAAGGCAGCTGCTTCAGCAGCATACCCAAGGAGACCTGCAGGAGACCACCAAGGTCCTTGAAGCAAGAACCTCAGAGAAGCTGGCTGTAAGATCATCTGGCTGTGTCAGAGGGACTGGCCACCCCCAGCATTCTACTCTAGTGTACTTGCCCAAATGCTGGACTGGGCTATGAGCAGGCTCTCTCCTGCTGCCATCTGACATCTGTTTCTACCTCACTTTCTCTGCTAGTGGTGGCTGGACAACATGGAAGCCCTTGTGGATGTGTGGTTATGGTCTCTCTGATAGCACGGTGGGCATCATAGGTCTGGGGAGAATAGGTAAGTGTAGGTCATGCACAAGATTTGTGTGTCTCCAATGACGGCAAGGTGGTTCTGGAGGTGTTTAGCCAAGGTGGTGCCCCTGTTGCTCACCTCTTTAAAGTCTGTGACAGCAACAAGGAGAGCTGTGTAGAGCTCTGAGCAGTGATTTTGACTCATCAGGCCTAAACATTGAAAGTTTAAAGTGTTCAAACC
The DNA here is from genome assembly GCF_012275295.1 of Melopsittacus undulatus. NCBI lineage: Eukaryota > Metazoa > Chordata > Aves > Psittaciformes > Psittaculidae > Melopsittacus > Melopsittacus undulatus. Next base: position 80,766,477 of record NC_047557.1, read on the forward strand.
CATCTAGTATGTGTAAATGGTAGAGCAAACAGGATGTCATCCTTTCAATATTCAGGTAAACAAAAGCCCTGACAAAGTCCAAGGTGACAGGTTTGTCATCCATTCAGTTGTGGACTTTGTCAGATGGCTATTTCTTTCCTCACTTTCTGGTTTGCTTCCTAGGGTGTCTTCAGGTTTAACATCCCATTGCTCCAGTTCCGCAGTTTTGCTATGGAAGTTCAGTCCTGCTCATTTCAGGAGCAGCAGAAGACCTCCACCCCATGCTCGCCATGCTTCATGCTGGGAAGCAGCCTGGCAGGAGGAATCCCACCACAATGACCCTTTAGCGAGCAGTGTGCTCTCTGCACTAAGTGCAAGCTCGCTGAAGGATGGATTGCCTGGTGGTACTGACAGACCCTTGCAGCCCAGCAAAGGTCTCTGTGCAGCATGTGTTGTGCAGGCACAGCAGCTAAACAGTCTTCTTGTTTCCTTCTAGGACAAGCAGTTGCCCGCCGCCTAAAGCCATTTGGGGTCAAGAAGTTTTTGTACACTGGCAGTGGCCCAAAACCAGAGAGTGGTGCGGAGTTTGAAGCTGAGTTCGGTAAGCAAGGCTCCAGGACCAGGGGCAGCATCTGTTGCATGGCAGCACAGAGAACTATTTGGGCTCACTGTGGAGTTGTCACTCCCTGGGAGTGGTCCAGCAGAGACAAGAGGTTCCAGGTGACTTCCTCGGTGTAGCTGGCATTAACTTCAGTGGGGGCGGCAAAAGAAGGAATGGGAATCCCAAACACTTCTCATGCAGTGTTAGTGGATGGCAGGGAGAGAGACCTGCCTTCTTTGAGTCAGGTCATTCCAGCCAGTAAGCTGCACATACCTGGGCTCCAACTGACAGCCAACCATTGTTGTGGGCTGTGGTGGTTTCTGCTGCTTTTGCCTTTCAACTTTCTCCTGTGTCCATCCATTTATGATTTTCAGTTAGTTTCATTTGTGCAAGGAAGTGGAGTGTAACAGGGAAGGGAAAGTGGCAGCTGTGCCTTTGAGGAGGGGATGCATCTTTGGCAGGACATCTCCTGACCGTTGCACTTTCCTCCAGGAGTGAAAGTGACCCTGCCCGTGGCAGGGGGATGGAACTAAATGATCTTTTAAGGTCCCTTCTAACCCAAACTATTCTTTAATGATTCTACAGTGATTCTATGAAGTCATCTGTAGGTAACACATAGAGAGATTTAATGCTGGCATAAGGTGGTGCTGCCATATTTTGCTGCCTAAATGTGAAGTATGTACCACAGCCTCCTATAGGCCAGATGTCTGAAGCATTGCTAGATTCCCCTTTGGCTTGGTTTTAATTCAAAAGTGAAACAAAACATTGGAGTAGTATCTGTAGGGATGTGTATGAGTTTTGTTGGGTATTTGATGGTCCTTTTGTCTCCCCATTTGTGGAGAAGGGTCTCTCCAGAGCAGCACTCACTTGCAGGTGAACTTTTCAGATAAAGAAGGTTACTGAGGTCTGTGGGTGAGATTCCCTAGGCCAAACTGTGACCTGTTTTTCTCCACTCAGTCTCACTCACAAGGCTGGCTGAAGAATCGGACTTCGTTGTGGTGACATGCGCTTTGACTCCAGCCACTCAAGGAATGTGCAACAAGGACTTCTTCACCAGAATGAAGAAGACCTCTGTGTTTGTCAACACAAGCAGGTAATCACAACCTAGTCCCCTGCACAGGGCTGGGGTGTGGGGGTTGACCATCACTCTCTGACAATTACAGCTGCATGGGGGATCTGATAGGATGAGACTTGCTTCCACTGCAGGTCTAGACAGTCTGTACAATCTTCATGGCCCAAGATGTCTTGGGACCAAGGCAAAGGCAGGATAAGTTATTCCATCACACAGCTGCCCCAGAGTTGTCCTGTGCTTGGGCACTCAGCTCCTCTCCCACTGCTGGGCAGCTTGGACCAGAAGAAATAGCAGCTCATTGTGCTGCGAGGTTCAGGCAGATCCAGAGAGAGTCTGAAATCTTCTCAGGCAGAGGGGATCCAGGTGCCTCTACTCAGGCTGTCCCACATGGGCTGTTGTCCTGGCCATGTGCCCCTCAGAACCCATGGGACCCCTCAGCAACGTGGGGTCTCTGTATTTGCCAGGGGGTCTGTGGTGAACCAGGAGGATCTGTACAATGCACTGGCCCATGGCCAGATCGCAGCAGCAGGCCTGGACGTCACAACACCGGAGCCACTGCCCACTGATCACCCCCTGCTCTCCCTCAAGAACTGTGGTGAGTAGCTGGGCTCCCACTCTGCTCTGACAGCTTGCACTTTGGGTGCCTCGTGTGCCCATGGCTGGGGACCTGTCAGCTGGAGTGACAGGGATTCCCTGCCCCCGTTAGCCTGCCTGCATGACCAAGCACGGAAATGTGAAAGGACAGGAAGGTCAAGTGTATTTAAGCAAACTGGAGGTAGGCACTGCACAATGCAGAGAGCTGGTAGGGTAGAAGACCTCATCAACATGATGTAAAACAAATGTGGGAGGTATTTTGATTCTCCAGAAAGCAGTTGAGGTCAGCTCACTTGACACCTTCCTGATGGATCTCCATTTGATCATTAAAGGCATGGGGAGAGATTAATGGAAGAGTCTGATACCAGTGGGTGCCTGAAAGAGAAACTGAATCCCTGCTCATGCCCTGCTAAGCTGTGGTATAGATGTTCTGCTAGAACGTAGGTAGATACAGAATAGATAATAAATACAGAAGATATATATAATAATTATATATATAAGAATGTATAATATTATATATCATTATATACCTAGAATATATGATGTATATAATAAATAGATAATACATATTTGTATTCTAGCATATATTCTGTTAGAAATGTTTCCTATGTGGCTAAAAATCTGGGTGCTGAGTCTGCCTAGAAGAATTTTTGCCTTGGGAGTGCTGCAGCCACTGTAGAACTCTCCAGCTAGCCCATCCACTGTAAGCCTGGGCTGCCGGGTGCAAGTTCAGCATACATGCTCAAAAGCACAGTTCATTTAAGTGCTGAAGTGCTGAGCTTGTCCTGACATCCACATTCCCCATCATATGTCAGCAAATCAGACATCCCCGAGCCAAAGAGGCTAGCAAGTGTTCATGCTATGGGATGAGCAGAGGTTTCTTTGCAGATCTAGCTGTATCCCCTGGACAGACTAGGGCAACTTGACTGATAAAGTGGAGCCCAGTGAGCTCAGGCAGCCTGTTTTCTGTATGGTGATAGGTGTCAGGCCAGTAGGAAGATGTTGGTCTCAGGACTAGTGCATGTATTCTCCAGAGGAGATTGGGTTGGATGAAGCAGGCTGGTTAGGAAGGTGCTTGCTCAGCTGCTCTTGTGCTTCAGTATTTTCAGGCTGCTGGACTGGAAGTGGGAGTGCCTGCTATTAGGGGCAGTAGCTGATCACTGTTAGTTTCACTAATGCTTTCCTGAAAGCTTGGTGAGAGCTGCTGTGTGGGGCACAATGATGTTTTAGCGCAAGACATTAGCAGTCTTAGAGTTTACCTGAGATCCTCATTGTAGCAGTCTGAAGGGACCGTGCAGGTTGGCGTCTTCCTTGGCCTCACTGCACACCAGTGCAGCTTTATCCTCAGAGGCACCATGGGCTCACATGCAGCTGTGATGAGTTAGGGACAGCTCCTGGTGTAGTCACTGCCTCCCCTCATGTGGCCTTCAGTGAGTAACGTGGCCCAGCCCTTGCAAAATGGGGTAAGGAGCTTTGCTACTCCAGATAGGGAATGTGTAGGTCAGGCTAGGTACCTCAGTGGAACTGACTCCAGCACAAGCCAGGAGAGCTCACTTGTACCCCTTGAGGCAGAAAATACGTAAAACAGAAATGCAACACAGAGAAGACACAGCTTCCTAGTTGGAAAGTGAATGTATGCAGTTGTCTGCAGCCCCATGGCTGGTGCAATGACAGGGTGCCTGTTCCTACCTGAATGTTCAGCTTTGCTGGGGTGATCAGCCTTCCTGAGAGCTGATGGCACGAGCTGGGCCAGAGTAGCCTCCCCTCATGTGGTTGAGTGCTTTGGCTGCTCAGGCTGCACCTGAAGCAGAAGAGGTGGTGCGTGAGCCTTCATTTGTATGGGAAAAATACCAGAGTGGCTGTGCAGGCAGCAGCAGTATGTCCTCTCTCCAGGAAGGAGGTTTTTGGAGTAGGAAACGTCTGTTTCGAATGAAACCATAGAAACATCCATGAAAATTTGGAACTGCCAGTGGCTGAGTTTCTGTTTCAGAAATACAAGATCACAGCTGTGGCATTATCTTTTTCTTTTTTTTTTTAAAGACTTTTTTTACGTGTTTGCTTTGATTCCCATAGTAGACAGGAAGAAGAGTTGACATTGTTTTCACAGCAAACAAGGAGCCCAGACTGTTCTCAGCTTGGGGAGGAATGACCTGTGTCCCCACAGTGCTTGAGAGAGCCTTTTATCCCCAGACAGCAGCATGTCAGGTGTTCAGGCTTCTGCATTGCCTGTAGTTGCTGTCTGTTATGAAACAAGCAGAGATGCAGAGGTTTTTATCCATACCTTTGGCAAGTACTCTTCACTATTGTTATAATAATTGACTGCTAAAACAACTTTGGCTCATTCATTTGCATTGCGTAAGAGGAGCCTTTCCACACAGGTGGATGGAAATCCCTGCCTTGACTATGCTACAGCGTACCAGCCCTATTGAAAGGGCCATTTGCCTCCATGTGTGCCTTTCCAGTACACCCACGGGTCTGTAAACCAGAATGTTTCTTGCTGCAGTATGTGTTGGTTTGTGCCTGTCAGTGAGTTGATCCTCCTTAAAGCTGTATGGCAATCACACAACAGTGTGTAAATTTCACTGCATTTTTGTCTGCCACAGGGATAGTAGGAGGACCTGCTCTTGGCTGACTGTCCTTGGCCTGGATGACTTAAAAAGCCCAGTTAGTCATTTGTTCCATGTCTGCTGCCAGCTCCTGATGGAGCAGCAGCTGGTGCCTGGTGGACCCAGGTTGCCCACATCCCAGGAAGACCCCTGAAAGAGGCTGTAAGAGGTCAGCAAAGGTAAGAAACAAGCAAGTAACCTTCTCTGTCCCCCTGCAGTGATTCTGCCACACATCGGGAGTGCCACATATGCCACAAGGAGTACCATGGCAGTACTGGCAGCCAAAAACCTCCTGGCTGGGCTGCGAGGGGAGGCCATGCCGCATGAGCTGCTGCTGTGATGGCCAGAGTCCTCATCCTGGAGGGCAGCAGGACTTGGTGTTACCGTCCCCTGGAGAAGTCTTGGAGACCAGTCTTGTGCCTCTTTGCCTTTGCAGCAGTGTGCCAGCAGTGCCTGTGGTGAGGGAACTGCACCACAGCTATTAAAGAGAAGCAGTGAGTGTGTCATGCTTATTTTCTTTGAGAACAGGGTGCACATGGCATAGCACACAGCTCTGCAGGGGGCTGCAAGTCCCCTGGTCATGTTGCTGCTGAACTCAGCAGCCTATGGATGGTGTTAAGTCACAATTCAGAAAACACTTGCAGTGTTGGGGTTCAGGTGTTAGGCAGCATGTGTCATATGTAAGAGAGCTGCTGCAGGAGCACCTGTCCTCAGAAGCCTGCCTCCTGGCTCCAGCAAAAGGCCATGCAGTTCCATACTGGAGCTCCCACCCTCATAGGGAGGGAGGAGAGGTAATTGTGCAATTGGCCCAGGCCCACTGCTGCCAAGGAAGCTGCTGCCAAGCATGTGTTCAAGGGGCTTGCTGTATCAGCCCTAAGGTGTGATGTATCCATTCTTCAAACGTCAAAAGCAGAAAGGCTTGTATGGCTGCCCTGGCATTTTCAGGTCTGCTTTTGTCTCTGTAACTAATTCTGGGCACAGCTCTGAAGTGAACTGCAAACTGGAATTCACACTGCATCCTCCTGTGTGTTCTGGCTTCAACTCACCTCAGTTTGGTTTGTTTTTTTTTTTTTTTTTCCCCAGATATGCAATGACACTTTAGTGCAGGGGAAAGCCTGAGCATGTGCCAAGCCTCTAGCTACCAGGAGAGGTCTGGGTGAGCACATTTCAGGGGCTTTGAAGGGTCCATCTCTCCTCTAGTACTGTCCCACTTCTATAAACAGGGGTTATAATCCACCTTTCTGTGCCAGTCCTCCACAGCGAGTTTCTGCTCCAGCTGATGACACAGTTGGCTCCCAGGTGTGCTCCTTGGGTTGCTCTGTGCTGCTTACTTGTTTGAGGGCTGCATGTCCCAGTGACATTGTTTTCTTAAGGAAAAAAGAAAGGTGGCTGCAACATTGCATTGCAGTGGCAAGAGGACTTTAACATGTGCAAAGCTTGTTAGAAATCCTGCTTTGAATGGGTGTGTGTAGAGTGTGATCTCCAAGCAATTTCCTGCTACAAGGGTGGAAAGGGTCAAGGACACTTTCCAGTTTTGTGGTGGCATGCCCATAAGCCATATGCAGCAGGATATTGCACTGGGAGTGCACAGCCCTGCAGCATCCAGCTATGCTCTTGACAAGAGCAACCCATCCCTTACTTTCTTCAGCAGAGGGCTTGGCTGTGTGCTTGCATTTTCTTTTTAAGGAGTGAGTAAGCCCCTTTTCTAGTGTTACCCTGCTACCTCTGGGAGCTTGCCTGAAGGGGACAGCTTTCCTCACAGTCCTCTGCAGCAGTCTTTCCCAGTCTGCTGCAAGCAAGACTAGGTCAGGCATCTCTCCTCAGATGGGATCTGAGCCCTTTGGGGGCCATGGGAATGTTCTCTGTTAGGAGCCAGGGTCACAGCTTCATGGTATAGACCAGAAATTTTCCATCCTGTACGGCGAGCACTTGGGGAGCAGTTGTTAAAAGGGTTACTACACAGCGAAGGAAAAACACCCAACTGGAATTTTCAGAGTAAAAGGCTAGAATTTGATGTATAGGAATGCTGCATTTTGAATTCAACAGCATTAATTAAGCACATTGCTGTTACTTCACTGAGATCTAGCAGAAACTTTTTCTGTATCTAGTCTTGCAGCAACAGCACTGCCAGAGCTGGACACGTCTGCAAGCTGTGAATTCGTGTTCCCCATTTATGAACAAATGTGTGATGAGGAAGCCAGTTCTTTTTGTGTTCTACCTCTGCAGGGTTGTGGGGAAAGCCTTTGTAAGAGCAGTGTGCTAGGGCTGGTAGGGGATGAGACTGGGGTCCAGTTGGCCCATCACTGCCCAGTGGTGGCAAGTCTGCTTGGACGTGCAGGGTGGTCTTGCCATGGTCCCATTCCCTTGTGCCCTCCTGGCACCTACTACAATGAGGCAGACGGGACCACCCTGCCTGATGCCTGCAGGATCTGTTCACAGACCTGCCAGTCATGGCTGCATGGTGCCACCAGTCCTGGCCAGCCCCTGTGGCATGGTGTGGAGATGGCTCTCACCAGTCTTAAACCAGTCTCCTCCCAACTCCACAGCCACTGTGCTGTGAAAAGTGGTGAAAAGCAGGCCTGGACTCAGGTTCCTTGTGAGCTGTGGCTTTCCACTGTCCATCTTTTTCTCCATGCCTTGTCACTTTTCTCTCCAGGTTTCAGCATTCAAAGCAGCATATGGAGCAAAGGACAGCCCCATTTCCAAGGCTGTGGGAGGTGTGGAGCAGAGGAGGAAGCAAGTGAACATGTCAGTTTGCTTGACCCCAGGGGAATCTGTACCACTGACACAGAACACAAAGCATGCCCAGTGTTTTCAGCCAGGGCAGGTGCTGAAGCTGCTGAGCAGTTACAGGCTCTGACAGCAACAGAGCATCTGCACCAGCCACCTGGCCACTACCAGGTGACAGCATACTGTTTCCAAAGACAAGACTGCAGCAGCTCCATTGGCCTCATGAGCACAGCAGCCCACCATATGCTCCACAGCACAACACCTAAACAACTCAGGAGCTTGTGGTTTTGGAGGAGCCATCTTCAGCTGGGATTAAGCACATTTAAGAGATAGTGTCATAGTTTAACTCCAGCCAAGTACCACACAGCCAGCCACTCCCTCGCCCCCTGCCCTGGGGAGGAGAATCAGAGAAAAGGTAAAACCCATGGGTTAAGATAAGCACAGTTTAATAGTTAAATACAATACTACTAATAATGAAAACAGAGATAGCAAAAAGAGAACTCAAAAAAAACCTAACCAGCACACTCCTGGAAGGCAACCAGTGCCCAGTGCAGCTTCACTTCTCCCAGCACATTAGGCACAAGGGAAGCAGTGCACACCAGGCAGCCATGCCCCCAGAGATGCTCAAGCCTGGAGGTAGCAATGCAGCCACATGGGCAGAGAGCAGCCTCTGGAAGACAGCACAAGACAGTAACCAGCCATAACATGCCTGAACTGCTTAATTTGCTGCTTGTTACTGTACAGCACAGGAAAGTTTCTGGCAAGAGTAAAAAGTCTGCAACTCTGAGAGCAGCAATGCACTGTTGTCTCCAATTCTCATCATATATAAAAACTGAGCAGGGTCCTGCATAATAATCCAGCACATTTCTTAAGAGATGAGAGGGAAAGGCAGTAGCTGGCAGCAGTGTAAGCCTGGTCCAGGGAGGAAGCTGGAACACACAGAGAAAAGCCTGTGCTTGGGAATTAAATGTTTATCTAGTACACTCTACTTCTCTCTCTGTCCCATGGCAAGTGTTCTTCATACTGAATGCTCTACTTGAATTTCTCTTGATGTTAAGTGAACCATACTCTGATAGCAATAATAGCTATTGGAAGATGTTTGTTAATTAGTTATGGATGCTGGCTAGTTAAAGGAAGACCTTTGTTTCATGCCTCATGGTATCTGCTGTGTTTATCAGTATGTTTTGATTCACAAGCCTTGCTTGAGTACTCCCCATCACAAGCAGAGTGTTTGGGAAGTTTCTAGTAAGACCTCTGCTGCCTGAAGAAAGGTTGGTAGCCATGGTAGATAGGAAGGGAGTGGGCTCCTGAGCATCTCAACTGGCTGAAAATTTCCAAGTGATATAGCAGGACTTACTTTGATGTGCAACCTTGGCTGTATTGCATGGATGTAAGTCCATCAGGTTAGTTTGCTGGTCTGTATGATTTTCTGAGGTTTGACCCTAAAGACTGGTAAAGTTACTGTATTGGTAAAGTTACTGTAATGATGAAGGATGTTGACTAAATATTTGAGAGGTTATTGTGACCCCGAATAATGTGAGAAATAGTTAAATGTAAATGAACTGTACCTGAGTGCTTGTATTCAATTCCTGGGCACACTGGGATAGAAACAAGCTTGTAAATAGGGCTGCTGTAGTGACTGAAGCACATTTCAGGTGTCACATCTTGGAATTTCTTCAAGAAGGGAAACTTCTGCAGCTATCATAGAATCATAGAATAGTTAGGATTGGAAAGGACCTCAAGATCATCTAGTTCCAACCCCCCTGCCATGGGCAGGGACACCTCACACTAAACGATGTCACCCAAGGCTTCATCCAACCTGGTCTTGAACACTGCCAGGGATGGAGCATTCACTGTCTCCCTGGGCAACCCATTCCAGTGCCTCACCACCCTCACAGTAAAGAATTTCTCCCTTAGATCCAGTCTAAACCTCTGCTGGTTAAGTTTCAACCCATTACCCCTTGTCCTATCACTACAGTCCCTAATGAAGAGTCCCTCCCCAGCATCCCTGTAGGCCCCCTTCAGATACTGGAAGGCTGCTATGAGGTCTCCACGCAGCCTTCTCTTCTCCAGGCTGAACAGACCCAACTTTCTCAGCCTGTCTTCATATGGGAGGTGCTCCAGTCCCCTGATTATCCTTGTGGCCCTCCTCTGGACTTGTTCCAACAGTTCCATGTCCTTTTTATGTTGAGGACACCAGAACTGCACACAATACTCCAGGTGAGGTGTCACAAGAGCAGAGTAGAGGGGCAGGATCACCTCCTTTGACCTGCTGGTCACGCTCCTCTTGATGCTGGCTCGTGTTCATTTTCTCATTGATTAACACCCCCAAGTCCTTCTCCGCAGGACTACCATGAATTTCCTTTTTGCCCAACCTGTAGCTGTGCCTGGGATTGCTCTGACCCAGGTGTAGGACCTTGCACTTGGCATGGTTAAACTTCATGAGGTTGTCATCAGCCCACCTCACAAGTGTGTCAGGGTCCCTCTGAATGGCATTCCTTCCCTCCAGCGTATCAACAGAACCACACAGCTTGGTGTCATCGGCAAACTTGCTGAGGGCACACTCAATTCCATTGTCCATGTCAGCGACAAAGATATTAAACAAGACAGGTCCCAACACCAATCACTGAGGGACACCACTCGTTACTGATCTCCAGCCGGACATTGAACCATTGACCACAACTCTTTGAGTGTGACCATCCAGCCAGTTCTTTATCCACCAAGTGGTCCACCTATCAAATTGATGTCTCTCCAATTTATAGACAAGGATGTCATGTGGGACAGTGTCGAACGCTTTGCACAAGTCCAGGTAGATGACGTCAACTGCTCCACCCCTGTCCATCACTTTTGTAGCCCTGTCATAGAAGGCCACCAAATTGGTCAAGCAGGATTTCCCCTTAGTAAAGCCATGCTGGCTGTCACCAAGCACCTTGTTGTTTTTCATGTGCCCTAGCATGCCTTCCAAGAGAATCTCCTCCCAGATTTTGCCAGGCACAGAGGTGAGACTGACTGGTCTGTAATTCTCTGGGTTATCCATTTTCCCCTTCTTGAAAATGGGGGTTATATTTCCCTTTTTCCAGTCATCAGGAACTTCACCTGACTGCCATGATTTTTCAAATATGATGGCCAGTGGCTTTGCAACTTCATTCGCCAGCTCCTTCAGGACCCGTGGATGGATTTCATCAGGTCCCATGGACTTGTGTACATTCAGGTTCTTAAGATGGTCTCAAACCAGATCCTCTCGTACAGTGGGCCCAAGGTCCAAGTTTTCACAGTCCCTGCGTCTGCCTTCCAAGACTTGGGTGCTGCGGTCAGAGCCTTTGCCAGTGAAGACAAAGGCAAAGAAGCCATTCAGAACCTCAGCCTTCTCCAAGTCCTGTGTAGCCAGTTCTCCCTGAAAGCTTACAGAAGGGGCCTGCGTTGTCCTTAGTCTGATTTTAGCCGCTACATACCTATAAAATCCCTTCCTATTATCTTTAACATCCCTTGCCAAGTTTAGCTCCAACTGGGCCTTAGCTTTCCTAACTTGGTCCTAACTACCCAGGACAACATCCCTGTATTCATCCCAGGTCACCTGTCCTTGCTTCCACCTTTTATAAGCCTCTTTTTTCCTGTGAATTTTTCTCAGCAGCTCCTTATCCACCCAAGGAGGTCTCCTGGCCCTCCTGCTGCACTTCCTTCTAGTCGGGATGCAACACTCCTGAGCTTGTAGCAGGTGATCCTTGAATATTAACCAAGATTCTTGGGCCCCCCTCTAGGGCTATATCCCATGGAACCTTGCTAAGCAGGTTCCTGAAGAGCCCAAAGTCTGCTCTCTTGAAGTCCAGGGCAGTGAGCTTGCTGCACGCTCTTCTGTCTTGAGGACCTCGAATTCAACCATCTCGTGATCACTGCATCCAAGACTTCCCTGGAGAGTCACATTTCCAACGAGCCCTTCCCTGTTGGTGAGCACGAGGTCAAGCAGGGCACCTCTCCTCGTCGGTTCCTTTATTGCTTGCAGAAGGAAGTAGTCTTCCACACAATCGAGCAACCTCCTGGATTGCTTGTGCCAGGCCGTACTGTTGCCCCCACAGATGTCAGGGTGGTTGAAGTCCCCCATGAGAACAAGGGCCTGCGAGTGTGAGGCTTTTCCTATTTGTCTGTAGAGTTCTTCATCCACAGGTTCCTCTTGATCAGGCGGTCTGTAACATATCCCCACAGTAATGTGTCCCATCACCGATTTCCCCTTAACCCTGACCCACAAACTCTCTGTTAACTGATCACCTGTCCCCAGAGTTCCATACTCTCTAGCCTATCCCTAACATAAAGGGCAACTCCCCCTCCCCTCCCACCAGGCCTGTCTTTTCTAAAAAGCCTGTAACCTTCCATTCCAACACTCCAGTCAAAGGAGCCATCCCGCCATCAGTGATGCCTATTATATCATAGCCCCATAGATGTGCCCACATCTCTAATTCCTCTTGTTTATTCCCCATGCTATTGGCATTTGTATAGAGGCATCTGATCCGAGCTCCAGATGAAGCCGGCTCAGTGGCTGGAGCGGCTAGAATATTACTACATTGCTCAGAGTATTTATTATAGGTGCTGGCAACTGACTGGGTGTGTTGGGATGGAATGATGCTCCCCTCCCCCAACACAACTAGTTTAAAGCATCCTTGACAAGTCTGGCAAGCCTCCCAGCAAAGCCGCTCTTCCCTTTATCAGAGCAGCTCCACCAGCCCCCAGTAGGCCTGGCCTACAAATGTGGGCCCCATGTTCAAGACACCCAAACCCTTGACTATGACACCACCCTTTTAACCATTTATTAACCTGTCCAATCCTCCTTGCCTTTGGAAGGTCCTCCCCTGTGTCTTGAAGAATTGTCAAAAAGACTATCTGAGCTCCAGAACCCCTGACAACCTCTCCCAGGGCTCTGTAGTCCTTCTTTATACTCCTCAGGCTACTACTATCTATATCCTTAGCACCCACATGTATCACTACAAGCGGGTAATAGTCCATGGGACTTACTAGAGCAGGCAGCCTCTATCATTTTGCCCTGCCACACAGAGAAATCATCAGTATGCCCTTAGTGAAAAGACTTTGCTTTCTGAAAGTACTTAAAAAACTATAAATTATAAAATTATACCTTATCTTTCTGCCCCAGCTTCAATGAACCTGTAGGTTTTTGGGCGAGTCTTCAGTGTGGCTGGTCAGAGCTGAGCCTAATGACAGCAAAGCACAGGTAAGCCTTGCTGCATCTCTGTCCAAAGGCAAACACCTCTTAACAGGATTTCTTGCTCAGCAAGTTATGGACATAACCCATACCAGCAATCCCTAGTCAAAACTTTATGCCACCAACTAAATTGCTAGCCAGCATGGTGAGCAAGCAGCAGCATCTCATTAGCTGCACTGGGCTTCCAGACCAGTGTCAACGTGTTCCCATAGGAACTCAGAGAGAGCAGCAATCACAATAGATTACGAATTTTACAGATGTCATGTAGATATTAACATTATTTTGGAAACAACCAAAATAATAAGCTCTTAAAGTATATTCTACCAGGAACAAAATTGTTAATGAGTAAAGCACAGGCTTTTAAGATTAGTTTTTGCTAAGAACAAGTATTTCTTCATAGCCTTGCATAAAGAGCAATAATCACTTTGCAGGTGCCTTTTGCATGTCCTGTTTTGGTGATTATTTGGCTGATGCAAACAAGACGTGCACTTAACCTGCTTTGAGGGAAACAACGTCTCACACCAGCAGAGTGATTTCTTCATTCACAGCACGCTCACAGCAGCAGGAAGAGCCCAGAGCACAGCAAGGAAGAGGCACGGGAGCACAGACCCTCTAGACAGCAGCCAGTGTCTGTGGAGCTGAGTGCCTTGCTTGCTTTTTTCAGCTGCTTACAAGGGTCAGCCCACACTGCATAACACATATGCAGTGAAGGTGGTAAAAGTGCCACAGAAGTGGCACTTGAAGAACCTACTGCTGTTTAAACAATCATTGGCCGGCAGGGACCCCTCCCTTGGACTTTCTGAATTCTTGTTGTGGTTTGGTAGTGTTTTACATGGTTGAATTGGGAGTCAGAGATGCTTGTGGACTGACCTAGTGAGACTGCAGTACCCTGCTGAAGTCACCCATGTGTTAACATACATTTGCAGATGCAACTAGCAGAGGGCAGAACATGAAGCCTCACCTTATGCAAGTTTTCCAACAGGAAACTGCCACAGTCCTTTCAAGAGTACATTTTCTGGCAAGAATAGCAAGTCCGACAGCATAAGTGAACACCGCATTTCAGCTAAGCATGCACTCCTACACATGCAGGGTTACATAGATCTGGTATTGATTTTTTTATTTCTACCAACCGACACATTCACTCATTCATTTTTACAGAAAGTTCCAGACTGAACTTTTACCTATTACTAAGAAAATTTTCTTTTAAACTATAGACTTAGTTTTATGCCTTTTCAAAATCTATTTCATGACCCTGATGTCTATTGAAGACATCATGTCATGAAATTTAGTCTTATCAGCACTAATACATTTTATTATGCAAGTCACCAAGCCAGTCTTTGTTAGTTGCCATGTGCTGCAGACAGGGGAGGTCACTGATGGGCATTCAGATGTTATAATCAAAATTAATTGCACCATTACCAGTCACTTACCCTGCCAGCACAAGCACATGTGTGGGTGAGACAGCTGAAAAAAAAGGTCAATAATTTCCACGCACAACTAGGGATGCTCCCAGAATCCCAACGCTTTACAGCCCTTGTCTGATGAGGGATAAGCAGGCAATGTGCCCCTTCCTGTCCAGGTTGTGGCAGGAATCCCTTCAAGTAGGTCAGCCAGCTGCAGGGCATCTCAAATGATCTGCAGGAAACATCTTTAATATCACCTCCAGAGCAGAGAGCTAGCCAGAAGACAGCCCACTGCACTGCAGCAGTGGGTCCATGAGACATTACCACTCTAAGCCTGATCAAAACCCCTACAGTCAAGTACAGCCACACTCTGGCTATAAGCTAAACATGTTGACAGGACAACACTAAGGTGGTGAGGTACTGTAATGGGTTGCCCAGGGAGGTTGTGAATGCTCCATCCCTGACAGTGTTCAAGGCCAGGTTGGATGAAGCCTTGGGTGATATGGTTTAGTGTGAGGTGTCTCTGCCCATGGCAGGGGGGTTGGAACTGTATGATCTTAAGGTCCTTTCCAACCCTAACTATTCTATGATTCTATGAAATATGAAACCACTATATGAAATCAGATACTACACATACTCTCAAAATCAGCGAAGCCTCAGCATGAAGCAGGATGCTGGCCATGGGCAGCACTATATGCTTGACCTCATTTAACAAAAAATGTCTATGTGTGTGCCTACGTTTCAATAGGATTATTTTGCACTGTCAAGTCATCTAGTAACACAGAGTCCAGTCAGCTAACACACAATCATTACTTGTTTAGTCAATACATTATGTGCTTTTGGCAAAGACCTCAGGATAACATAATTAAGTCAGACACAGCAGCACAAAAATGCAGGGTTTATTTTCAGATGTTTCATAATACTAACATATGGACATCTTCACATGAGATGTCACTGTAGCATTTGCAAAGTTAAATTTTGAACAAAAGTCAGGGTGATAAATTCTGACAAAGTTACTAGGCTTTGAGATGAGAGACTCTCATTTTACTGTAGAGGATAGTTATGTGGAGATAACCATTCTGAGGTATTGCTTCATACTGGAAGTCTAAGAAAGCAACAAGCCAGCCACAGGCTCCCAGGTTTGCAGTGTGCTCCTCCAGATGCACTAGATCTCAATGAATAATGAAATTTAGAATTGCTACTTCAAAAAAATGCTCTAAGTTGAATCTTTTCTTGAAGAAAGAAGACAGAAGTCCTCCTGCACAAGTTCTGATATTTTGAAATATCATTAATTTTTTTATAATAACAGATCAAAAGTACAGTTAAGTATATTTATCTGCTCATATTAGTTCTTAATTACTCTAATCTCCTTACTCAGATCGATGCTTTATTGTGATGTGTAAGAATTCAAGGAATCCATATGTGCTATAGGACCAGATAGAAAATATAAAAAAACCCTATTTTAAAAACATAACACTAGAAATGCAAGGGAGTTGGAACAGTGTCAGGACGTTACTAATAAGGCTACATGAGAAAATACTGAAGTACAAAATACTGCAGTTTATTAATGTTTCAGTGAGATTGCTTAGTATAGGTCAATGCTGTTAGTCCCCTGATATCAAAATTATTATCAATTAAAATACGGCATATCCTAATGCTTTAAAAAAATGCAGTACATTTCATTAATGCTTATAAAATCAAGAGCCAGAAATATGACCATTAAATAAATCCTATGACAAATTCTAATATTTTAAACTAATTAATCCAGTCATTCACTGTTTCTATGTTCCCGTTTACCTTGGATGCTCAAGGTACAAATGACACTTTGACAGACATCTGGCAATTTTTTTCAACATGAAGCAGTGTAATTAGAGATGAAGACACATTTTCCTATTAGCAGACTACTGTTTCACATAAAGCCAGGTACAGAAAGATTTCCATATTTCCTTTGGTTTGTGACAGTTTACTGACTTGTTTGGTTTCTGTGCTTCAACAGTTTTGATATAATTCTGTTAAATGACCTACAGAACTGTGGATTAGAACTTTATTTTCATTTTATCTAAATATAAATCCAAGATGTTTAAGAAAGCTAACTATAAGGTAGCACGAATTCCATAAAACTGCTGAATATCATCACACAGGATACATTTGCTACACAGAATAAAAAAAGAGAATGTTTGCCATTCTTTTTTTAATATTAATGGGAAGCTGTTGTTCTGTGACTTAGATACTAGGAAATGTAAATCCTGTCTCTCCTGAGTAGAAAGGACATGCTGTACCTCTGACCCAGCTCCTATATAGCAGGGCAGTATTTATCAGCAGAAGTGCCCCAAAATTTTATTTAGAAACCTATTATGTTGAATGCCTGTAGTTAGTTCATGTGTATCTTTAACAAACAAGCAAGCAAATAAAAAAAAAACAAAACCCCACTGCAGACAGTGTTAGTTACAATAGCGTGAAAGAAAAGGAAATTAAAGCAAGATTTACACAACTCACTTGAAGAATAATGATCACTGAATTTCACTATACAGAGTGTACAGTGCTATTTTTTTAAATTAAATTTATGTTACTTTTTTTTTACAAATGTATGTGGAAAAGTACATTTTTGACACTGCTTTAACAGGAAGGACTAGATTTGACAACTACATTTTATAAAGACATAAATAAATATGGCAAATGAGGATTATCCCTGACTGGTTTGACCTGAGGAACAATCCACAATTGTGAAGAAAAGTAAGTGTACAGAGGAAAAAATTAAAGCCTAAAGATACAAGCATCAGAAAAAAAAACAATATGTTTCTGCAATAACAGGGATTAGATTGACTATCAGCATCTGGAAACAGCAAGAGAGTATCTTACACAGTAAAAAAGCCATCACAAATTATCTCTCTCCTTCAAAATAACAAAGCAGACAAAGACAAGCTCTTTTCAGACTTCTGTGTATATAGAATTTTAACATAGGAGATACAAATTGGTTAAGATACTGCTAATAGCACGAACAAGAAACAGTACTTCACTTATCACTTACTACAAGTTTCTACAGAAAAAAAATCAAACACCCAGATTTTGCTGTATTCAAATCATATACACATCTGGCAGTCCAAAAGTTACTTGTCTTGGATTTAATTTAAGCACCTTCATTACACAGTGTCCTTTACTACAAAACAGCCAAACATACATTCATGACCCTAAAACTATCCTTATAATTAGCATATTTTAAAGCATTATGTCAGACAGGTGCATCCAAAGTTTTATCTTTTAAGATACATGGTCTGCATTAGTTACAGTAAACAGTGCTTGCATTACTGTCCACACATAATGCAACAACTTGGTTTACAGGTCATTTATTTAAATGCTTGAAGTTTTACAAAATACTTTAGGGGGAAAAATTAAAAAAAAAAAAGAAAAAAGAGGAAATTTGCACTTCAGTTTCTCATTCTTGAAACTTGCTACTTCTTGAGATAACTATGCTCTCACTCCTCTGCCCTGCAAAGGAACTGCTGAGCTTCATTGATTTTATCCCCATCAGCCCAAGGCCTGAATGTACATCACTGTAATCACACGTCTACAGTGTGACTTCTGATGATCCTCAAGTTCTCCGCTTACAGCTGTTTAAGCCTCACAACACCCCTGTGAGGTAGGTACAGTAATATCCCCAATTTATAGAACCAAGACTTTTGTGTGTGTGGCAAAATCATATGTTGTGTTCACTGACTGATCAGAGCAGCTTCTAACCCTGAACCCTTCAAGAAAACAGTGCTTATGTTCAGGTACTTCAGGGAGCTAGATGTCTGCACTGGCATGCTCCTTCAGGCCTGGTGTGGATAAGGTTAAAGCAAAGTGCTAGGCAGATTGCTGCTCTGCCACCTCAGGCAGGTTGTCTTGGAGTGTTTGTACAGGTGGCTGGACTGGCTGAACCGCTTGCCACACTTGAGGCAGGCATAAGGCTTTTCTCCTGTGTGCACACGGATGTGTTTCTTGCAGTCTGTCAAGGTCAAAAACGTCTTGCAGCAGATCTTGCATGCATACTTGCGTGCACCTTCTACAACCAAGACGTTATGCTCCGATAAAGCCTTCTTGCATTTTGAAAGGACATCTGCAGATGCCCGTGTCAGCTGTGGTGGACCAGGTTGCGATGGATGCCCGTTTTCAAAAGAAGTGGTCCCATTCATGATCAGCTGGGAACTGGATGAGTTATCTTGCATCTGGGAGCTCCTGACGGAGGTCACTACAGGCATTTTGGGGGCTATGCGTCGGTAGCCAGGAAAGCTGTTAGCTCCACCTCTTACTGAGCCCATCATTGCCCTTGACAGGGAGTGCAAGCCTAAGCCTGACCGTGGAAAATCCATGCCAAACTGTTCTGCTGCACGGTACCCAGAAGTCTGTACACAGGGGAGACCCATCATATCCTGCATTGGTCTAACAAAATGAGAATCTGCGGGCTCACTAAATGGATTCTCGACATGAGAGACAGTGGCAGATGAATGGCCAACAGCAGGCCCTGACTCTGGACTCATTAGGTAAGAGGCATCACTGTCCATTCTGCAGTCACTGGTGGTATTTGGAATATTGTCATCGCTGTTTTGATTGGCACTGAAGCCACCACTTCTACTTTTATTTAGAAAATTTGAGATACTGAAGGTAGACTTGTGTTCCAGGTTATTTGATACCTCCATGATATGGATGTCTCCCACCCTATCAGTAGTGGATTGTGGGTCAGAAAAGCTACGATCACTGCTCTCAGGACTCAGTTCTATCTTCTCCGCACTCACTACTCCTCCTTCCACTTCAACAGACTCGCTCCCCTCCGCTTGGGAAGTGACATCACTCACCTCATCTTGAGGCTCCGGGGAACTCAAGGGCTCAGACTTCACCACCACCCTCATGTGCTCTTTTTCATTCAGGCTGACCTCTGGATTCTCACATGGGAAGTTGTTCTTCTCAGAAGCAGCCTCCTGGTCAAAGCTGGTTTCCACTTGTGTTGCCTGGGATGCCATAGACATCTGTGAAATGTTTCCTCCACTGTTGTCAGACTGGCTGGGCACTTGGGCATCTTCCTGAGTACTGAAAGACTGATCAAACAAAATAGTATTATCCTCCTGGTTATCAGCAACAGCATCAGCCTTAGAGTTGTCCACAATCTTCAGTGAATCTGGTGAGAAGAAGTCTTCCCGTGAATGAACTACTGACTGCCTGCTTTCTGTAGTCACATCAGAAACAGACTCATCCATGGTAGGCCTAATGCGCTGCCTGGCCCGATCTTCAGAAGACTGTTTACGTTTGTGGAGACGACGGATAGGGAAAGTAGTGCGCTGTTCAATGTTACTTCTCATAGAGGAACTCATAGTATTTGATTGTTCCTCTGTGCTCTGAGTAGAATTTAAGGCAGAGCTCACAATGCTTAGTCCAAGCTGCTGCAGCATGAAAGACTTCTGCATGCGTGCATTTTGCTCTTGAACTCTATCATTTGGCGGAGACATTGGCAGTGTCCTGGTAGTAAGGTAGTGCTTGCATGCTTTAACAACAGAATTCAAATGTAAGTGAGAAGCTGCCAGCAAGACATCCATAACATTGCTCTCCCCAAGCATTAGTGTGGAAGTATACATCATGTCTATCAGAGCAGCAAAAGCTTCTGCTGTCACCACTTCACTGTCCAGCTGAATCATATTCATAGTCTGATCTCCTTCTGCTACAGTAAACAGAGCTCGGAAATGTGTGCTACATGCTGCCAAAACAGAGCGATGGGCTTTGAAATGCCTATTTCCCACCACAATGACACAGTCACAAAGCTGGCCATGAAGCCTCTGGTAGTTGAGCTGCTGAAAGATTTGCTCAAAATGTCCCGGAAAATCCATGATGCTGTAAAACAGAACAGAAGAAACTATAATATTAAAAATAGTTGAAGTCCTATTCAGACCTCAGTCAAACTGAGCTTAACAATGCAAGATGGCAGCTGAAACACAGATGAACAACAACTGATCTTAATTTACCACTGCCACATTGGTACTGCATCAAAGTTGGCAATCTTGCAGGGGCAGACCAGGAATAAGAATATACAGGTTCTGCCATGGAGCTGACCTAGAATAACAGCCACCTCAGTATCAGATATGTCATGGGCAGCTCTGCTGGAAACTGCATAACACAGGTCATTTCACCTCCATTAGCTCCTGTCCAAACTAAAACACACTCTTCAGTGAAACATTTAATTCTGGTTCTTAAAAAAAATCTGAGTAACCTACTGCAGCCTTTGATAACCTCCTGCTGAAAAGTCTGAACTTTAATTCTCATCTCATTTAATCCAGCTTCACCTTCTGCAAATGATTTTCTGCATAGTTTCTCAGATACTGTG
The DNA here is from genome assembly GCF_012275295.1 of Melopsittacus undulatus. Lineage (NCBI taxonomy): Eukaryota > Metazoa > Chordata > Aves > Psittaciformes > Psittaculidae > Melopsittacus > Melopsittacus undulatus. The sequence continues at coordinate 80,787,020 of NC_047557.1, forward strand.
CAGAACTGACATTCAGGTATCTGCTTTCAACATAGAAACACAGAAAAAAAGAGTTCATGGAAAAGAAGAGAGACACTTCTGCACCAGGACAAGTGGTCAGCTCTTATCTCAAGCTGCCATCTTTAGCTATCAGACATGTAATATGGTTCTGTTATTTAGTATAGTTTATCAGCTGGGATGCACTGAAAGTCCTCTGTTTTTCCTACAAAATAAATGAAATGGCAGTAGGATAGAAGAGTCTGACAACATTAAGAGACATCACCATGCTTGCTATTCCTTGCAACCCTTCTTGGTAAACAAGGAAGTTATAGAAAGCTTTTGACAAAATGATGGCCAACATGACAACTGGACAAACTCAGGGGTGTTTTCTTCTTAAACTTCCATTAACAGAACATAAGTCAAATCTTAGCAGACTCACATTAAGACTAAATAAGTGACTTCTGGTGATACTTTTTCTCATGGTGAGTCAACAAAATGTAAGATTTAGGAAACAGAAAGGTTGCACGTACAGGGCATACACACACATTTTTGTGTTCATATTTATTTTTCAATAGCAATACCACAGCTATCATGTGACATAAGATGATTGTAAATTAACTAAATAAAAAGTCACGCAGAAAGAATTATGCTTTCAAAATGGGATCAAATACGAGTGCACCTTTTTAGCAGTTCTGTCCTCAAATGCACACATTGTGAACAAAACTTACTTGCATTTGCATATATGCACAGTCTTAAGCTATGTGAGTAAACTGCATACAAAGCTTCCCATAGTCACATTTGACTCAAACTCTTTGCAGGTGTTTCACTTTACACATCGACTTTCTCAGAAGGTTGCTAAGCCGGGGCAGTGGCTGCTAGTATACATATTCATTCAGAGGAAAATGGGTCCAGCAATTATTGTTGATTGTTAATTACTTTGCAGTTTTGTTCACCTGGATGGACATAGGTTATTTACTTAGAAGGATCAGCAGAAAAAGCAAAATCTCAGAGCAACTCCTGAGATCACAGGCATGGAGCAGCAGCAGCACTTGTCCACAAAGACTCCCTCAGCCTGCAGAAGTACACAAACACCAGCAGCTCAAAGCTCTGTGCTCTCATTTACTGGAGGCAAAAGGCAGTAAGGAAGGCAGGACAGACCAGGGACTACCAGCTTCGAGACACACACTGCTGTAAGACTGTGCTAGTTAAGGGTCAGCAAGACAAGCAATGCGCTGAAGACCACTGGCGGATTTACACACTTAGGTGTATGTAAGCAGGTAGCTGTGGAATTAGCAGGATTTCCAGCAGCAACTTGGTTCCTACAAGGAAAGTACCTCTGCAATGCTCCTCAGCCTTGGATTATCACTACTAACATGTCAGGGGAAGGTGGAAAGGTTCTTGATCTTCTTTTATTAAAAATATCCCTCTTTTGAACTCATTTGGAAGTTATTCTGCCAGCAGCATGAGATTAGGTTTCTCAGTCACACCATCCACCGGCAGAACTGAACTAGCACAAGCTATATAATACATGCTGGTCCCAATGGTCAGCAAGGGGACAAACCTAGCCCCTCCCCCCTTTCCTATTAGTCCCACAGCTATAAACCATGTTGGACTTAAATATCAGTATTCTCAGTCAAAACTTGCCAGTGTGTCCAATAGCTACAGAAAGAGTGGGCAGAGAACCATGCCCTGCAACACCTTTTTCCTTAAATAACAAAGTTGTGTGTTGCCAGGAAAGGTGGCTACAGACAGCTGCCCTGCAGAAAAGACTTACAGATACTCTGTGGTTTTAAGGCTGCCTTGAGGCTACTATGGACACTAGTGTGTGGTGAACAGCTGCCATTTTCTGATTCCCAGGCTTATGAAACACATTAGGGGCAACCTGGACAAACAAAGGAACTTGCTCAAGTTTGCGGCTTTTGCGGTACTTGACTAACGTCACGCTATATAAAATTAATGGAATTGGTAGTATAGTAGGTGAAGAGATCTGAATTCGTGCCAGAAGAGGTGGCAAACTAACGTAAAACATAAAGACTAAAACCATTAGGTCACAAAAGATGTCACAGAATGGCCCCAGACTGCCTCAACTGTCAGGCTCTAGCTACTGCAAAAGTAGCTATTGTTCCCCATCTGAGAGGCAACTGGCATTCATCCACCTCCTCCGTCTGTAATGGGACACAACATATGTTTTGCAGGTCTTTGCTGGAAAAGGATTTCATGACATAGTCCACTGGACAAAGAACCTTTGCCCTCTCCAACAGATACAGGCTCACAAAGAACTTCAGTTTTACCTAAACACTGAAAAGCTGGAATTTCTGATGGCAAGTTATCTGCTGCCTTCAACTGTAATTGTTTCCTGAATATTTTAGAAAGAAGAAATAAATAAATGACACTTTATGTTTTCCAGCAATGGAGAGGGTCCAAGCTTACTAGTGGCATCAAAAATCCACTAACTTGGCAGCAATAAGGCTATGATGCCTGAAACAACACCATAACAGTATTTAATTAAGTACTGTGGTACAGTACTCCCTTATCACTATGAAGCTGTGCAATAAACCAGAAGAATTTGGGTTTGATACTTTATTTTTTAAATAATAGGAATGCAGATAATACCTGAGTTTATTTCCTTTTAACTACCAAAGCATATTTGACGGTAAAAATAACATTTTCAAACTAAAAAACATTAAACAGGACAAACTTTGTAATTGCACAGTTTTTATTTCTACACATTTCCTCTGAGAGAAGTGTAAGACAAGGGAAAGGGAGGAAGTAACTGGAGAAAGGAGGAACGAAAGAGCAGACCCTGAAACTCACTGATCTCCAGCAGCCAGACAAAAGGGAGATCAGGGAGCCTGCTGTGACAAGAGACACAAGTCCTGGCAAGAAATGTCTGGAATATGGCAGAGGCCAGGGCTGCTTCCCAAGTACTGCTGCTAACACTGCTGTCTGCCTCTGCTGCCCAGCACACGTGGTTAAACTTATGCCCTCCTTTGCTCCAGCAAGCACCATGCACAATCATCTGTCAGGAAAGATCCCATCCAGCCAGCCATCTCTGCAAAGTTGAGAGGGGACTGCCAAATAATTGTTCATTTATCTTCTTTTGCTCACCTCCAAGATGTGCCAGGTGTTATACCAGAGATAACAGTCTGTTCTTGATTTCATGGGACTAAAAGATCTGGGGGGAATTTTGAGAGGTGACTGGTTAGGCTGGTGGGTGCAACAGTTGCCAGAGTAACAAAGAAACTCTTGCTCCTTTTAGAGTACCATCACTAAGCATCAGTGTGCTCCTGGGGGCCTAGATGCTGGCTGACCTTTTTTTTCACCTTGCTCCCCAGTCAAGACTGACAGCTCCAAGGAATAGTTGTGTGGCTATATGCAGGGCTCATCTACACAGCGTACAATGCTACAGCCTACTTGGCAGACGCCCTGGAAAACACCAGACACAGACCACACGAGGAGAGGCAAGGGATCTCCTTTCCTTCTGCACTAGAACTGTTTTAACCCTAGTTTTAACTACAGTGACTTTTAGCACCACCACCTACAAGGACAGCTAAGACAGGAATACTTTGCTGTGCCCCATCTGCAACCAAGAATTAAATCATTCCACTTGCACCTTCACTGCAGAAAGCACAGGCCCAGTACAGACTGCTCCAGCTTCAAGGGTCACTAGAAGCAAGCTCTTCACAAGCACTCAAGCAGTTCCCAGTCTGTGTACTGCTTTATGCCATTTTAGGAAACACACAGTAGAAGACAAAATACTTGAGAGCTCATGCATTGCCCTTATCAAGCCAATCCTAGAGGGTGGCATTCTTCAGAAGGCTGTATAATAATGTATTTCAACCAATGCACAGAGAAGGCTGGAGGTGTAAAATACCAAGCAACATGAGGACAGGATTTCACATCAGTAAAAACACTGAGAGGGACTCCAGAAAGGAAGACAGGCTACAGGGATGGTCCAAGGTATTTCTGTAGTTTAACTGCATTATGTGAAGGAGTATTTCTTTGGTTCTTACCCTGCTGGTTTCATCTCATAGACCTTAGTCCAGGGACAGGCATAAGGTTTGTATTGCGGTCTGCATGTATACAAGTCCCCAGGCCACAGCCAGTAGACTGTCACAGGTACACAGAAACAATCTGGTAGATACAGGTGTTGTCACACCCAGAGCTGCCCTTACAGACCCTGTAACAGATGGGAACCTAACTGAGAGTCCATTCCCTCTCACGATCATGAGAAGCATTAATGAAGGAGGTTTTTACAAAGTGTATTTGACAAAGTATATATATTTTTATCCATTATGACTGTTTGTTGGAAAGAGGCAAGAAAACATGCATGCATCTGTTCTATGACCACCACATTTGGCCATGCCAGAGGGCCTGGCCAATGTTCTTGGTGTGGACAACAGTGAGAAGGTGAGAAACTGCATGGCCTCACAAGTAAAAAAATTACAGATCTAGCATAAAGCCAGCTGTGTTTCTGAGAAAAAAAGCAGGCCTCTGAAACCTCACCTATAGATGGACTCACTGTGTGGGAGTTTTCCAAGTTACCTGAGACTCCCAACATCACCTGTAGCGGGGCTTCCCAGCTTGAAGTATGGGCATAGATGATGATTTGGTGGCAATTGGCAATGTATTTCTTCTTAATCTCTCTTCTCTCTATGCAGTAATGATTCGATGCATTGCTAATTTTCCTCTGTGCTCTACATACATAGAGATATCTCTGGATTGCTTTATTGTGCTTGTTTACTGTATACATAGATATATACCTGATTCACATTAGCATGCTTATTCACTTTAGTGTGCTTGTTTAGTAAACTGTGCATGTTATATGGCTACCATGTGATTGTTTTGAGTACACTGCTCGTTCGCAAAACAGACCCACAACCCCCCTTGCTCCCCAGCCACTTCACCCGCTCATCCAGTTTGATCTCTGCTGGCTATTAGACACTTGCATACCCACACTGGCTTCAGTCAATGACCCATGGACACAGTGACCCTCTGCCCTGTAGCTGCATTCACAGTAACCACAGATCCCTCACACAGGAGAGACAGGAAGGAACTCAGTGAGGAGCAGGATAGATGGCACTGATCACATGCGGGGCATGGTCAGGCAAGCTTACTGACCAGCCAACTGCCTACACGATTAGCCCTTTTCATCCTTTCTGTATTTCCATACTTGTTCCTCTTTAAATCTCCTGAACTACCCCTTTGCCCCACTTTTGGTTTCTCATGTAAACATCCCATAGTAAGTCCCATGGGACTTTCAGTTTTTCCTGCAGCCCCTGTATCTCTGCAGTGGGCAGCAACCCCTTTAGTATGACAGGACACGGGGCAGATGCTCTGCTGGACTGCCCTAGCAGGGGCCTGGATAGAGTACTCCTTTCTTGGTGCTCTTGATTTAGGTTCCCCACTGTGCCCCTATACTCCTCTAGGCCTGCAGAGATGAGCTTGTGATGGGCTAGCTGCAGGGATGGCCTTGGGAGCAGCTCTGCAGGGTAGCATTTAGGCTATTGCCTTTCCAAGCTGCCTTAGGGCTGTGCAGAGGAGCTTTGATCATGTTACTGGACATTCATGGTGTCACACAGTATAATATTTCTCATATATGTGGTATATGTGGATGAATATATGGCGTAAATTTCTTAAACTAAGCTTTCCATACTATGAAAGCATCGGGACTAAAAATACCTAATTGGGAAGATGATACACAAGTGTTCTGAAATTCTAGGGGAAAATACCTACAGTTCACAGTTACACAGCCTGTTTAGTCATTTCTCATTAGCTATTAACCTCAGAGTCTGTCAACTCCAACCAAATTTAACAAAGGTTAGATTAGATACTGAATTTCCGTATTTTCTGTTGGTGCCTGGTTACAGAAGCAGCCAAATTTATAAGGATGACTTTTCATATTCTCTTAAACACCACAGAACACCCAAACCCAGGCAGCTGATCAGTTTGAACACACAGCTACCAATAAAACACTCATGCAGCCATCTGCCCAGCCAGGAAACACAAGAGACAGCTGGTAACACAACCATGTAGCATGACAAGGGACACTAGATCTTTCCATGGAAAATCAGATTTTATTAGCACGTATTTCTACTTCTTCTAACAGTAATAATTTCTTCATACAGTTTCTTTCTATTCTTTGTATGATCAGCATTGAGAATACTTTGTAGACTTACAGCCCTTTTTTCCAGCAAATCATTCTGTTCTAATACTTAAGCAGCAAGCTGGAAGAAGGCAAGTATTTAAGTACACCTGAACTAAAACTGCTGCAGAATCCAAACCTTTCCTTTCACTTCTAAAAAAAAAAAAAAAAAGGGAAAAAGTTAAGGTTAACTCACTATAAAATAGTGTGAAAAATAACAACTCCAAATAATGATCTAGTTACAATTTTATTACTATGTCCAGTACTACAGGACACAGTTTGGATTACACTATAATCCTAAACCACTGTTAAGAAGTCAAACACATGCAGTCAAACATATAAAAAACTTAAATGCAACCTCAAGTTTCCCCTAAAGAAGCTTTTAAAAGTTTGCAAAGTAATTGATTTTGTGTTACTAAACCAACAAAAGCTGCCTCAACTATATGATTAGTTAGAGTGGTAACAGAAGAAATCTCGCATACAAATACACGAATGAAAACTTCAGACTAGGTACTTGGTTTTTCTTTATCAGGTAAGTGAAGGACAATTTATTACTTGCATCTCAAACCCCATTCCCAACAATCTGTATTTAAATGCTGTCAGTATTCTAGGTACCAAGCTTGCAGGAATTCCTGGCATACAGCCAAAACTTGAGAGCATGCCAACATAACTGCTTTCCCCTTAGCTTAAATGACATTTTACAAAACATTACAATGCACTTGTACTGTGCTTAAGCAACATGCTTAAAAAAATAGATGTTATTTTAGAAAATGCTTTTTACTATCAGTTAGGTTTTTAATAAGTCAGCAGGACAGTGGGAGCACAGAGGCAAGAAGAAATGGAAGTCTTCACTTTGACATCTTTGGCAAATTTTGTCACTTCAAAACATGGATGGTATGCATTTTGAGCTCTGAGAGTGTTTTCAATCTGAACATATGGTGAAATTTTAGTTAACAGTTGTTAAAACAGTTTCTGTATCTGTGCCATACAACTACAGCAGACTCCAGTGTTACATCACTTTTGTGTACGTGACAATACAGTGAATGCCGAACATGAAAGGCATTCTGTGTGTGTCTGACAAGCACCTGCAACTACTGACTTTCATGACTTACAGTTGAGCTTACAGTGTCTTATTTGAGGTGCTTCCTTAGCCAAGTTTTATATATAGTTCTACTCACACAGTTTATCTCCCTGTTTATTGTCAAGGAAGATGAGTTACAACTTGTCTAAGAATCAGAAAGGATAAACTGCACTGCAAAAGCTGCTGCTGGTTACATCAGCCCTCCAGAGAAGAGATTAAAATACGGTTTAGTATTTTCTCATCATCTGAAAGGTACTGCAGATAAGTCTATCTCATGGCAACACCAAGTCATTAACAAACAGTAACAGCACAGTTTGCCAGGAGCAAAAAACATCTTTGAAAGAAGCAACAAAATGCTTCATAAAAATGGTTAATTTTTCCTAGACACTGAAGAGACAGTCATCTTTCTGTTTTCTGACATTTCTGCTCACTTCCTCCGAAACCTCTGATGCACCTCTTGGCTTCCAAAACCTGCAGTGCAGCTGATGGTTCAGAGGAAGACACACGTGAGACTGAAACGTGACACACATTTTGATGCACCATCTCAGCTTGTCACCAGGGGGGTTGTTTTCTTGTTGTAATTCCACTATTTAACACACCTACATTGCTGTATATTCTTAACTCACAGAACACTGTCCGCTTGTAGTTCTTGGCTAACCCCTTCACTGATTGAGCTTCAAGGTCAGTACCATAGCTTTCATAGGCATCAGTCTCCCTCAAGAGTTCACATATGCTTTTCTGGTCAACTTACAAAGGCACAGTGTTTCCTATGTATCAATAATAAACAGATGATGGTAATGGATTCTATTCTTGATCTTGGGAAGCTAAAAAACCTGTATCTGGATATAAGAAAATGGTTTCTCCCCAGAGCACAAAAAGTTTTATAGGCACTGCACAAGGAACACCTGAAGACAGGTGTTTGGGCACTACCACTATTTGACTTATTTAGAAAGGGAAAGGCAGAGAATGCTGCTACACAGAACTGGCAGTAAAGCCATTTAAAGGCATAGGAAGATAAGCTGCCATCATAAAGGATTGATTTGAACTCAGTTACATTATCAGTTCAAAAAAACTCTCTTGAGATTCATGGTACCATGGCAGTCTCTGTCACTGCCCTGGCTCTCTCACAACAATGTCCAGTGCTGCAAAGCAAACTTAGTTGCCAGATTCTCCTGCTTACCATCACCCCAGTTTATTAACCAAACAAGAAACACCTTGCAGAAACAAAGGTCTTCAGGCACAGATCCCAAAGGCAGCTCAGCACCAGTATGATGTGTTCTTGCTTAATATGGCAATAATTTCTAAATCTAGCTCTTCAACTTGACTATTTACCAGAGATTCAAGAATTTTAAACAACCCTGCTCAACAGCCTTCCTTGATGATTCCTTTGCCTAAGATTTTAATGCCAGTGAAACTAAAAGTTAACCGCATACACATGTACTTTTCCCAGAAAATGGTTTAGACTGAAGTAAGAAATATTAATCTGCCACCACCACAATGGATTAATTAGTATTATACATCTTTAGCCAATCAAGTAACTATATCCACATAACCAATTCAACAGATGACTGCTATATTTCAAATGAAAACTGTTGAGTTGTCTGCTCCTGATCTTCCCAAACTAGTTTCCAAAATTCATCTTCTAACATTGTCTTTTCATCCTCATGGATGCACTACACAGTTCTGTTTATTTTGGCATTGTGATGGGTTTATAAGACCCTCACCCAGCTGTTCTCTGACCCCCCTTCTTCAGCAAGATGCAGGAGAAATATGAAAAGCCTTGGGGGTTGAGATAAGGACAGGGAGATCATTCACCAATTACCATCTGAAACTCTCAACTTGGGGAAGATTAATTTATTGCCCATAAATAAGAATAGGATAAAAGAAAGAAAACCAAAACCACATCCCCCCCCACCCTTCTTCCCAGGCTCAACTTCACTCCCAATTCTTCTACCTCTTCCCCTCAAGCAGCATAGGGGAAAAAACAGTGGGGACAGTGGTGAGCTCACAACGCTGCATCTCTGCTGCTCCCTTCTCCTCACACTCTTTCACTGCTCCAGCATGGGTCTCTCCCACAAGGTGCAGTCCTTCAGGAGCATACGGCTCCAGTGCGGGTCCCCCATGGTCCACAGGTCCTGCCAGCAAACCTGCTTCAGCATGGGCTTCTGTCTCCATTGGGCCACAGGTCCAGTCAAGAGTCTGCTCCAGGACAGGCTCTCCATAGGCTGCAGCTTCCCTCAAGGCACTCCATCTGCTCCACTGTGGACCTTGATGATCTTCAGGTGGACAATATCCCTAACCATAGTCTTCAGCACCAGCTGCAGGGAATCTCTGCTCTGGCACCTGAAGTACCTCTTCCTCCTCCGTCTTCACTGACCATGGTGGCTGCAGGGCTGTTTTTCTCACTCCTCTCTCACAGCTGCTGTTGCCCAGTGTTTTCTAGCCTTTCTTACATAGGTTATTTGGCCAGCAGCAGGTCCATCTTGGAGCTGGCTGGAACAGGCTTTGTCCTGTATGGAGTAGCTTCTTGTGTTTTCTCACAGAATAAACTCCTGCAGCCTCTCAGCTACTAAAACCTTACTACAAAACCCAAAAGAGGCATGTACTAATTAAGAATTTGAAAGAACAGATTGTCCTAATCACGATTTGAAAGTCACAACATAGGGTTACAACTTACACAATCTGAATGCATTATGACTAAATTAACTAAATTTCTTCTTAATAATTTTTGAAAGGTGCAGGAAGCAGCTTTTGCTGGTCCAGGCAGTAACTTCCTTCTCTGTTCTGCACAGGACTACCTTTTTTTATAACATATGGGTTTACAGCAGAACCTAACACAGTTACCAGCTTGAATACTGCAGAGTTTCCCTTTCTTAGCACAACCATGAGGAAAACTGGCATCTACAGGTGTGCCATAGAGATAATAAATTCCAGAGAAGTGACTGGTGTGCACACAACTTTTGGACACCAGTAGTACACCTAACACCTCTTCACTAGTACGCTGTCCTCCACAAGCCGGGATGTGGTTCAATTATCAAACATCACTGCAGACTCAGCAAAAAGGCCCCCCAGACATTCCTTCTCAAATGCAGCATCTCAACTCAGCATAATCGCTGTGTATGTCGTGAGAAGGTCGAAGCCAAAAGCATTTCATGAAAACCCGAGGCAGAGGCCAAGCACCAGTTCCATTCCACCGGACTCTGGCTGAAGTAGCGCCCCACCACTGCATTCGCTGGTGTGACCCTGCAGACACCAGCCCGTGACTGAACTGGCCCGCGGACCTGAACAGCACATGGAAATCCCGTGAAAGGAACTGTGTCGCCGAGAGAAACGAAGCCAGCACCAGCCCGTGGAGCCAGCCTGCTGCCCTGGGGTGTCCTCTCAACACCAACAGGACCGCGTTCCCTGCCACCAGCTAAGCATCTACTGCTGCTGCCGCCCGCAGCTACCCATTCCGCAGCACCGGCGGCGTTCTGACCTCTTGCGCTCTCCCCCGGGGTGGCACCGGCGGCTGCTCTGTTCCACCAGCAGCGCACCACCCTCCCAGGCACCTCAGTCTACCGAGTGCTCCCAGCTGGCCTAGGAGTTCTGCCCGGGGTGGGAACAGGAGACGGGGGAGGGGCAGCCGCCTGTAGTAGGAGCGTTCTCCGGCCGCCCGCGTCACCCGCCCCTCACCCGCTGCCTGGCGCCGGCATCACGCGCCGGGCCCGAAACCGCCACCTCTCACCTGCGTTCCCCGCCCCCCCCGATGCCTCTGCTCTCCGGTCGGGAAGGGCCGCGGCGGAGCGCCCTGGGAGGCAGAAAGGACCGGGCAAGGCTGCTGCTGCTGCTATCGCCGCAGTCGTCGTCCCTGCCGCCCTGTGCCCCGCTCTCGCGGCTCCGCCCTCACGGGCCCTTCGCTACAGCGGCGGCGACGGCGGACGGAAGTGATGCCATCGTGCAGGAACCCGCACGGTGGACGTGGGCTGGCCAGCCTGCCCGGCCATCAACCAATCAGCGCCCTCATTACTGATAGGCAACGGCAATGCCATCTTCCTCCCTACTCCTCTCCAGACACAATAAACACAGCCGTGATTGGGCGAGTCCCGCTTCTCCGGGAGCCAGCTTCAGCTCTCGCTTTTTGCTGTTATGGCCACCGCCACTTGGCGCTACCGTGGGGACCCCGGCTCGGAACAGCCGGCGGTGCTAGGTAAGGTGGAAGCCGAGATGGGGTGGACGGGAGCGGGATGGGCATTGCGGGGAAGAGCAGGGCCAGGCCACCTTGGCTTACGGCCTCTCTTCGCCGCCTTGCAGTGCGGTTCTCCAACGGCAGGCTGCAGCGGACCGGCTCCATGCGGTTCACCGTCTACCAAAACAGGGACACGGCACACCACCGGAAGAAGCACCGGAGGATTTTGGTAAGGGCTCGCCTGAAGAGCACGCTCCCGCGGCCACCTGTAGCTAGGCTTCGTATGGGCAGCGGCTTCTATGTGGACGCCTTGAAGCCTGAAGCTGCACCCGCCCCGAAATGGTACCGTCCCTGGTACGTACCGTGCAGCTGGTACCGTCTACCCTCCCTAGTCTCGCCGTGTAACGAGGGCTGCACTGCAGCAGCCTAGGTATGGAGAGTCGTATTAAGAAACTCATAGAATAGTTTGGGTTGGAAGGGACGTTACTGGAGTCTTCCCCAGGCTGAACAACCCCAACCCTCTCAGTTCTTCATAGCAGAGGTGCTTCATTCCCCTGATCCTTTTTGTGGCCCTCCAGTACTGAGGACTCCAGAGCTGGACACACCTAGGTGGGGTCATACCAGAGCAGAGGGGCAGAATCACCTCCCTTGACTTGCTGGCCACTCTTCTCTGAATGCAGCCCAAGATATGATTGGACTGGGCTGCAGTCACACATTACCCACTCATGTCCACTGTTTCATCCACCAGTACCCTCAAGTCCTTCTTGGGGTTACTCAATCCCTTCATCCCTCAGCCATTATTGATACCAGCAATTTCCCCAAACCATGTGCAGGAGCCTGCACTTAGCCTTGTTATGAGTTTTGCATGGGCCCAACTCTTAAGCTTGTCCAAGTCCCTCTGGATGACATCTTGTCCCTTGCGCTGTCCCACTCAGCTTCATGTCATCTGCAAATGTGCTGAGGGTACACTCAATCCTACTATGTTGCTGATGAAGACATTAAGTAGTGCTGGTCCCAATACAGACTCATGAGGAACACCACTTGTCACTGATGTGGATCCAGACATTGAGCCATTTACCAATACCCTCTGGATCCAGGAGGGAGCTGCACCCACTCCCGTGCCAAGGGTGCACCAGGGATCCCTACCTTGGCAGGCAGCAAGGGTTTTTGCCTTTTTTTCTTTGTTCATTTGGTTTTTTTCCCCTTATATCTGTAGTCATGGCAGCTCCTGCAAGTAGGAGCTAGAAACCTCAGTCAGACACTTAGGCCCATTTGCAGGAAACTGCTGTTCCTCTCCAGACACCTGCCTGCTGCCCTGTTTCAGTTGTTCTTACTGTGTAGTGTGCGAGGCTCAGAAAATCTGTGTTCAGCTTTGCTTTGTTGCAAATTTAGGAAAAACAAAAGAACCAAAAACCAAAATATATTTACAGCTTAGCCCCAGGCTTTGTGGCAGAGAGGACTGTTTCCCAAATTTCACAGAATCTCTGGAGGAGTTTAAGAGGAAATTAAGGCATCAACAGCATCTTGGCCTGTATGAGAAATTGTGTGGCCAGCAGCGCCAGGGTGATGATTGTTCTTGGCACTGATGAGTCTGCATCTGAAATCCTGTGTTCAGTTCTGGGCCCCTCACTAGAAGAGAGACACTGAGGTGCTGGAGCGAATCCAGAGAAGGACGATGGAGCTGGTGAGGGGCTGGAGCACAAGTCTGATGAGGAATGGCCGAGCGACGTGTCGGGGTTTAGTCTGGAGAAGAGAAGGCTCAGGGAGACGTTATCATTGTCTACAACTACCTGAAAGGAGGATGGAGCCAGAGGTGGCTGGTCTCTTCTCCCAAAGAACAAGGGATAGGGCAACAGGGAGCAGCATCAAGCTGCACCATGGGAGGTTTAAACTGGAGATTAGGAACAATTCCTTCTCCAAAGGGTGCTGAGGCATTCCAGCTGGCTGCCCAGGGCAGTGGAGTCTCCATCCCTGGAAGTGTTTACAAACTGCGTAGATAAGGCCCTTAGTGACATGGCTTAGTGGTGACATTGGCAGTGTTGAGGACAATTTGACTTGATGATCTTAAAGGTCTTTTCCAACTTGTTTGGTTTTGTTATTCTGTGAAGTTCTGGTTCTTGCGTGGGCTGCTGCCATAATGGGGGTGAGTGTGATGGGGTGTGGTGGAACAGGGAAGCCCTTGGCAGGGGTGGGAGAACCCTTCCCTTGCCCTGCAGAGTGCCCTGTGCTGGTGAGCCATGCTCCCTGCACTTCTGCAGAGACCCATAAGGTGTCCTTGGACCCCGGAGAAGTGGGTGCAGGTTCTGCAGGGTCACTGTGGTTTCTGTGAAGCATGTCACGATCACCCTCTTGGCATTGTGAGCTGTTTCTTTGAACAGAAAGGAATCTGAAAAATTGCAATATGGGATGTTTGTGATTAAGGATATCAAGACAGATGTGTGAGTAAATTTCCATCAGAGCTGAGTATGTGCTTATTTGACGAAAATTTGATGTATACATGGTATTCTTAGGCAAAGGTTGAGGCACTGAAGTTGCATGTGCTCATGATTTATCTTAATAACCTAGAGGGAAAAAAATGTTTGAAAATGAAAAGCTGTTACTTAACAACTAGTCATGTCCATTTGGTCGCAAAATCTGCTGTGCTATGTTTATGCAGTGAACACAGTGGATTCTTTTATCATTTTTTGTTGTTGTTCTTGTTAAGTTACACTATAAGGAAATTTATATGTTTTCACTGAAGGGAGAGCCAAGGTTAAAGTCAGAAGTTGCTTTGTTCTGTTATTGTTAAGTTTTACAGCTGCCTACATGCATGATTCAATGAATAAATAGCTTTTCAGCCATTTATTTTTCAGCCAGTTATGAGTCATTCCGATTACTGAGGGGAAACACACTATAGTATAGTAGAAACACAAATATTTTGAAATGCATCTAGGTGGTTGAGACACTTGTGGTAGTGCTGGCTCTTTTTTATAGTCAGTGAATCACAATCACTTGGCAGTACTAGACCTTTAGGTAGATCATTGAAAATTATATTACACTCATAGACTCTACATTTAAATTACTATTCACATGATTTTTTTGCAGCGGTTCCTCATCTTCTGGCTGAGGTGAAAGCTGAGGTAGAATTATATATCACTGGTGGTCTCAGCTTCAAGAAATGTTGTCTGTTAAAGATTTTGACCTGATGCAGAGTGTACCCAGGGTGGGCTAGTGTCTAATGCCTAGGGATGTAGAGCTTTGTGGCACCAGAGAAAATGAAATGCAGAGAAGGTTATTCACAGTCCTGTACTCAAGTAATTTTCCTTTGTTTTTCAGGTCTCAGAAACTGAAAGACTTTCATATGTGGGGAATAACTTTGGCAGCGGAGCTATGAAATGTAATTCCCTATGCAGGTATGGATTACTAGCAAAATGGGGGCACAAACTTGGAGGCAGAAGCAGAGGTGTTGCTTAAACACGAAGTTCCTGGTAGCCTTTTTTAGATGTGGCTCAGGATTTAAATGTGGCTCATGGAGGCTGTGATTTGATTTGTTGGGAGACTCCAGCATCTGGCAGCTGCATATTTGGTGCACTTTACATCCCTTTGGAAGTTGTGATGTTTCATACAGTTTGTGTTTGAAGAGGTCTTCAGAAGGAAAAGGTGAGGAGATGATTTGATGTAGTTGAGATGTATGAATAATAGTTTTGTTATTAAGAAGCTATAAAGCTAATGTTAAGAAATTGCCAAGATCATCTGCTGCTGCCCAGGTGCCTTCTGGGTCATTAATCACCATTTAACTTCAGGGCCACAGCATGGTGTTGCTATGTGAAATAACAAGCTGCCTCACACTGTAAAAAGAACACTGGTGAAATCACCAGCATTTACATGTCCTGGTGTAAGAATATGACCTTTGTGGTGTTGGGGCAGATACCAATGGTCTCTTCTAGGTATCCTGTATGGGAAATCTTTCTCAGTCTCTAACAGAACCACCACCAAAAGGGCAGAGAGCCAGTGTGAAATAATCTTGCCTTGTTATACCCAAAGGTGTTTATTTTCTCCTTTGATGCACATTATTGCTCCTACTAGCCTACACAAGACTGAAATACATTTAATGTGTATGTCAGGATCTTGGTACCAAGTGTTTTGCTCTGTAGATCCACTCCATTTGACCCACGTGGTTTGCTTGCATAAGTCATCTCTTCCCTAGTTGGACTGTACTGATGTGATTTGTATGTGACTAGTTAAAGTGCATTTCTTTACAGAGGTGGTATTTAGACTCTGGGACAGGTTTACTAGGGGGCTGGTTGATGCCCCAAGCCTGTCAGTGTTTGAGAGGTATTTGGGCAATGCCCTTAATAACATGCTTTAACTTTTGGTCAGCCCTGAGTTGGTCAGGCAGTTGCACTAGATGATCACTATAGTCTCCTTCCAGCAGAAATTCTCTATTCTGTAAAAGGAACAGATTTCACCTCTGCAAATAGTCTGTCAAAATAATACTAATACTACTCTTTGCTCTTTTCTCTGGGAAGTGAAACACTGAGAACTGTACCTTCAGATGTAACAGTCTTCAGTTTAAGATACTGTAGCTGAAAAAAGACATCAAGGAGCTTATTTTGTTGAGTTTGAAAGATAAATTTAGTTTTCTGAGTATGTGTGGTACAGATATCAATGCAGTATTATTTCTAGGCATATTAGTGGTCTTATCTCTGGGCACTGATTAAGACATGGTTTTAATGGCTTAAGTTGTTCTTACCTGCACCTTTGAAGATCATGAGCTATGGACATTAACAAGGCAAGCTAACTGCTGATAATATGTTCAGCTTCAGGTATTAGTTTTGCATTAGATATGCACAAGCCTCAGGATCCACAGGCAAGAATCAGTTAAGTAATTTCTTGCTTTTCTTTCAAGTTTTCCCACACCATCCTTCTGTCCCTTTTCTCCCACATCTGCTTCAGCTGCATGTATGAGGATTTCCTCCAGTGGATCCATTCCTATAGCTCTTAGCAGCTGTTAGCCTAAAGATGTGCATTCACAACTGGTCGAGTAAGTGTAACAGGGAGCAGAAACTAGCTCTGATCAAACTGCCCTCTTTATTCTGAGTGGAAAGTCTTTATTCTGAGTTGAGCCCACCCAGCCTCTTGGCTTCCTGGGACAGCAGGAACTGCCCAGAAATCCTTTCTGGCCAGGAGGTGCTGAGGTTCCCACTGTATGTGGGCAGCTCCTCTGAGAGCATAGAGTGTTGCTGTCACTGCAGCAGGCAGCCTGTTGTGCATGTGGGTTTTTGCTTCAGGAAGTGTGTTTTGACTTCTAGGAAAACGTTATGGACTGGAAGAAGTTCAGGTACCAGTCAGAAGGGTTCATATGGAATGAACTCTTCCAGCTGGATAAGAAACTGGTGCAGATGATAACTTCATCCACGTGAGCCAAGGGTGACATACAGCCTGTTCTTGGTGGGTCATGAGGCATAGTGAGGAGCTGCATATATATCATTCGGGCTTGCCCCTCTGAGATGTGGGATGCAAAGGAAGTTACCTGAGAGAAATTATCATATTTCAGAAATGGCAAAGTCACATTTCCAAGGAGCTCTGAGGACTTAAAAGTGACTTGTACTAAGCAGAGAACTGGCCACAGGGAACCAAAGCTTTAAAAACACAGGCAACTGCATAGAAGCACTATACATAACATATATATAACATAGAAGATAAACCAAAGGTTCTGGCACATCAAAAAAGGCAAAAGAATATAGCATTCTGGAGCTAATTTAGTTGTCATGAAACTTCTACATTTACTTAGGGCAACAAGTCTTTATGTTTTTATATATGTGCATGTGTGCGGTAACTCATTTTACTGTGACATTCTAAATGTGCTTGGAAAACTTGTATTTGCAAAGCAGCATAATTGGCAGAGGGTGAGGAATACACATGGCTTTGCACTATATATTTTAAAACATCAGTTCCACTGGACTGTCTCTCACTAATGATTTGCCCGTCTTCTTCCCAGGTATTTTATTGGTGTGGTAGACAAGGACTCTGGGCAAATGGAAGTGTATAATGCTGAAATATTCAACATGCAGCCTTTGCTGTCAGGTAAGAAGATACTGTGTTTAAACCCAGCACCAGAGTCACAGCATGCTAGACCTATGTATGCATTCAGCTACTGACTGCTTGATTGCTGACAGCAAAACTTGTTTTCTTCCTGGCTGCTCTTTCTTCCTCATTTCTGCCTTATTCCCTTAGCGTGAAGGAAGGAGGATACATTATACTCTCCTTCCGAAGCACTGAATGATGTGAAAATGGGAAATAAATCAAGGTGAATTTTAGGGTGGATGTTAACCAGAGTGCATTATGGGTGGGAGGCTGGAGGTTCTGGAGTTGGTAGCAAAGTTGTCACTGTTCAGAATAGTGTAGCCTTGTCTAGGTGTGCTCTACTGAAGGAAGCCTAGAAATTGTCAGGTCAAGGGACTGGATCACTGGAAAAAACAAAACAGCTTTTCTTCAGCAGGTCTTTTAGGAGCTTATTTTTCCCCTGTGCTGCAGTCCATGTGTTATGCTCACGGACTTTATAACAATAATTGGCCTGTCTTTCCTTTTGTGTTCTAGGTGCATACTCTCTTATTCGATGTGTTCTGTAATTGACAAAGTCCTGTGGAGGAGATCTTGAAGTGATGTGCTAAGTGTTTTAGTAATGGATTAGAGCTAAAGGGATACCAAAAAAATGTGCTGTTCTTGCTTCTGCAATCCAAGCATACTAACTTTTGTTCTTTTATAGATAACTTAGTACCTGATGACACAAAGGATTATCAGAATAAATCTTACAGGGAGAAGGTAAAGTTGAAATACTGTATCATATTCTGCTGTGATACCACTGACAGTGGCAGATGATACTTATCTGAGACTGTGATGTTTGGTTTACTGCTGGGTAAACCTGTGTAGTTTCAGGACTCCCCCTGTGCCTTATAGGTCTATGAGGTAGTGCATTATTGGTGCCTACCTTGCAGAATTGTCACAATTGTTTTAGGTTTGATTGCAATCTCAGTTACTTTCTGACCCTTGTGAATCAGTGCTTGTTGCATGATTGAGTTGTGCCCAGTGAAATACTTGAAGTTTTCTTAAGAGAGTGTGAATGTGGAACAAGTGGTGGTTAGCTGAGTTTTCTTCATGTGTGCAAAGTGTCTGCAGTTCAGCAGTGTGTTTCAGTTTGCATCTTTCTTGCCTAGATGGATTTGTGCATTGAGGCCTTTGGTACGAGCAAGCAGAAGCGAGCTCTGAACTCTCGGCGAATGAATGCAGTGGGCAGTGATATTTTGAACACAGCTGTGACAAAAGCAGCAGCAGACATTATAGATGCAAAGGGAGTAACAGGTAATATTATTGTCTCAGGGGTTTAATTAAGGCAATCAGAAGTTTCTTTTTCTGTCTCTTCCTTGCGAAGTATGGTGAGAAAAAGAAAGGGTTGTCTTTGAGTGACCAAGGAGGCAGCTGGAGAAGGGCCCATGTGGAAGAACTCACAGGTCTTTATAGTGGAAAAGGAGCTACTTCCTTCTGATCCTGCTAGTCTTGCTGTGGGAGTTGCCTGAAGGAGGAAAGATTACTGTGGCATTAATGTCCCTGGCCATTACTGGGAGCTCTTCTGGGATTTCCTGTGATTCAGTGTTCTGGGATAAAGGCAGTGTGTTCACCTGGTGTGAACTGAGACACTGAACATGCATTAAGGGGAACTGTACCACTGGCTTCACAGTGGCATGTCTATGTAAAATGATCTGTGTCCTAAATCAGGTCACAGCCCCATCAAGTGCAATCCCATGTGCTGTTGTGAGATAGGTTGATGAACTTAGGCTTCTGCTATGGAGGAGCCTGCAGCAAATAGGCAGTCTGCCATGTGCTTAGTTATTGTCACTATTGCAGGGAACATTCACTCTCCAAAGCATCATATTGAGCTGAAGCTTCAAGAAAAGTTGATAACCCCACTACTGAGTGCTGGTGAAGCTGCATCTGTATCATGTTATCCAGCCTATGCTACCCTGTCCTGATCAAGAGGGAGGTGAAGAAATGCCACGCTACTTGCAGGCAGGGGCCATGCAACTGACAAGGAGAGGTAGAAGGAGCTGAGCTTGGTTAGTCTGATAAAGAGGAGGCCAATGAGGATGTAACAGCAGCCCACAGCTACCTGAAGGGCAGTCAGAGCTAAACCCTTTTCAGCAGTACCAGGCAATACAAGAATCAATAGCACAAGCTGCAGCAGTACCTGAACCTTGGGAGGACCAGATGGGAGACTGGGGGAGCTGTCTTGCCTTGGAGGATTGTGGAGCCCTGGAACACATCCCAGAGAGGTGTAGACTCATCATCCTTGGCACTTCCAAGCATTGGGAGGACAAATCTAGGGTTGCACTGATACTGTGCTGTAGACAGCACTACTCTGAGCAGGAGATTTGACAGCTCCTTTCCACTAGTGCTGGGATTGTGAGTTTCATTGGCTATGAATGGGAGAGATGTCTGTTGACTATAGAATTTATCAGCTCTCATCCCTTCTGTTCCAGCTGGATAGTATCTGTGCTCTTGGAGCTGCTTTGTGCCAAATGGCTCTCCAGTGGAACCCCTAGTGCAAAAAACATGTACTGTCCACCCCTCAGGCAAGAGGTGCAGCAGCAGCAACCAGTTTGTCTTGGTGCAGTAGATTTTTATCTTTTCTGGAGAGGCTTTTCTAAATTTTAAGGAGCAGGAAGTCCTTGGTGGAAATGATGACACCATGCTAAACCCAGGATGCTGAGTACATAGCAGGCATGTGAGAAGCTATTAACTTTTCTGTGCCTACAGGAGTGCTTTCTTTACAGTCACCACCTCCATGTGTCAGGAACAAAACAAAATGGGGAAGAGCTGTGGCCTTTCCTTACTACTGTCCCAAGTGAAATAAACTGAACTGGTGTTTTAAACTAGTGATTAAACTGCTGTTGATGCAAGAACCACCATTGAGTAGACTTGTATTTAAAGAAAGGATTTGAGTTGTGGTCATGTTCTCGGTGGTTTTGTTTGTATGGTACAAATACTTTTCTTTCCTGCTTCCCTCCAAAGCTCTGATCCAGGATGTGGCCCAAGATGATGTACAGAACATCTCTACCTTCCTTCCACCATGTAATGAAGATGCTGACAAACCAGAAAATGTTTACAAGTTTGAGGACAGTATCTTTTTCTGTGGCATAGTGGTTTCTTATACAACTGTAAGCCTCGATGTCAGTGATCTGACATGTGGGAGTGAGTGTTGCAAAGTGTGTGAATGAGCCAAGCCTTCTTCCCTCGCAAGCCAAAAGCTGTGAGCAGGGACACAATGCATTGAGTTTTCTCCTGTATCCTGCTACAAGAGCTACAAGAGAGCAGGATGCTGTGCCTTGCTGTTGGTACTAGTTTGACTGAGATTAGGAATGAGGTTGGCTATGCAGACATGACCTGGGGTACAGTTACAGTCCTTTAGAGACTTTTGTTGTTGGTCAGCTTCCAAGTGTTGTAGTTACATCCTGCCTGTTTATAATTTAATTTTGTTCTTCCCTGCCCCATATCTCCTAAAATTAGAATATAGCTTATCTCATTGTGAGCTGTTCAGACCAGAAAGGAGAGCAAAGGCATTTTGTTCTTTTCTTTAAAATCCCTCCAGTTCTGTCCCCAGCAGAATATGAAGCATTGCGGATTCCAGCAGCAGCTTTTGTTAACATCACTCCAGAAGAAATCACCAAGAAAACACAAGAGAGAAGGTAATGCTGCTACAAACAGCCTTGTAATAGTCTAGATGTGCCCTGTAAAGCTGTAGTTTATCTATGGGTCAGGATGGCTACTGCTGCCAGCTTCAATGTACCCAGGCTGACCTTTTCAGTGCAGAGGGAGGACATTTGATCCATCCACAGCTTAGCAACATTTACCCTGGGGAGTATGTGGTATAATTTTATACATGTGAGGAAACTGTGTGCACAGCGCATGGTTCCTCTTTGGGGAACTGATTGCAGTGGAAGAGAGTGGAGAAATCCTAAGTGGGGTCTGAAGGCAGGTGCCTAGAAGATGGACTACAGAACTGTACTGAACATGATACTCCCATGGCTGGGCACTGTCACAGCCAAATAGTGATTTGCTGTTGAGATTGCTGTGGCTTGGCATGGACATACATTTAGAGCTATTAGGCTGTTGTGCTAAGGGTCTGAAGTGAGCAGGAAGAGCACAAACCATGCCTGTGCTTCCTGCCTGTGTTGAAGCAGAGGTTTGTGTGCCACATGAGGAGCCTCCAGTTTCTGCAGTGCAGGGACCTTCTTAGTAGCTGCACACTAAAAGGGGCTGTCTGAACATGGTGGGCATTGACAGGAAAGTGTGCTCACAAAGCAGTCTCCTGGGCTATCCTTAGAGGTGTCCAGGGAGCAATTCTCAAACAGCTGAGCATTGAAGTTACAGGTGTGTCTTGTCCTTCTGATGATGTAAATTGATTCCTGGTTCTTTGAGCCTCAGCTTCTCCTTTCTTCTTCAGCCATTGCTGCTTTGTTTTAGAAGAACTGAAGTTCCTGCCTGCTAATGAGAAGAGCAGAGATCACAAAGCCCGATGCCTCTGGTTCCTGGACACCCTTATTAAGTTCAGCTACCAGAAAGTGATCAAAACAAAGTGTAAGAGTTTTCAACTCCTCTACTTTTAATCTATGACTTTTTAATGATGAGACTTGTTTTGTAATTACTGCAGTAGAAAATTATGAAGCTGCCCAGAATGAGTTGAGTGATCAAAGAGCTAGCTAGTGGTTGAACAGCTGCAGCAGTTTCTTTCAGTCTATTTCATTCTGAGGTTGATCTCCACATTGTTGAGGGTTGCTAAATCTGCATCTGCTGGGAGATGGATGTCTGATCTTTTTTAGTTCCTTTGTAACTGGTGTGCATCAGAATGTCACCATGAGATTCTCTTTGTAGGAGACAGGGTAGCTTAGATTGGAAATTCTGAGATTCTCCCTAGTTTATCGACAGTGCTGCACTTATAAACAAGTTTTGTGTTTTCACACTTCAGTCTTAAGCCAAGAAGCTGGAAAGTGTTATCCAGCCTCCCTATTCCATGTGCGAAAGGCATTCAGTACATAATACATCCTTTATCTTTTTTTTTGTGCTTTTGTCTTCATCATCCTTTGCTTATTAGTTCAGTCTGTGGGTCACAGTGATCATATCTCCGTTACATTCAGTGTTCTGCTTTTAAAATGTCAGGAACTGCTGTTTTCAAAATGACTAGACAAAATATTTTGGTTGAAATCTTCAGGACTTACCATCTTCCATAGAACTTGTATCTCCTTGTCAGTGGTGAAAATGTCATTGTTGGCATTTTCAATGTGGCGGGGTGATGGAGGAGGACATGGCAATCGTGGTTGTAAATATCCTCCTGCACTGCTGGAAACAGGAGTCACCCTGTAGAACTTAGTCAAGGATGACATGGAAATAATGGGTCTTGGGTGCTAGTAGGCGTTCATTAGTGTGGTTTCAGTTTTAATAATATTTTCTGACAGGACCATCTGTTGAAAGGCAGAAATCTGTTAAAATAAATATATGTGTAGGTGCATATGCACACATTCTAGATTGTGTAGTGTTGATGTAGGAGATCACATTTAGAAATAAAATAAAAGCTGTTAGGACCCTCTTTCAGACCTGAAAAATGATGAGACCTAGAAATCAAGTGCTGAGGTTTCTTTTGGGTTTTCTATGTTCCTGGGAAGAGTGATGAACGTCATAGTGATGGGTGTGCTATTATGGTGGCTGGAGTAGTACAAGAAAGTATATTCATTCCACTGTAAAATCCTTTTTTTGTCCTAGATCCAATGGGTCCTGAATGCCCACAGATTATTAGCAGGAAACTAATGAAGAATTTCACTTCACTGACCTACAACAATAGCAGGTAAGGAATTATGTGTGCTTTGATGTTATTGAGCCAGACATACAGCAGAGTTCAGCTTAATGGTCTGTGGACACATTATCGGGAAACCTATAGAAATGTAAGTAGATTTTCTTGATTCATGCCCCCAGCCCTGCAGAACACTGGGTTGTGGCTGGTGGTAGTCACTTTCAGACAATGCTGATCTATCATGTAAAAGAGGGGGAGATTTTCTCAACCCCTAGTGTTCAATCTGTTTCTCAGTGCCCCAAGAAAGCTGAGACTCTGTGCCCAGCCAATCTATTTATAGAGACTATTCACTGACCAGTCCTGCTGGATCAGAGGGTGATTCAACTGACTTGCTCAGGGAAGTGCTCTTGTTATAACAGAGCCTGGCAATCACGTTGAATGGAAGTACCAAAATAAAGGGAAGAGTGAAGAGTGTCCTCACTCTTGCCAGTGTCTTCTCCATGCTCAGGCCACTGACAGCCTCACTGCCTAGAAGGGGCATAATGGTGATGCTTTGCTATTGCATAGCTGTACTACCACTGTTCATCTGTCAGAAGCAGAGAGTTTGAGTCCAAATGGGCCAGCTTTTGTCTAAAGGCTCTGAGCAGTGACAAATGGCAAGCAGTCAGATGCTCCCAGAGGATCACCAGACAGGAATCTGATTTGTGTGGATTATATATTTGAGGTGCCATTAGTACTTCCACTGAATACCCCCAGAACAGTTCTCCTTTGCCTTCCTCTTGCAAGAGACCAGTGCCAAAGAGACTGAAGTGTCATTAGCTGGTTGATTTGTCAAGGCTGCATAGTGATAACCTCAGGGGCCCCCACTTCTGAACAGAAGAGCGGGCACCTGAGGTGGAAAAAGAAGTCTGTTGAGCCCCTGTGATCAGAGGTCTGTGCTGCTTTGAGCTCTTTGGTGTCTAGGAAAAGTCCACCATGTCTAACTGAGGGTTCAGTTCTGTCTGCACCTAGTGGGGCTTGTGTTTTGGGTTCAGTGACACTTCACATCTCATGTGTTCTTCCTCTTGCCATGCAGTGTCCAGAATTTAATCTCTGCATCAATGAAGGCTAAAATCACAGCATATGTTATTGCATTGGCTCTGCACATTAACAACTTCCAAATAGACCTCACGGTCCTGCAGAATGACTTGAAGCTCCAAGAAAGCAGGTGAGTTGTCATGTTTGTTCACACCTGCTGAGATATGCTGTGATCCTCCTACAAAGAGCTCTGAGGAGAGATCTTGCTCTGGAGCCCCTCTGGTACCTGGTAGTACAGTAGTACCTGCTAGCAAGTCCCTTTTGTTATAACTGGACTCTTATGAGTTTGTTGGAGCTTTATTTTGAAGCCCTGTTGTTCGTAAAGGGGGGGGTGGTTACACATCTGAAACTTAGAAAGGGTGCTTGCCACAGAGGTCCTCGGCTGCATCAAGAGGCTCTTCAGCTGTTCTGCAGGGAAGGAAATAAAGGCAGGCAGTATAGGAGTAGCCAGATGGGGCAGATTCTAGGACAGGACCTATTCACTGCCACTCAGCTCCATTTCTTGCATGATAAATCACATCACTCTTGACCTTCTTGCCCTCTGTGTCCCTTGTCCTGCAGAGCTCCAGTCCCGGTTAGGTATCAATTTGGATGTAAGCAGTACTTCAAAGGTACCTGTAGGGTTTGGAAGCTGACTGCAACAGGAAAATTAGAAACAGGACTTTTCTCCCGCAGTTGCACGCTGAGCATGTAGTTGTATTTCCATGGAGGAGTCCCAGGCCCCTGAAATTTATCCATTCTGGGCTTGGCTCCAAGAAGATTGTTTTTGAAATACTGACAAACTTGGGGACTCTGCGACAAACACCATGGGGGAGAGGTTATAGGCAGAACTGCTGGCCATATGTCATATGCTGGCAGTATTTGAAATGTTTGCCAAATCACGTCTAGTGAAAGTGAATAGGTAGAAAACAGCTTGCAAAATAAGCTTCAGGGCAAAGAACCCTTGCTGGGTTAGCTCTTCCGGGCAGTTGCTCTATAGACTTCAGTTTTCTAAGGAGTGTCATGCACCTGCCATTAGCTGCAAGACCTGCTTTTCCCAGCAGGTGTCAGTCGCATCCTGCTGTCAGCTTGTCTGGCTGTGGGAGTTCTATTCCAGTTTATGCTGCACTGTACTGTCTCTCAGGCCCCTGCTGAATTAATCAGGCATCAATGAGAACTGCTCAAGAAGTGTACTGTGTTTGATGAGAAGCCTCCCAGCAAGCAGACATCAGCTCAGCAGGCACTTTTTTATTAATTGTGTCTGGAAAGAGACCAGGTGACTCTGTTAGTGACTGCTCAGCCATGCCGATTAGTACCTATCTCCTACCCTGTCCCATTTTGTGGGTGATGGTTACACCAAGGACATGTGCTTCCTAACTCAGTCACTGAGACTGTGGTCTTTCTTATCAGGATTGCTTAGTAACTGTGCAGCTGGGTAGGAACATTGGAGGTACACAAACCCTTCACTGCAACTCCAAAAAACATTGTGGCATATCCTGGGGTTTCTGGCTGAGGGGTGTAATGTTAAGGTCATTAATATCTGGAGGTAATCTGAGCCCTTAGTTACCTCCTGGTTTTGCAAGCTCCTTTATCAGCCATGATGCAGTTACTTCTAATTTTGGCCCCAGTTGCTCTCTTTATTCTTTGATGTGTAGTAGTGGGTTTAACAGCTGTGTTTGCTATTAGTTTCCACCTTCTGTTTCTTCTTTTCTTTTTCTCTCTTGGTTTTTCCCCTTTCCCCTTTCTCTTCATTCTTTTAATTCTTCTCGTTCTTCTAATAATTTTTTCCTTTTTTATTTTCCTTTTTTTATTTATTTTTTCTTTTCCTTGTTGCAGTTGAGTTTTTTAAGGAGTCCGTGTTGGTTTTTGCAATTGATACCCAGATTTTGTTCTTAACTACTGTACTGAAGCTGGGAACACAGGCCATAGGATGCTGTTAAGAAAAAGGTGGAGGAGGCTAGGACCTGTTGGAAAAATTGTGGAGAGACACATAGCACCGAGTCCCCCGATGGGATGGTCCATGCTTCAATGAGCGGTTTGACTGAAGAACCCTTCCCAACTCAATCTGTATGTCTTTCAAAGAAAACAAAGTCAGCTGGCAGGATTCTGGGACTTGAGTGTTCTCAAGACCCCAGATGAAGCTGAGTGATCTATTTATCTGCTAGCTTCCCTTCAGTTGCACTTTGTTCTCTCTGTTGGACACGCTTGCAGGTGTGTTCTGGTTGTGCCTTCTTACCCAAACTCTTCACATTACACATCTCAGCCAAGCCTCCCACAGCTAAGAATGCTCAATTTTA
Source organism: Melopsittacus undulatus (assembly GCF_012275295.1). Taxonomy (NCBI): domain Eukaryota; kingdom Metazoa; phylum Chordata; class Aves; order Psittaciformes; family Psittaculidae; genus Melopsittacus; species Melopsittacus undulatus. Next base: position 80,813,567 of record NC_047557.1, read on the forward strand.
GTTGCTAAGAGACGTTCTTTTTGTACCAAGTTCCATTCATCATACAACACAGAAGAGATGAGTGCACAGGGAAGCAACCATGGGCTGCCAGCAGCAGCATCTGAACACAGTGTCTGTTCTCTTCATAGGGAAGCATTATTTTTCTCTCAAGTAAGCTCGAGTAAAGCAGTGTGGGTTTAGAATACTATCCAAGGTGCTGGTGCTGAGCTCAGTAGCCTTGTAGTCTCCCCAGGAAGGCTCTACCTCATAGTCTTTGAATACTTTCAGCATCTGTCTCCATGGTATCTTTGACATGCAGAGAACACATCCTGCTTGCTGGTGCCTTTTGGCTTCTGCCCTGTGGCAGAAGCCTGTTAGTTGATTTTTTGTGCATGGAACAGAAGACTTGTGTACCTGACTCACACAGTATTTCTCTGGTGTTTTCCAGGATGATGGACATCGCAAAGGCCATGCGGTTGAAGGTCTCCAAGGCAAAGGGACTGCCAGAATTTGAAAATGATCAGAACCACAAGCTGGGCACTCTTTCTCTCCCCTTGCCTATGCAGAAGGCATCAGGGAACCAAAAGAAGCGCAAGAAAATGAACTAAAATATCTGGGAGGGGCAAACAAGTTGTTTTCTCAACTGCTGTTCCACATCATAGGAGTGCTTTTGTCTGTTGGATTTGGCTGTCCAGCATCAGCACATAACCCTGCTGAAATCCTCTCTCAAGGTTGGGTTGCAACAGATGTTCACCTCATTAAACTGCTTATTTTTTTCATTTATGTAGAAAAAACTGTAGTAAAACCTTTTTCTTTTTTCCTGTCTGTATGAGGGGAGAAAGATGTAGGTTGTGCTGGAGCAAGAAAACAGCAGGTCCTGCACTGACTACTGAGGATTTCCAGTACCTGGGAGAGAGACTGCTGGCTTAATTTCTCTGTGTATTCAGTCTAGTCTTGGGCTGCAAGGCTCATTCCAAGTGTATACTAAGCAAGCTTGTAGGAATCTGGGGCTTGTGAAAAGCTGAGGATTACCTCCAAGAGAAAAAGCTTTCGTGAAACAGGAACATGGGCTGTCAGGAGCAGTCTTCTCTTTGAGGTGTTTTTCTCCAGATTGTAATTTGAGTTTAGTACATAATTCTGGGATTTAAGAGTAACTCATTGCACACCTTAATGACTCACTACTCATAGCTCTATCACTTACTGTAGTGACAGAAACATGCAGTTTTCTGAGTTAAGGAGAATTAATCCCATGGGAATTGTAGGCTGCAGATAACAATGTTTCTATCACAGAATTGCTGATATTGGAAGGGAACTCTGGTGGTCACTTTGTCCAGTCCACCTGTTCAACCAGGGCCACCCACAGCTAGGTGTTTTTGTGAAATGAGTAACTTACCGTTAAAGAACGTTCTTCAAAGGTTTTAGCAAGAGCAGTTTTAATGCGATCTATAAAGGCACAACTTAACAATTCAATGGCAAGGTTCCTTCTATTACATATTACATGGATGACCCATACAAAGGAAGATCAAGGTAAAACTGAGCTAGGGATGATTGACACAGGGACCAAAGTCACAAAGGGTAAGGGAAACCCTCCTGTTGAATTACAAGATTCAGAGTAGACCATCTTCCTTTCTAAACTCTTGATGGAACCTAGGTTCAGCAGGATCTAGTCTTGGTCTTGGATGTGGTCAATGGTATTCATCTAACGAGTTACAAGTGTCATTTAGCAGCAGTTTGTGGTTTTAAGGTGCATCTTATAAAGTGAGTCAGTGGAATTTACTGTAATTTAACAATCTATACCTGCCTACAGATACATAAAGACATATAAATGTATACCTGTTAAAAATTTCCCTTGAGTCAGTGAAATATTCACCTCTAATGATTTTGCATTTCTCAGCAGATGAGGGTTGAATCTCAAGGAGTGGGGAACTTCAGCCTAGCCTCCATCTTTTGGTGATGGTCCTGACAGTCCTCAGATTACTGCATACTCCCAGAGGCGAATGCTGGTCACTGCCTGCTGCAGTCCAGGAGAGCTCAAAAGGCCTCACTTTGAACCACTGTTTATAGTGTCACAGGAAAATCATCTTTAGTCATTAATAAATCTCCATCCTGGCTGCAGCCCAAGATGGTAATAGGTAGAAATTTTTCAAAACTCCAGTAACAGTGGTACTGTTCACTTGGGCTGCAGTCAGGGAAGGAGTGTTCTAGGGCTGTCAGGAGATGACTGATTATTCCTGCTCTTGCTTCCCACCAGAGCCAGGGTCCCTGGTGTGATCAGGTGCATCCCTCCTTGCCATGTATTACTTCCTGGTATGCTCAAGGTATGCTTCACCATTCACACATCACAGAAAGGCCAAGAACTGATGGGAATTCCTGGATTGTGGAGCAGCCCAGAGGGTGGGGGTTGGAGGAAGGGGGATGCACCACCACAAGTGCCCAGCACCATATCCATGTGACTTATACATATCTCCAGTGATGAAAAATCCATAATCTCCCTGGGCAACCTGTGGCAGTGCTCAGTCACTCTTACAGTAAAGTAGTGCTTGCTGATGCTCAGAGGGAGCCTTCTGTGTTTCAGTGTGTGCCTGAGGCCTCTAGTCCTGTCACTGGGCACCTCTGGAAAGCCTGGTTTGTCTTGGCACCTTCTGTTATTTATAGACATGGGTGAGATCCCCCTGAACCTTCTTTCCAGCCTGAGCAGTCCTAGCTCTCTCAGTCTTTCCTCATAGGAGTGATGCTTCAGGACCTCTAGCATTTTAGTTGCCCTTCACTGGACTCTCTCCAGTATGTCCCTTATCTCTCTTGTACTGGGAAGCCCAGAACAGGACACAGCACTCCAGGTGTGAGAGCTGAGCAGAGGGAAAGGGTCACCTCCCTTGACCTGCTGGAGATGGCCCTCCAAATGCCACCCAGAACACCACTAGCCTGTCTGCAAGGACCTGTTTCTGGCTCATGTTTAACTTGATGTCTGTCTCAACCTGATCAAAGACATATGTGACTCAGACCTGGTCAGACTCAATATATTTGTCACCTGTTTGGAGTTAAGGCACAAACGAGGCCAGATGCTGAAACTGTCTAACAAACTAAAGTATTTATTCCTGGAGAGATCAAAGCAGAGAGAGAAGAGGGGAAGAGAGATCAGAAGAGTTGCAAGCAGATAGTCACTACCTGTGGATTCAGCAACGTCTCAGTGGTCTTCACCCATGGTGTTGCTGGTGGTGGGAGCTCCCCTTCTGACCTCAGCCCTGCCCTTGATGTTTTATGTTCTTTGGGGTGTTATCCATAATGTGCATGCGGAGTGTAGAGATAATGACGGATGTGTTTTACTGAACACATGCATAGTTCCAAAGTTGGGGTTCCATGAGGGTCCTCTGGGTGGTCGTCCCTCGTATTGTGGTGCCCTGTCCTTTGAGTTAATATTTTTCACAGACCTGTGAACAGGGGATCAAAACAATCCTGCATATGCAAGATTGAAAGCAACATCCTTATTGTTTGCTTCATATGCGATAATTCTTGCAAAACTTCCCATGGTCAAATGCAAATGGTATCTGAGACAAGCTCAGTTAAAGTGCTGTTTGAGAAGTGGTGTTTGAGACCTTGTTCCCAAGTCTTCAGTAAAGTGGATTTGCTCAGGGAGCTGATGTGGCTGAAAACACCTTTTGTGGTGTTCTTTTAATTCTCATTAGGATCTGGTCTTCTGCATGTCAGAGCCAGCAGCTCTGACTTAGACTGGTATGAAGCACTATTCTGAGGTACATAGTTAGCTTATCATCTTTGTCTAATAGTAGTGCATTGCAGCTGTGTTTCTGGTGGCTGGTATTGGGCCATGAGGATGGGTAGATGTGAATCACCCGAACAGTGCCATGGGGTTTTGGATGAAAAATTAACTGCTGCAGCAAAGCTGCTACTGCATGTCAAGGTGAGCAGAGAACTAGAATGCAGAGGTGGTTGCCTAACCAACCGAGCAAAAAGTGATGCTCTTTTCCATGATCTGGAGCACCTTACATTAAAGAATGTTAATTGTCTCTCTTGATATCACTGCTGTGTGCAGCAGAGCCTGTTCTGTTTGAAAGTGTCACCCTTGATTCAGGTGCTAACTTAGCCCAAATGGGAGAACTGCTCATCTGCAATGTATCTCACTGTTAGCTGATGCACTTTGGAAAGCAGCTGTTCGCCTTCCCAAGAATACAGCAGAGTTCTCTGTATGGAGAGACGTGCCAAGGCAGGGATGTGGCAGTGGGATGTGGAAGGGGACCAGATATCCCATCTTAGTGCCAGAGAGATACTCTGCAGCATTGGGCAGCTTCCACTGAAGCAGGCAGGACAGGGCTGTAGGCAGGTCCCATAGAGGGGACACTTGCCAAGGTGCAAACCACAGCAGGGTGTAGGTAGGCTAGAGGGACTCAGAGCCCCCAGTAAAGTACACTCATCCGTGTCCAGATTATGGAGATGGGAATGTGAGTAGATCAGTTGATCCCTCAGAGACAGTAACGTGTGAAAGGAGAAATACAGTAGCACAGGGGGAAAATGCTTTGTTGGTAATGTTCAGAGCACTGGAACAAGTTGCCCAGGGAGGTTGTCGAGTCTCCTACGTTGGAGATATTCAAGGCCCGCCTGGACAAGTTCCTGTGTGATGTACTCTAGGTTACCCTGCTCTTGCAGGGGGGTTGGACTAGATGATCTTTCGAGGTCCCTTCCAACCCTTGGGATTCTGTGATTCTGTGAAATGAGGAGAGGTTTACTAACACTCTTCTTAACTTTCTGGGGTCACGTTACTCAAGAGCACATCCTGGACACTGAGAACGCAAGATACTCTGGTATCTCTCCAGAAGCTTGTGTGCAGGTTGGCCTGTGGGAGGCTGACTGACACAGAACCTCTCTCCATTAATCCTCTGCCACTGCCCAGTACTTTGCTAGCATACAGACAGCATTATAGTCCTCTTGATAATGTGTTTGGACACCAGATAAAAGATTCCGTGAAATAGGCTGGACACAAGCTCTTTCTCACCCCTAAGAGCATGAAGCTCTGTAGGACAGAGGTTGCAGTCAGCTTCTCTCAGCAGTGCTGGCATATTGTCTCACAGGTGGCTCCTGGGCAGACAGCAGGAGGACAGGCACAACAGCAGGGAGGCACTCAGCTTTTGCCAGTGCTACCTTTCTGGAAACTGTGAGCTCTAATTAACTTACAAGCAGACAAATGCACTCTTTGAGCAAATCAAAATGCAAGGTCTGTGCTCTGCCAAGAAGTAGCTGTACAGGTCTTGTATGTGCCCTGGCTTTGCACAATGTTCAGGTGATGAAGCCAGGAGAGCTCTGGACTATGCCCTTAGCAATCTGCCGGGTCAGGGTGGCTATGAGCTGTTACCCACTGTGTCATCATGAGCACCTGAATTAGGGTGTCGCACAAGTACAGCAGCAGCAACCCATGCTGCTTCCATTGTGCTCTATAAACTATCCACTATATTACAAGATCATGAAACATTTTATGATTAATGCATACCAGTGAAAATTAATTATTGAGAGCCCACTGAATTCTCTCCACAAAAGAGAATAGTCTTCTGACTTTGTGTCTGAAAGTCCTAACAGAACTAACCACTCAGGGCCTTAAATATTTTTAACATAAAATCGAAAGATTAATTGGGAAAGCAAACATTAATTTTGCTTTCTTTGTGAAGATTAAGTCAGTATGAGCATTTGGATTTTTCCATAGTGATTGACAGTACAAATATTAATATTTGAAGACAGCATTTGAACCCTTTTTCCAGAGGATCCTGTTCAAAGTTCAAGATTACTTACTCCATATATTGCAATTAACTGCTTACTTATATTCTGCAATATGAAGTGAGCTAAACTACATGTATTTTGTGAGCAATATTCTGTATGCCTGCTTGACAGCATGCAGATCCTTTGTGGGACCTCTGTGGGACATTTTGCTGCCCCAAAGTGAAAAAAAGCACTGAATGAAGATGTAAAAGCTATGGTAAAAATTCCAAATCTCACTCTTTTTTTTTTACTTTCTTTTTTTTTATGTCTGGATGATGGGATTCAGGAGCCTCTGAGAAGTGGCTGAACAAAGTCATTCTCTGAAATCCCAGCATTCAGGCCACTACAGGCAGCCCCATTACAGATTCTCTACCTTATTTTTGAGGTTCTCAGCACTGGGTTAGAAGTATGTTGAGCCTACTCCACCTTGTATGTGCTGGTAACCACCACTGTGAACAGTCTGAGCCTCCACACCTATTGCAATTGTGCTATGTATTTCCTTACAGGCATTTTCAGAGTAGTACTGAACATTTCCAGGTGCTTCTGCAGACATTCCAACCTTCTAACAACTTCCAGTTTAAACACTCCACCATCATCTTTGTCTGTGCCAGCAATCTGGCTCTGTCCTGACTCACATATAGCCCACTCTTCCTTTCCCAGTTCCCCTGTCTCTGAAGGTTCCCCAAGGTGATGCTCTCCCCCATGTCAAGGCTGTGGATGCATGCCTTTGTACATGAGGCAGTACTGCAGAGACATTCACACAGAGTCTGGGACTTCAGGTTCCTGACCTGCAACTTGAATTTGGGTTCTTGCATCCTTCCCACACACCCATTCTTCCTATGAACCTGTGCATTCACTCCTCTCCTGCCACTTACCCAGTGACTCAAACAGGCATGTTGTCTGTTGGCCTCTCTCCCTCTACCACTGCTGGATTCTTCTACTGCTTGAGCTTGTTCCTCTCCAGAATGATCCACCAAGCAAACCAACCCTGTTATGAGATGGAGGGTGGGTCTCAGGTAGGAGCTGCAAGCCTCCTTTCACTGAAGTTTATCTCTGCCAGAGCATCAACATGGCAGGGACTGCCCTGCCATGCCCTAGTGGGTTTCATCTTCCTATTTCCCTAAGCCTACTTCAGCTCAGCCATGCTTAGTTCAACAGAACGCTGTGTTGAGCTCTCCCTTGGGCTGTGCACATTTTTCCCCATGCTGGCCAGGGCATGGAGATGAGCAATTTGTGCTTCAGCTGCACTGGTATCTTAAAGCTTGTGCTAGGCCAGCTTTGACTCTATCCTGAGGCAAATCAGGTGTTTAACCAACTCATGAGGTATACTGTGCCAAAATAAAACTTTTTACTGGTAAAAGATTTCCAGTGGTGGTGATTCAAGATGACTCCAGACTGCACACACAGAAGTAATACATTTTTATAGCTAGAGGCAGAGATTTGCCAACTTACAATGTTGTTGCTTACCTCTGGTTTTAAACCTGCACCTGTGCATAGGAAGACTCCCAGGGCTTTGGCACAGGCTGTGTGCTTGCCAAGTGCCCAACCCTGGCGGATGAGCCAAATTGCATCCCATGGTCTTCCAGTGCAGTGAGCCTCTTCAGAAACAGTTGCCCCACAAACCACTCTGGAAACTTCACTCAGTTTAGAAAGCAACACAGTTATTTAAATGCTTTTAAAATACAGCATTTTATTTGTGTCACGTTTCCTGAGATTATAGTAAATAGTAAGATAGTACTTCTTAAAAAAAAGATAATAATAAAAAACCAAGTGAATGGATTGGATGTTCTTGTATCATTGGTCTGCAGAGAAGCAGCAGGCTGTGCAACACAGCTATACCAGCTTGTATCAGGAGAAACCCGCATGGCCAGCTTGTTACGTGAATGAGACAGAGAATGTCCAGCTGGGAAAAAACTGCCAGTCTCAAGAGGGGGCGTGACAAGGCAGGAACTGCTAGTTGGTCACATGAAGCTAAGGTGTGAAAGCCTCTGTCTCTCCACAGCAAGAACCCTGAAGCCCAGGGGCTAGCGGGGGTCCCCAGGACACTCACCCTCTCCCCAGCACCTCACAGACCCAGGGGTAACTGCCACCAGCACAGGGTGCAGGGGAAGAGCATTCCAGGATTGCACAAGACTTGTTACAGGGTGCCTGGGGAGGAACCACATATGGGGCAACACAGGCACTGACACAGTTTGGGGAGAAGAGATTTGGGAAAACAGAGGGATATGAATACAGGGATGTTGTCAGGGTAGTTAGGGACCATGTTAGGAAAACTAAGGCCAAATTGGAGCTAAACTTGGCAAGGGATGTTAAAGATAATAGGAAGGGATTTTATAGGTATGTAGCGGCTAAAAAACAGACTAAGGACAACGCAGGCCCCTTCTGTAAGCTTTCAGGAGAACTGGCTACACAGGACTTGGAGAAGGCTGAGGTTCTGAATGGCTTCTTTGCCTTGGTCTTCACTGGCAAAGGCTCTGACCGCAGCACCTGAGTCTTGGAAGGCAGACGCAGGGACTGTGAAAACTTGGACCTTGGGCCCACTGTACGAGAGGATCTGGTTTGAGACCATCTTAAGAACCTGAATGTACACAAGTCCATGGGACCTGATGAAATCCATCCACGGGTCCTGAAGGAGCTGGCGAATGAAGTTGCAAAGCCACTGGCCATCATATTTGAAAAATCATGACAGGTGAAATTTCTGACGACTGGAAAAAGGGAAATATAACCCCCATTTTCAAGAAGGGGAAAATGGATAACCCAGAGAATTACAGACCAGTCAGTCTCTCCTCTGTGCCTGGCAAAATCTGGGAGGAGATTCTCTTGGAAGGCATGCTAGGGCACATGAAAAACAACAAGGTGCTTGGTGACAGCCAGCATGGCTTCACTAAGGGGAAATCCTCCTTGACCAATCTGGTGGCCTTCTATGACAGGGCTACAGAAGTGATGGACAGGGGTGGAGCAGTTGACATCATCTACCTGGACTTGTGCAAAGCGTTCGACACTGTCCCACAGGACATCCTTGTCTCTAAATTGGAGTGTCATCAATTTGATAGGTGGACCACTCGGTGGATAAAGAACTGGCTGGATGGTCGCACTCAAAGAGTTGTGGTCAACGGTTCAATGTCCGGCTGGAGATCAGTAATGAGTGGTGTCCCTCAGGGATCGGTGTAGGGACCTGTCTTGTTTGATATCTTTGTCGCTGACATGGACAATGGAATTGAGTGTGCCCTCAGCAAGTTTGCCGATGACACCAAGCTGTGTGGTTCTGTTGATACGCTGGAGGGAAGGAATGCCATTCAGAGGGACCTTGACACACTTGTGAGGTGGGCTGATGACAACCTCATGAAGTTTAACCATGCCAAGTGCAAGGTCCTACACCTGGGTCGGAGCAATCCCAGGCACAGCTACAGGTTGGGCAAAAAGGAAATTCATGGAAGTCCTGCGGAGAAGGACTTGGGGGTGTTAATCAATGAAAAAATGAACACGAGCCAGCAGTGTGCACTCACAGCCCAGAAAGCCAAATGTATCCTGGGCTGCATCAAAAGGAGCGTGACCAGCAGGTCGAAGGAGGTGATCCTGCCCCTCTGCTCTCGTGAGACCTCACTTGGAGTACTGTGTGCAGTTCTGGTGCCCTCAACATAAAAAGGACCTGGAATTGTTAGAACAAGTCCAGAGGAGGGCCATGAGGATGATCAGGGGACTGGAGCACCTCCCATATGAAGACAGGCTGAGAAAGTTGGGTCTGTTCAGCCTGGAGAAGAGAAGGCTGCGTGGAGTCCTCATAGCAGCCTTCCAGTATCTGAAGGGGGCCTACAGGGATGCTAGGGAGGGACTCTTCATTAGGGACTGTAGTGATAGGACAAGGGGTAATGGGTTGAAACTTAAACAGCAGAGGTTTAGATTGGATATAAGGAAGAAATTCTTTACTGTGAGGGTGGTGATGTACTGGAATGGGTTGCCCAGGGAGGCAGTGAATGCTCCATCCCTGGCAGTGTTCAAGACCAGGTTGGATGAAGCCTTGGGTGACATCGTTTAGTGTGAGGTGTCCCTGCCCATGGCAGGGGGGTTGGAACTGGATGATCTTGGGGTCCTTTCCAATCCTAACTATTCTATGATTCTATAAGGTGATAAAAAAAGCCACCCACTGTGTATAAACAGGTGGCTGGTGACCAAGGACAGATCATGGAATGGTTTGGCCTGGAAGGGACCTTAAAGCTCATCCAGTTCCAACCTCCTGCCGCAAGCAGGGACACCTTCCGCTAGACCAGGTTGCTCCAAGCCCTGTCCAACCTGGCCTTGAGCACTGCCAGGGATGGGGCAGCCACAGCTTCTCTGGGCAACCTGTGCCAGGGCTTCATCATCCTCACAAGGAAGAACTTCTGCCTAAGATCTCATCCCAATCTCCATTCTGTCAGGGTAAAAGCCATTCCCCATGCCTTTGTCTGCATTACTTTGTGTGCCCCATCTGGCTCAGAATCAGCACAGAAATAGAGCAAGACCACAAAATATATGCTGTTAGCCTCAGTCTTCTGGCACAAGTGCAGATAGTCTCCGAGAAAGTATCTTTAAGGTGATTCCCAAATAAATAATGCTGCAGGCCCATGGCAAGAGAGGTTTGTCTGGAGCTCAGGCTGGGGAGGCTTGGCCTGGTATGTTGCTGGTCCTACCAGGAGTGCATTTCATCTAAAAACTGCTCACTTGCAAATTACCCTAGCAGCAATCTCTGTGGACAAAGAGGAAGACATTAGTGACTGTTTTCCCAGCTATCTTTTTTTTTATGTAATGAGGTGCCAATGAAGTTGCAAAATCCTTCATGAAAAGGGAGTACATCCCAATGAGGGTCCTCATCCCTGAGCTGCGAGAGCTTCCCAGGAGCAGCTCTGGAGAAAAGATAGATGGAGAGACCAGAGAATAAACCTCCCTCCCTGGTCAAAGAGTGGTGTAGAAGATGCTCCCGTGATTGTGGCAGCCCCCATCTACTCTGGTGGTTATGCTGGAAACCCTCTGACCTCCAGTCACCGTGCAGGACCCCAGCACACCTCCTCCAATGTGAGGGCATGCTGGAGGATTGATCAGCATACACTCCATATTAAACCTGGGAAAAGGAGAGACACCCCATATGGACATGAGCAGGTAAGTCCTTACAGAGCATCCTTAGAAACACTCCCTTGAGGTTTACTCTTCAAGGAGAGAAGAGGCAGAGCAGTGCTGGCAGGTGCACAATGACTCACCACACAACGTCTGTTCCAATACCCAAGTGGGACAGAGGTGATTGGAGAATTGACACAGAACATCTTGCTATACTGCACAATCTACTTTCTTTGATTTCACCTCTAAGTGACTGCGAGTTCTGATGGATGAGACAAGAGCATGCAGAACGAAAGTCAATGCTGGGACCTCCCAATAATTGCTTAAATAATAAATAATCGCTTAAAGGAGGCCAGATTTAAAAGCCTAATAGAGGAATCACAGGGATAAGGGCACCGAGAGTCCCTAGTAGAGTCTAAGCTGAGAGTCCTCACTAGTACACTCGACTTTCATGCTATGGGATTCTAGAGGACCAGATGAGAGCATCATCAACCTCAGAGACCACATGTCCTAACATCCCCCCAAATAGCACAAGTCTTCCAACTTGCCTGTGTCCTCTCCCACACCCAATACCAAGATTCATGACCCAAAAAGATTCAAGGTCAAATTTCTAATTATAAAGAACAATCCACTAAATACCCAGCCCTTGTATGGATGATGGGGCTCCAATTTTCCCTCCGCATGCATCTGCTTCAGAGTTCTGGCCTAGGCTGATCGGTTTTGAGCGGAACTCATAATGATGAGAGTCACTGAGATCTGAGTGACAGCCAGCAACTAAGGAAAGCTTTTCAATACCTGTTAGGGGTCTGCAGCTACAGACGTACCTCTGAAGACCACCATGAATTCTCTCTACTGGCACAAAGACAAAGGTAGCTAAACCATGCCAAGGAAAAACAAGCACTCCAAGATTCATTTTCCCATTTGCCATTCACATTGCTCTGGTAGCAAAAGCCTGGAGATGGAATCTGGTGCCAAATACCACTCTTCTCCTCATTAGCACAAAAGCACAATATGGATGGGGAGAGGCCCTGGCCTTCCCTTCTTCTCTGATTCTCACAATCCAGGCTACAAACACCCCAGGGCTGCCTGTGCTGCAGGGACAGTAGTACAGCCTGCAAACATAGCAGCCAGGCTTCAAAGGTAGCACTGCACAGGAGAATGAGCTGGCCAGGTCAGAGGGCAGACATGCCTATACTCAGAGACATTGTGAAGACACATGCTGGCCTGCCAAGGAATAATCCAAGCTCCTCTAAAGGGGTTTTAGAGGTATCCTCTGAGGAACCTTCTGGCTCTGCTTGATCTGCAGTCCTCACCTACAGTGGTCACGCACATGAGGCTGGTGAGATGGGTCAGCTGGTATGGGAAACTACAAAGAAGAGCTACAAAGCAGAGCTCTCCAGTGCTTGCCTAACAGGAAAGTTGTGAGTGCAAGCTTACAGCTGCACTCCATGGTACCAGGGGCCTCAGCTTTTCTTGAAGGCGAGAAGCATGTTGTTTTGGATGATGCAATCCTCTGCATTTTATATTGGCCACAAAATGGATTTTCCCTTGGAAAGTGATGTTTTCCTGCACCATGACTCTGGCTTCATTGAAGACAGCAATCCCATAGCTCCAAAAGGATTGGATCCTGTTCTTGGTCACTTGCAAAATAAGCCTTAGACATGATGGCCCAAGCAGAAGGTCATTGTTCATATGGCATTTTGATCAACACAAAACCAAATCCCAAAGCTCTACCACAGGCTTACCAGCACTCCCTGGCAGACTGGGAGCATGACATGGGTTCAAACTGGACAAGTGATAGCCATGCACACAAAAGCTTTCCCAAGGCCTTCCACACATTATAGGTGGCCCCAGCTGGCAGCTCAGTAGCTGGCAGTACTAGATGCTGCAAGCATCCCCCCAGCTGGTACACAACACCCTATTGAAAGACAAGCACAGACGTTGCTGAACGTAAACCTGCTGCTGCTCCTTGCCCTTTAGATTTGAAACAGCTGTACTTAGAGGCTGTCACTTCTTTGTATATGAAAAGAAAGTACTTAGGAGTCTCTTCTTCCCCAAGAACCACTGTGCCATAATCTGTGTCCTGGGTTTAGCAGTAGCAGTCAATTTTTCTCCTTCTTAGTAGCTGGTGCAGCACTGTGTTTTGACTTTCAGCGTGGGAACAGAGCTGATAACACCGATGTTTTTAGTTGTTGCTAAGTAATGTTTACTCTGACCAAGGATTTTGTGAGTCTCATGCTCTGCCAGGGAGGAGGGGAGGTCAGGAGGAAGCAGAGACAGGACACCTGACCCAAGCTAGCCAAAGAGGTATTCCATACCACAGCACGTCATGCCTGGGGAGGTAACTGGGGTTACCTGGAAGGGTTCGCTCTCTTCTGGGTCGAACTCGTTTCGCTGGGTGGTATTGTGTTCTCTTCCCTTCTTATTTCCCTTATCATTATTATTACTGGTGGTAGCAGTAGTGGTTTTGTGTTATACCTTAGTTACTGGGCTGTTCTTATCCCAACCCGTGGGAGTTACATTCTTTCGATTCTCCTCCCCATCCCTCCGGGAGCGGGAAAGGTGTAGGGGAAGGAAAGAAAGAGGGCAAGAGAGAGACTGTGTGGTTGGGTTTAAACCAGAACAGTCTGGAAGATCAGTCCTTTCTCCTCCCTGTAGCTACAGCTGCTGCAGTGCTCCTTGCCAAGCACTCTCACCAACCCAGCACCACAGACCATCCCACTTGCTCTCAGGCTGTTTGGCTCTGCCTGTGGGCAGATGAGAAATGACAGCACCATGACATTGCTAGTATTTCAAGAAGGACCTGTTGCCTGTATGAACCCTGCAACATAAATGCTGCCTGTATGCTCCAGGAGACCAGACAGCCAGGACAGTGAAAATTGCAGTGGGTTTTAGTTTCTAGTCCAGAAGACAATGTTTTTCTACAGGCATTGTTTTCAGAAAGAGTCTGCAGTCCCTGAAGGACTCATGCAGAGCATTTGTCTTGGCAGAGATTTCTGTACACTCATTTTAGGGGTCCTTCATGATGAGTTAAATTGCATTTGTCTATCATTTTGGTGCACAATGGCTTCATCTCAACAAAGAACAGAATGGAGGCAGCCTTGAGCCAGGTACTAACCTTGGGAACTGGCTAGATGCTGAAACACTGCATCTAACTTTCAAAAATTCTAGTTCAGGTGCCAGTTACCCCAGTTCTTCAGCACAGCTCACACAACCTGCCAATTCAATGGGATCACAGAGTAATAGAATGGTTCAGATTGGGAAGGACATTAAGATCATCAAGTTCCAACCCCCTGTCATGGGCAGGGACACCTCATGCTAGACCGTTTTGCCCAAGGCTAAGGCCGGCCTGGCCTTGGACACTGCCAGGGATGGAATGTTCACTTTGCTCCCAGCTGCAGGGACACATGTCAGTGCCCCATCAGCAATCTACAGGATGTACCTTCATATCTGCTGCCTTGGGCAGCTGAGGACCACACTGGTCCAGTGATGTCATTCTCTGTGATGATGCCCTCTCCCCTGGAGACAATGCTGTGGCTGCAGTTCTTGTAGATGTCATTTCTATGTATCTCCACCTGGCACTCAGGCTCCACCAACATGCCTCCCCAGCTGTTACAGGAAATGCTGTTGCTGGCAACACATGTCAGCTGGCTGCTCTGCATCGCCACCACCTTGCCATCATGGTTGGCATGAATGACACTGGCAATGACATTGTGTACTTTGCTGCTCTTAACATGCAAGCCAGCAGCTGTCAACAAAAAGACCTATTGGTCAAGAGCTTGCAGCCTCAGTCATGATGGCCACAAATGTATTTCTATGTGTAAAAGATACTTAGTTTCTTCTCTCACAATCTGACTTTCAGACTGGGAAAACAACCCACCCATACTCAGGTCCCACCACACTCAGGTCCTTCTGGTCCAGTGGCTGCTTAGATAGGCCCTGGGAGACTCCACTGCTGGTGGGCCAGGACAACACACTGTTCTGCACACTATCCCTTCTTCTGGAGCCCAGGAAAAGAGGTAGGCCTTGGGCTCACCTCCATTGTAGTTGATGCTGTTCAACTCCACCAGTGCCACACTGATGTGACGGTGGACAGCTGGATACTCCTCACTCTCAGGGTCGTTCTCCCCTCCAGCACCTTCCCTTTCCCCCTGTAAACTCTCATAGCGCCCCTGACCAGGGGGATAGTAACCAGCATCCTTGTGGCAGAACACCACCACCCCGTAGATGCTGTTGTGGCAGATCTGGTGGCTGATGAGGTGTGGGAGGCTGAAGGACATCATCCACACGCCACAGCCCTTGCTGTCTACAGTGCAGGGTGGCATGGCCCATCAATTTAGCAGTGCTTGGAGACCATCAGCCCTGCCTCAAAGCAGTTGGTAGTCCACATGTAATGCAGGTAGGATGGAGGCGAACTCCTCTTTGAGCACACATGAAGGCTAATCCTACACATAAGGGGCTCACAGAGATCCTTCAGCCCAGATTTGGTCCCACTGGGCTGACTCAAGTCTGTGGGCCTTTTATTCCCCACCTCTGCCCTCTTCTGGCACTGTCCATGCTATGACCTCAGCTCAAGTCCCCTGGTTCAAGTCCTGCAACCTAGAGGTAAATTCCTACTGCCTTGGGGCTCTGTGGGATGGCCAGGCACAGTCCTGTCCACTATCTCCACACACGGGGAAAATAAAATGTGAACGCTTTTTACAGAGCCTCCTGTGCATCCACTGCCAACCCCTTCCTGGGCTCCTACCACAGATCTGGGGTGTGCCAGTGGTAGAGCACAGCCCAGCAAGGCAAGAATCATCCTCCACCCGGGCTTGTTTCCCTACCGTAAATGGTGTTCCCTTCAATGAGGCCCTTTCCATGCTTTCCCATCACCACGCTGTCCAACCAGCTGTAAGAGATGAAGTTGTTCTTGAGGACTGGGTCACCCCAAAACAGATATCTGCTCCACCCCACTGGTTCTTGTAGATGACATTCCCTAGGGCAAGGCAGGGAGGACGAGGTGACTGCATGGGCCTCCTGCCCATGGAAGAGCAGACACCTCGCTAACTGAGACCTGGCCTCACTGGAAAACTCCCATTGCCTGCACCAGAGCCCAACCCTGGGGAGCTTCCTTAGCAATGCTCTCCCACACAGGCCACCAGTCATTAGCAGTTCCAGTAATCATCACCTCCCTATCGTCTGAGATGTAGAGCACAGTGGAAGACCACTCAGAGGTGTCAGGACAATGGGAAAGCATCACTGACAGTTTTATAAACTGGATAGCATGGGGGGGGGGGGGGGGCAAAAAAGCAGTCTACATGTTAGACTGCTCTAGAGCACAGTTACATGTCCCAGCTGGGCCAGAAACAAAGGGAACAATAATTTGGAGGACACACTGCAGAAAGACATGTTCCCCCCATAAACAATAAAAATGCCAACTAGAAAATGCAAAATAGGGGTTTATTTAACCAAAAGTCACCCAGGAACCACAACAAGGTAAATTTTGCAGTTGAACAGAGAATTAAAGACAGAAACAAACTGAACGTAACAAAACTATTTTCATTCCCATACCTGTGATCTGGCCTCACCTGTTACTATTCACTACTATTCCAGCAGCCAGTCTCTGGAAAATGCGGTTCCCACTGAGGGAGGAAGAGAAGAAAGTTGCCAGCAGCCATGTTGCCTGCTCAAGGTTTGGACTGATGCTAGCACAGCAGGTTTTTGCAGAGGCACCAGTCCCCCAGGCTGGCTACTTGTCACAGCCTGTTGCCCATGCCTAGCAGGAGAGCTGGGCATGGGGCAGCTGTACAGTGAAGTGCAGGGAGAGGGAAGCACAGTGGGAAAGGAAGGTACATGCAAAGCAGAGCAGAGCTACAGTCAGCTGAACCACTTTCAAGGAGGCAAAAGCACAAAGAAGCACAGGGAAGCACACATCTGTAAGAGTATTCAAATGGCAGGAGATGCTCATGAATATCCAAACAGCCACCATATTAGATCACTAGTCTGTCCAGCCAGGGTCCTCTCTTCAGGAGTGGCCAGCCACAGCTGCAGCCACAGGGAAACTACTGACAAGGAGAAAGAAGTGCTGCCTCCTGCAGCCTGGCTTCTCCACCCCACTGGTTACCTGCACTCACAGTTATCCCCACTCCCAAGCTGGACTTTCCTTTTCCTCAGAATTAAACTCATTCCCCTGCAAACCACGCTCATGTTCAGCTCCCCCAGCACCACACAACACCCCACAGGGAGGCAGGCTACCCACTGCAAGCTGCTGCAGCCTCCCCACCCCAGAGGTGCTGAGGATCAGAGGGGCTGCAGGCTCCTGTGCCCCATAGAAAAGCACAGGAGATGCAGCATGTAGCAGTTGAAGCCCACCTTGGTTGATGCCACAGAAGAATCTGGGCTTTAGCCTCCTTCAACCATCCTCCTCACGCCAGGGACGAGGTGAGAGGCTTTATAAGCCACAGGACTGCTGCTCTGAGAGGAGCTCCAAAACCAGCATGCAGATGGCGACCATGGTTGATGGTGGAAAACGTTACACACAGTAGCAGGAGCAGGTGCAGTGCTGCATTGGAAACAATAGCCTGCAGAGCACATGTGGGCCCTGTTGCGCATGAGTAGAGATGTCACCTGCTGTCCCCTGGGCTTCCACCTGCCTCCTGTCTGAAGGAACAAAGCCCAAGGGCCCCAACCCCATCACCAACTCCTCCTCCCCTGTGTGACCCTGAATCTCTGGCTTGCTGTTGAGATCCAAAGGAGAAGGGCAACCAGGCTGATCATGAAATAAAACCACCAACTGAGCACAGTGCCTGCCACAGACTGTCTCGGCATCCACTCAGGAGCACACACCAGAGATGGCTCCTCTCCAACCAGGCTGTGAAGTGAGTGGAGGAGCTTCTGCAGTAGTGATCCAGGGTGGGAAAGCAGTGCATGTGGCATGTAATCACAAGCAATGCACAATCACTGTTGCTGGCTGGGGGTGTAGGGCTGGGTGCCACACTTCAAGCTGCTCTTCTGCTGCAAGGGTACGTGCAGGCAGTGCAGGGGCCATCCATCTTGTCTGGACAGATAGCTGTGTCCTTGATGTCCTTGGTTGCCCCAGCATGGCTGAACCTCCTCTCACTGCTGCCTGCTCGGGCCAGTGGCTATGGCTGCCTGCTCAGGCAAGGCCTGGCAGCTGAGGAAAGCCCCTACCACCCTGCCAGAGCAGCACAGGCTACCAGCAGTGCTCAAGGAATTGAAAGCTGCTTGTGGGCTGCAGGGCCTGGTGTGACATGTATGCTGACCTCTAGAAAGAAGGGCCAGGCAGGAAGAATACATAATGTGCTCATACTGGACATCCACACTTTTACCAGCAGCTGCAAGGATGTGAACAAAAAGAAGCTGTGAAACCATCCTAGAAGCAATCCTCCAGGAACACAAGGCAGAGGCTCTCAGCTGTGGGGCAGTGTCCTCCAGTGCTGCTTTCACCAGCTTAGGGGAGCAGGCAGTAGCTTCACACCACCAAGCACCTCCATACTTGGCACCTCCCAGCCTCAACCTCAGCAGAGCAGGGGATCAGTCTCACCTAAAGGTGTTGCAGAGGGTTCTTCTGACTGGAAAATATACATCCCAAGGCACCTGTATCATGCTTAAAAATGGTACTTGGCACCCAAATAGCTGGCACACTTCTCAAAAGGACACCTCCCTGCTTTCTTCACAGAGCCCCTTGCAACATCTCATCTAAACTTGTCTCCCAGCCAGGCAGCTGTGTGCAGTGCACAGGACAGAGCTGGGTTTGGAGCGCTCATGAATGAGCAAAATATTGTTCTGCTTCCAGGTGTGGAAAAGGCATCCAGCAAATTACATGCTCCTACCATAAATATCCCCCTTCTGCCAGCCCTGTTTGCCTGCAGATGTATACACCAACCTGTTGGCGAGACCTGTTCATGCCAATAACTCCTGTTGAGCCCCACGCTCAACACAGTCTGTGGCACTGGTCGGACAGCATGTGTGCATGTAGCCTTGGCCAGGGCTGGAGCCTGCCTCAAGCCAGCACAGAGCAGCACTCATGAGAGGAGCTTGAGGGCTCCTCCAAGCAGGCAACTGGTCAAGAGAAAAAAAGGCATCTTCACACTGAGCTTGCTCTCTGCCTTCTCCCCATCATCTCCAAGGTGCCAGCAGGCATGGAAGGTCATATGTATCAGTTGCAAGGTGCAAGATGTGGTTGCAAACAGTGTTGTAAGAAGGTACTAAGGGAAGGATATCTAGTGAATCTCTCATCCCCCAAGATACTTCCTCTGCACTGCTGGGCTCTGCTATTACAATACACCTTCTCTCAGAAAGCAATACCTCTTTGAGAGAGCACTTGCACAACCCCTTGTTGGAAAGCCCAGCCCTAATACCTGTGTTTTCAGGGCTGATACTTCTGCTACAGACCTCTCCAGGTCTCAACCTAGACTAAGTGCCTCAGTAACCCGTACTTAAGTGTCCGTACAGGTAGTCTGTCTAAACCTCACCAGCCCCCCATGCAGGTCACAGACCTCCAAGAGATCATTTTCATTAGATCCGCAAGACTCAAGGCTGAAGCACTGTTATTTGTCCACACTTCCAGCATGAACACTCACATCTTAGCTATGGGGCTGATCCAGGGCAACCATTTTCTTCCCTTTGCACCTCATCCTGCTCTACAGTACCATGAGTCACCATATGCCTGTTCCTTATCACTCACAGGCACAGTGAGAGGTGGAGGGGGTGGCAGTACAGATGAGATGCCCCTCACATCTGCAACCAAAAGCATGCTCCAGCTGCCATCACATTTTATGGGCTCATTGCTACCAGTTGATACCACTGAGTAAAGCGGATGGCATCGACCTGAATAAAGCCTGACAGAAACCAGCACTAACATCTAAATCAAATGGTATTAAACACATACAAGTCACTAGTGTTAGATGTTTAAAGCTGAAAGGTGAATTGGAGTAACAATGACTAGAGGGTCGAGGTCCTTTCCCCTTTTCCTGCAAAAGGCACCATGACATGTGAGTTGTTTATCTTGAACACAGCTTGAGTACTCCTCAGATCTGGGGGGAAACCTGAGGACTGGCACTTGGCAAAGACCTGGGTGCAGCAAGCAGAGAGAGGCAAGACAAAGAAAGGCACTAGCACACCATGGTCCTGTTTCTGCTCTATGGTGGGGATTGAAAAAAATAGAAGCGTGCAGAGTGGGAGGAATAATTCATAACAAACAAAAGAGGAGAGAGAGGTCAGTGCTAAGTAACATACCGTGCAGCAGGGTTTCCATTATACTGAATATAAATGCCAGCTTCTTTATTTCCATAGATCTGATTGCTATGGATAATGCCTTTTTTGTTGCCAACAATGACAATGCCTGAGCAAAGGCCGCTGTGTATCTTATTGCACTACAGTTTCATTTTTGCACATGTAGAGTGAATAAAAGCAAGAGGGAGTAAGGCCACTTACAAAACTGAGCAAGCGAGACAGCAACCACAGAGAAAAGCAACAGCTCCCAACCCTGCTGGGGAAAAGGGCAGAAGGGTAATTAATCCAGCTGCCAAGAAATCACTCTGAAATGGTCAATGCATGCTTAAATTTTGCCTTTCTTTGGGTTTCTAGTACATGATGCCACATTTCTCATCATGCCAGCAGCCTCTTCTTCCTCCAGCAGCTCCTGCTGCCATCTCCAAGGGCTGTCCTGGATCTGGTGATGCTTCATTCACCACAGACCATCTGACAATGGGCAGGGCCTGTGGGGCTGCAAGTCCAACACCTCCCATGTCCAAGAGGACAAAATCCTTACTGGCACCCCACAGAAGCTGGAGGCTGGAGTCCAAGCAGAGTGCTCAGTGTTAACAGTGTGGTGTCTTTTCTCAAGCTGCCAAACAGTGCTTTGCACAGCATGTATGATCACTGTTAGCAGCCACATGGCTGCTTCTCTCCAGCATCGCCATGAGAACAGGAGAGGAGTCCTCTGGGACACTCTGAGCAGTCCCAGCCCAGTATCTTGCACAGAGGCACAGTAGGAAGCACCAAACTAGGAAAAGCAAGAAACAGCAGCTCAGAGCTGCAATTGAGCCAGATGAAGTTCTGTGGCTAATCTGCCACCTCCTTACAGCCCATCTTCACAGGGCTGCCTGGCTCTGTCTCCTCTAGAGAGCTCACATATAGAGCTTGATGTAGCCACAGGGTCACTCAGATAGTAGCTTGTATCTATGTCTTTGCCTTTCCCTGCATAGCAAGGTCCCAGTTCCTTCAAGGATGACTACAGATACAGCATTCAGTATGGTCACCCACTGCATAGCTGCAATACTACCAACTCAGAGGAAGAGGCATGCTGCTGGAGAGCAGTGGCTGGAGAGCAGGTAGAGGATCTCAGGTGTCTGCTCAGCTGAGATCCTCCATCAACTCCTAGGGCAGACAACATGACTCCCAGTGTGGGAAAAACAATTTACAGTACAATGCTCATTTACTACTTTGCTTGCACAAGTTCACTTATTACACAAGGGTATTTTTTCAATAAGGGAACATGCCCCTACCCTCCCCTCTATTTGCAGCAATTTTAAGAGACAGGGTAACCAGTTCTCCTGATAGCTTCCAGAGAGGGCCCACACTGTCCCTAGTCTGTCTTTTATTTGAAATGTACCTATAGAATCCCTTCCTATTACCTTTCACATCCCTAGCCAAGTAACAACCTTGTTTCTGCTAAGCAAAGAAGTAGCTATATATTTACATAACAGCAATCTTCAGTATTTTCCAGCCAAACAAAATCATGTCTTAAATCCATGTCTTATGAGTGCTAAGAAATACTCTACAAATTGCATTTCCATAACCCACTTCAATGAGCAACACAGATCAGAAGGTAATTAAATTATATTTCCTTTTATCTGCACACTCCAGAATGGTGCTTCACTCAATCTCTCAGCTAAATGTTGCTTGACAGCTGCCTGTCTCCATCAGTCATGCTTGGCTGTCTGGGGAGGGACCTACAAGAGGCAAGAAACGCAGGCACCTGCTCAAGCTGGGTCCCACACACCAAACCCTGGCCCAGGATTGCCCTGCACTGGAGGGTCCTGGCTGTGCAAGGACATCGAGTCCTTGCCAGCTCCACCATGCTCTTACTTTGTGTATTACCTTGCTCCCGTCTCACATCCATGCACTTCACTGCTCCCACTGCCTGGTGCTCTGACACCCACTTCTCAACAACAGCTGGTCTAATTCCTTGCTGAGCAAATTCTCACTGAGAGCAGCAGCTGGGCTGGCCTCATCTTCCTCCCATTTGTCACCAGTTAAAACCAGGCTGCTGAGCAAACTGGAAGCAAACAAAAGAGAACAACAGAAGAGAGGCCAAAATGCTGGATCTGCATTTTTTGCCAGTCTAACTCCTATGAAAACAGCCCCATAGCAGCTCAGAGCAGCTAAAGGGCTAAATTCATCCTCCACTCCCTCTTGCTACTACTCTGTCCATAGGTCAGCCTTCAGGATGGCACCTTTGGTACAGGTATTCCTTGGAAATAAAGGAGGGGTCTTCCACTGGCAAGAAACAAGGTTTTCTACACAGGAACAGTGATCTTGGGTGGGGACTGCAGATGAGGAGCTAGCAGAAATCATAGCAGTGCCCTTTCCCAGTCAGATGGAAAAACATCCCCCACCTTCCCTTGCACAAAACTTTTCTTTGCAGCCTTTAAAAGCAATAGACTGAAAAGTGGGCCCAGATCCAGAGCTGCCCTGACCAAGCAGTGGGGATGGTCTTGCTCTGAGCAGGTGGCTAGAGATAATCCTCCAGAGCCTCCCTCACACTGGGCCATTTTTATCACCCTAGTCCTTGTCTCCTGTCTGAAGAGGAACACGGGCACAGAGGTGAACTTTGGGCAAGCACTGTGCTGAGAGAAAGCCTCAGTTCAGCCTCCAGCACATGTCCTGAGCCAAAATCCCTGCTTATATTCCTGTGGCAGGCACCCTCCCCTGAAGGTCTCCTGAAGCAGCCAGGTCTGGCCATGGCAATGGTCAAGACCAGAGGCTGATACCACAGTCCTGCAGTCCCTGCATTTGTGGTATGTGCTGTGCAGCACTTTTATAGGATGAGAGTTTAATTTACAGGTAGAGCAGGCCTGACTACATGACCCCAGCATGCCACCGAGTTAACATCTCCAATTGCAGTTACTGCATGAAGAAAGCAGGTGGCTGCAAGTGACCTGCCTTTCATTTGGGCTGGTTAACAGAGGCAATGCATAGGAAAAGAGACAGTGGAGCAGGAAGGAGAGGGAAGAGGGCTCGCAGCAGTCTTCACAGCACCTTACTGTTCTGTATGCAGCATGCTGCGTAGGTAAGATCCCTGAAGATGCTTCCTTCCAGTTTTGCTCACCCTTGTGAATAGATGAGTAGTCCTCCCTTCCCATCCCTGAAAAGGCACTGTCAGATGATGCAGCCTTGCAGAGAGTTGGCCAAAGACTTGGCCTCCTTGTCCTGCTGCAGCTCCTGCTTTAGAGACTTGGGTTTAAGGTCCCTCTGAAGGGTGTGCAGTCTGTTGCTTTGAAGCCTGCTGTCCATAATATTAGCAATTATGTCACTCAGACTGCAAGCTTGATAGGGCAGTCTGTAGGCAGCCTGAGCATCCTCTGCATTGTCGCTGTTCAAGTCACTGTCACTAGAGTTTGAGTTGAGGGCTGGGGATTCCTCCTCCTTTGCTGCCTGCAAGTTGTCTCTGAATCCAATGCCTTCCTGAGCTGAGCCGAGCAGGGCTTGAGCACCCACAGCAGAGAGGAAGTTGCTTTGTCCTTACCCTTTGAGGATTTCACATGTTCTCACTGGCCCCAGCAGTGATTCCCCCAGAGCCGTCCTGCTTGGCCAAAGGGCAGCCAGCTGGGTCAGGCTCCCATATGAACACTGCATGGGATTGGCCAGCATGGCCAGATGCTTGCAGGCCCAGTTACAGTCAAAGCTTGGGCAGCCCTCCACAGTTACAGAGGTATTCTCACTTCTGGTGAACTTACAGCTCTCCAGGATGCAGAGGGCCATGCTGTGGAGGTAGATGCTGGACTGATTGAAGGTGCAGAACTTCACCTGGCATGTCCCTAGTGCATGGATCTGCAGCTGCCCACTTTCAAATTTGCAACTGTCTAACTGGACATAGCCTGAGCTTGTCTGGAGAGTAAGTACAAAGTGAGTTTATTGTACAAAGTGAGTTTATTGCACAAAGCAGGAAAAAGTGGTCCTGGACATACCATTAAGTCCTTCCACAGCAAACAAGCTCAAGCTCACAATATGCATTCAGGTGTCTCAAAAACAAGTTCACACAGGCATAGATGCAGTGCTGCAAGCAACTTGTTAGCAAGTATCTTGCAACAAGTGATATCTACTGACTTTCTTCCCTGCTGGCAACATTTCCTTCAGAGGTAAGACACAGCTTTGCAGTTGTCATGGTTTATCACTTCAATGTTTAAGTGGTTTAAGCCACTTAATGTGGTTAAACACTTGCTCAGAGAGGCCCAGCAGTCACAAAAAGGAGCAGACAGGGCCTGATGTGCCAAGATTATTAAACCTTATCAACACTCTCTTCACAGTAGAGTTTGCAACTTCAGGGATGTGTATTGGCCATTGGGCATTGTTAATGGACTCACGGGTTTACTGGGTGAATCAGAAGTTGAGACGACATCAAACATTACGTGAGTGACCTGGAAAGCTACAATTCTTCCCTGAGCCATTAGCATAATTGGTGAAGGATGCTGCACCCACAATATATCAAGCGCAAAGCAAAGGATGTAAAAATTTGTGCCATACTGTTGCACAGGCATTATGTTGTGACACTCCAGTGGCAGAGACACCATCAATTCCTTGTTCCCTCACTGTGGTTAACCATATGACTTGCTGGTGCTTGCAGAACTGTGAGCCATCCCTACCATGGCCTTTCTGCTTTATTAAGCAATACATATAGCAATTTATGGATGCTGGCATACCACCAGGATGATCGTGCATGGCCAAATATCTCTGCTTATCTACTGAAAAGGCCAACTGTAATGCCAAGGGACAGACGACCCAGGTCAGAAAAGCTGAGTAGTGTGCTTGGAATTTCACAGTGCTCTTAATATGACAAGAATCTCTTAAATCATTATTTTCTCTTCCTTGATTGGTGCACCACATTAAAAGCAGACTGAAAATAGCTTGTGACAAGTGACCTGGGGCAATTTTACAGATATCCAGAGTCTGCAGCCAACATACAGTCCCATACATCTGGTTTCAGCCTTGAGCACCCTCAGAAGCGGTCCTACTGCAGAAAGGTTTTGAAATGCACTTATTTGTACCCAAAGACAGTAACACAGAAATCCCTTCAGACCACTAGCCTGCTCTAGACTTAATCATACCTTCCCTTTTTCTAAATGAAAAGTTCTAATAAACAGAGATAAAATAATAGAATCATAGAATAGTTAGGATTGGAAAGGACCTCAAGATCATCTAGTTCCAACCCCCCTGCCATGGGCAGGGACACCTCACACTAAACCATATCACCCAAGGCTTCATCCAACCTGGTCTTGAACACTGCCAGGGATGGAGCATTCACTGTCTCCCTGGGCAACCCATTCCAGTACATCACCACCCTCACAGTAAAGAATTTCTTCCTTAGATCCAGTCTAAACCTCTGCTGTTTAAGTTTTAATCCATTGCCCCTTGTCCTATCACTACAGTTCCTAATGAACAGTCCCTCATCAGCATCTCTGTAGGCCCCCTTCAGATACTGGAAGGCTGCTATGAGGACTCCACGCAGCCTTCTCTTCTCCAGGCTGAACAGACCCAACTTTCTCAGCCTGTCTTCATACGGGCGGTATAGTCCCCTGATCATCCTCGTGGCCCTCCCCTGGACTTGTTCCAACAGTTCCATGTCCTTTTTATGCTGAGGACACCAGAACTGCACACAGTACTCCAAGTGAGGTCTCACGAGAGCAGAGTAGAGGGGCAGGATCACCTCCTTCGACCTGCTGGTCACGTTCCTTTTGATGCAGCCCAGAATACAGTTGGCTTTCTGGGCTGTAAGCACACACTGCTGGCTCACGTTCATTTTCTCATTGACCAACACCCCCAAGTCCTTCTCTGCAGGGCTGCCCTGAATTTCCTTTTTGCCCAACCTGTAGCTGTGCCTGGGATTAAGCTTCTGAGAGGCTGCTTGTGAAAACCTTTCTGAAACTGCAAATTGCAGGGTTCTTATGACTGCCAGTAAGATTGCTGTAAGTTTGCTTTTTATAATTTGTTTTTCATTGATGGCTTGGGGGGGGGGGAGAATGCTCTCATTTCACCAACAGCAGCTGCACTTGGATACCAAAGCAACAGTCTGAAAGGCAAAATGTAACCACACTGACCAGCCAAATGCAGGAGATATTACTGAGCAAGACACCACGTCTGCTTTAGCAACACAGCACGTGGCCACAGAAAAACAGGGACTGTTGCAGCAGACTTGCAACTCAGTTTTCCCACCATGTGCCAGTGCATTATCTTTCTCCTGAGGACTTTCAAACTGATTAAGTTAGATATGATAGCATGACCAACAAGTTGAAGGAAGTGATCCTGCCCCTCTACTCTGCTCTCGTGAGACCTCACTTGAGTATTGTGTACAGCTCTGGTGTCCTAAACATAGAAAGGACATGGAGCTGTTGGAACAAGTCCAGAGGAGGGCCACAAGGATGATCAGGGGACTGGAGCACCTCCTGTATAAAGACAGAATCACAGAATCCCAAGGGTTGGAAGGGACCTCGAAAGATCATCTAGTCCAATCCCCCAGGCTGAGAAAGTTGGGGCTGTTCAGCCTGCAGAAGAGAAGGCTGCATGGAGACCTCAGAGCAGCCTTCCAGTATCTGAAGGGGGCCTACAGGGATGCTTGGAGGGACTCTTCGCTAGGGACTGTAGAGATAGGACAAGAAGTAATGGGTTAAAACTTAAACAGGGGAAGTTTAGATTGGATATAAGGAGGAAGTTCTTTACTGTAAGGGTGGTGAGGCACTGGAATGGGTTGCCCAGGGAAGTTGTGAATGCTCCATCCCTGACAGTGTTCAAGACCAGGTTGGATGAAGCCTTGGGTGATATGGTTTAGTGTGAGGTGTCCCAGCCCATGGCAGAGGGATTGGAACTAGATGATCCTAAGGTCCTTTCCAACCCTAACTATTCTATGATTCTATGATATTATATGTGACATCATAAAATTGTGAAAAGGAAAGTGTACATTATAGCTGATGATGGGTTGACTTATCACAAGGAAAGTCTTGGTTTTAGAGGCACAGCCCACGGGTGCAGCATTCATGCTGGGCGTATCCCACTCTAGACCAATCAGCAACTGTCTAGGGGGACCAAAGCTTTGTCAGGGTGGACTACGGCAAGAGGGCTAAGCCCACAGTACTGTGTTCTGGCTTAGGTATGCAGAAGACCCTGGATATCCCAACTGAGGGTTCCCAGCCCAGGCTGAGGCAGAGTGCACATCAACAGCACCAGGCTTTTGGGGCAGAGCGGCTTATGTGGTGCACACTGTAAGGACTGCCAGCTCCCAGGGTACTTCCTGTACACCCAGCTTCTTAGGTTGCTCACACCTCGCCACATGGGCAGTTGGAAAGGTGGCTGATGAAAAGGGGAAAATCACTGAAAAAAGGAAAATGCTCACCAGCCTGGGAACCAGAAATGTCCTTGAGAAGCACAGATGCATCTCTGAAGCACAGCTGGGTATTGAGAAACTAAAGACATCCTGAGATACCACCAACAGGTGAAACATACAAGGGACAGCAATGATAGCCTATCATCTGGAAAAGTGGAAACCCGTAAAAATAAAATCACTCTGAAAGAACAAAAACCATCGTTATTAGCTGCTGCAGGTGAAAAATTTAAATCAACAGCATTTACTTGTTGCTTAAAGTAGTGGTGTGCTACACTCCCTTAAAACAGATTCATTTGTTATCCAAAATCAAGCCTCTCTCTGAGAATGTCCCATCCTACATGTACTTTTCCTTTGCCCCCCTTTTTGGGGTTGATTCAGTTTGCTTTCCTGCCTCTGGGATGGCTGGGCTCCCTTCTAAATGGAGTAACAAGACACACCCACTCTGATCAATTGAACAGTGCTTTGGTTCAGATAGCAGAGACAAATAGCCATGACTGAAGTCAAACCTGCAGTGCAAACAGTGCCAGGCCAGACCTCCTCAGGGGATAAGAAGCTAGATGGGGTCTTATCAGGAGCTAACAGTGCCAGCCTGAGCTGGGAAAACTGCTAGAGCTAACAAAACAAAAACTGCTATAGCTGTGCACCTACACAAACACCAAAGAGCCGGGGTTGACAAGTCCATCACTTTGAGTCCACCAAGCTTTCCTCTAGCGTTGCACCGTGATGACCTCCCTGGAGCAGGGATGCCTCTCAAGATTACTCCTTCAGCCTGAAAGACTCCTTAATATGGCATCTGATATGAGGTAATATGATACAAGGTAATCTGGTATGAGGTATCATAATGAGGTAAGTATGTTCTATGCTAATGACATTTATAAATGCAGCTGTTGTGTACTTAAAAATACAGTAAGCAGTAGTGGTTGACCACCATCTAAATTATTGTTTAAATCAGTGTCAAATCATTGTCAAATCAATTTCATTACCATTTGATTATTGCTGAATCACAATTTTATTACCAATTATTATGCAATCACTGACTAATTACAATTTGATCACCATTCAACCACAAATAAACCCTCTAGTTTACACCACGCTGATGACCTCTCCTAATTCACAGCTGGTTTGATCCCTTCTGAAATCTGTCTAATTCTCCTGATAAGTGTATTATATTATCTATATAAGTAACCGATCATAAGTGTATCTGTTATTGTATTAGTGGTAAGTTTGCAGTAACTGTAATATTTACCTACTTGTTTGCTACTGTTATTGGCTGTTGCTATAATATTGTCGCTATTACTGATTGTTGCCATACTATTGATTGGTACTGTAGCATTGATCGCTGCTAGTAATCTGTAATAGCCTGATATTTTTATTTGCTTTATTACACAAAGGCATTTTTGTAGTGGCAATTTATGTGGCATTTGTGGCAATCTGTAATCAAGTGGAGACATTTCAAGGATAAAGCCCCTGAGCTCCTATGCGCTAGGGAGTCCAAGAACCCCTAGGTTTGCCCTCTGAACACCCAGGGAATTCAGGTGGCCTCAGGAATCCTCAGGAATTCTTTGGTGGCCTAGCCATCCCCACGACTCTGCCCTGCTGAGCCTCACCTTATAGAGCACCGAGAAGTGGGACAGCATGAAGACTACATTGCAGAAGTGAGCTATGTGACAGTGCTGGTCAATGCTTGCCAGCAGTGCCACATCCCCCAGTTTGTACAGCCCTCCACAAGCGCCTTCAGCAGCACCTCGCTCTGCTCCTCATGTGCACCAGGCAGTAGCACAAGTAGGGGCTGGCGGTGGCAAGGGCTGCCTGGAGCATGCTGAACTCAGCAGCTATGCTAACACAGAGCTGGCACCAGCTCTTCCTCCTCTGAAAGAGCGAGACGCAGCCGGAGGACATCCTGCATGGTTTTGGTTCAGGTTTTGGAGGCCAGGTAGTGCTGTTTGAAGGCCTCTATCCAGGACTGTGGCTCCACAGGCTGGTTACACCAGTTGGGGTATCTGTGCTCAAGGCAGCCCCAGGCAGAGCCGCCTCCTATTTTGTCCAGGCTCAGGATGAGCTCGTACCAGGCCCTGCAGACCAAGCTGCTGCAGTCCAGGTCAGGGAGGCATAGGCAGGCTAAGATGAGCTGCCACAGCTCCACTGGCAGGTTACCAACCTCCATCAGCACCTGCAAAGGACAGGACACAGAGTCAGTGGTGTGTCCAGAGAGCTCAAGGCAGGACCCCATGTTGATAGTGACATGCAAGTCCCCACTGAACATACCTCTCCAGGGACAGAACTGTACAGGAGCAGGCCCAGGGTAGCAGGCTGCCACACCTCAGGTAGACATGGGATCTGACCAAGTGGGGCTCAGCCCTCATCCTTTGGTGTGCTCCATCCACCATCACCCCGGCCCTCCCTTCCTCCCTCTCCTGCTAGCCCCACTCATGGGTCAGCAACACCCAAACAACCTGTTCTGAGGTCTCTGCTCCTTCAGGGTGTTTAAAACTTTGTTGTTTAACTCTAAGGTTCAAAGATGCACATAAACAAGCACATCCATCCTCCCCTAACAACGGATCTCCCACTGCAGCTTCCCCTGTCCCAGCCCCTGCCATCACCTCCCTGGAAGAGTCGTCTGCCAGCTCCCACGCAGTGACATGGCGTAAGACCCCGAGGCACCTCTGGTGAATGAAAAGCATGCCTAGGAGCACATGCTGCGCTACACAGAGCTGCTGCATGTTCGGCCAGGTCTTGCTGCTAGGAAGGCGCAATGCAGCATGCAGGACCTGCAGGGCTAACTAGCAGGCGTTCTCCCGACGAGCGCCTGCGGTCTTCTGAGGACCACCCCTCCGGGATGCAGTACCCGATCCTAAAACAGCTTCTCCACGACCTACAAACAGGGCCGCGGGGACCAACACAAAACCAGAGCAGCACTGGGAGCTGCGAAGTGGAGAAAGAATACACCAGGATACAAGCTCTGCAGCGCCTCCCTCCGCGGCTTTCCCCAGCTCTGTCCCTGAAAGCTCCGTGGCACCCGCAGAGGAGGAATGCCCCGTCCACAGCAACAGAGGTGCTCCCGCCCTGACGATTATGTCGCACGGGGCTGCCCAAGAGCGCTCGGCTGCCCGGGGCTCGCCTCTCCTCCGCGCCACCCCACCCATCACATCGGCTCCCGCAGCGCCAGAAGCCCGGCTCGCCACACGATGGGACCTGAGCTTGCGCAGGATGTACCGTCGCCTTATTGACTGGGTGCATCGGATCACGTGGAGCGGAGCCGGCACTACGTTTCCTCACCCTCTTCTCGTCGCCCTTTGCCACCGTCATCCCTTGCGTAGGGCAGTGCGGCTGCGGTACACCTACGCGCGTGCGCGCAGGGGAAGCAAGGGTCTTAGCCCGCCGGCAGAGACTCCCTTCCCCTCCCACCCCGCCGCTGCCGCCATGGCAACGGCCGCAGGTACGTCCTGAGGCATGTCCCGCCACCGGAGCCCCGAATCGGATCGGCTTGTTTCGGCGCGGCGGTCGCGCAAGCGCGTTGTGTCGGGGGCGGGCGAGAGTGCGTGGTTCCGTTGGGAGCGGGCTGCAGCCGCCGTCCCTCGCTCCGCCGGCCTGACCTTGAGCTGCCTCTCGGGGCCCAGAGCCTTCGGGAACGGGGCAACGCCTCAGGCCACAGCCCAGGAGAGCGCCGTGCTGCTGGCCACTCAACCGGAAGGCCGGGCGTGTTCTCTCGTGGCCTGCTCACTTGCGCCTCTGCTGCGCCTCTGCTTGCTTTTAGGTCGTCTGGCGCCGTGTCCCGGAGTAGCTGCGATCGCAACCAAACGTCCCCTGCACACCGGCGCCACTGCCGGGCGGCCCTGCCAGCTTCTTCGAGAGCATTGAAGGCTCTTAAGCGCCGTCAGCCGATTGAGTTTTGCCCTGGCACAGTGCCTCCGCGGAAGTCCACGCCACTAATGCAGTGAGTTTGGAAGCGTGGCTGGGGAGGGGCTCGGTGCTGCCGGCGGGCCGCTGAGCCCGAGGCAGTAATCTGGAGCTTGACATCGTAGTAGGTGATCGGCTGGAGGAACTAGTGGACGAATCCATCAGCCTTCTGTGCTGAATGCATGCCTTCAGGATTTGGTTAGTATTTTAGGGTGAACATTTCTCGCAATAGTGTAAGTTTGTAGAGTTACTCTGGTTTACTGATCAAACAAATGTTCAGGGTAGTCTTAAACAGTGACTTGTCCGGGAGGAGTTCCTAGGCAGCACATTCGTTCCATGGCAGTCAGGATGACAGAAAACACTGCAGTCTCCTGCAAGAATTGGAAATACAGAAACATAATGCAATACCAGATACCAAATGCCTTTTTCTTTATTTTTTCCCTTGTGTTTTTCAGACCTAGTGGGTCACCTGCCATCATTTTCAAGGCCATGGCCATTTAAGCAGGTAAAAGCTTTGAGACTAGGTGTATGTACCATATGATGTGCAGACCTTGGATTAAGGAACCTGATGGCAAAAAGAATCACATGTGCCCCCTTGCTCTGAGCACTCTGAATTTGACTGCTGCATTGAGGGGAATTTCTGCATATAAGTGGGATGTTGCAGCAGCTTCAGGTGTTCACCTATATAGGCAATTTTCTTCATTCAAAACTTTATTTGGGAACTGTTGGGTTTTTTTTAATATTAAATTGTAATAAAATGGCTGTTGTGCTGAAATATTTGTAGATGGTACAGGCCATATATAGCGTGCCTGAAAACAAGGGTTCTGTCATAAACACTTTTGGGAGGACTTGCTGTGCTTGGCTCTTGCAAGTTCCCGACTCAGAAGCGTGATGAGGATCCTGTAGTTCTCAACAGCTCCTTAGTGCACACATCCAGTACTTATGTCAAAAGGAGCATGTAGCTTCTGAAACTAAGTCTCCCTTTCTCTCTTAGTTTTGTTTTGTCTTTGTTGTTGTTTTTTTTTTTTGCGTCAGCTGTCACCCATGTAAATGGCTAGTTGTCAAAGGCCTTTTGAATCAACTTGTCTGTGGTGAGACTGTTCCACACTGTAAGTTAACATGACCCACTATCCCCTGTCTAAGGCTAGCATATCTTCAGATGTGGCTTTTTTAGTGTATACAAGTAGAATTACAGTAATCTGAATAATACTGTAAACCACTGCATATATAGTGATGTATAAGCTATATAATACACATCCTTGTCTCTTATGTTCCTTCTTATATTGACAGAAACACTTCATCTTTGTAAAAGATTAAAGTGGCATTTTCACTTGCTAGATCTTAAAGGATTAAATACCATGTAAGTGTAGGGGATAATCCAATCAAGGTAAATATGTGTTTTGTTTTAGGAAGAAATAGTGTACTTGGTCAGAATAATCTGTCAGGTTGCTTTGAGTAATCCAGTTTGTTTCTAGATAGCCTCTGCAACACTTCCTTCACATAACAGCCTGCATGGCTGCACCTTGAGAATCAGGTCCTTATGGCAGTTAAAAGTACTAGCTTCAAATACCATTTTGAAATCATGGGACTCTCATGCTGGTTGCTGGCAGGTAGTAGCTGAAGTTTGCAAGCCAGCACCTGCCTCACTTGATTGTTACCAACTTAGCTCAAACTGTGCTGTAATGAAAGGTAGGATTTGAAATCAGCTGCAAAAACAGATTTTTATAATTTTTGAACAGGTAATCCCATTTTAAGTGATGAACAAGTGTTGCCTGGTAATGATTATTTTAGTGCTTTTCTGCTTTATTTGGTAGAACTGGCTCTGGTTTTGTGTCCTTCAGGACCTCAGATTGAGCCAAGCTCAAGGTTCTAAACTTCTTGACAGAACATGAAAACAAAGTGTGGGTTCAGGAAATCTGTAGATAAGGCTGCAGGTTAATTAACTGGAATGCTCAGAAATTCTCAAAACTATTAGAATTTTTCTTGTTTAATTTAAACCTGTGATTACAGTTGTGTATTAGATTTGGAATAGAGTTAACTTTCTTCAGAGTAGCTGATACAGGGTATTTTGGATTTGTGATGAAAATAATGTTGGTAACACCAGGATGTTATAGCTGTTGCTGAGCAGTGATTGCACAGAGTCAGGAGCAATTTTGTTCCTCATGCTGCCTTGCCAGCAAGCACTCCGGGTGTGCACAAGAGTTTGGAGGGAATACAAAGTACGGCAGCTGACTCTCATTGATCAACGGGATGTTCCATACCATATAGTGTCATGCTCAGCAATAAATCGGGGGAGGGTGGTTGGAGCTGGGATGCTGCTCAGAGGCTGGCTTCTCTCTCTGTTGTTTTTTTTGGTTGTTTTTTTCTGGGGGGTGGGGAGGTGCCCCTTAAAAGATGCTTCTAAAATCTTTTTAATTATTAAACTTTTTAGCTCACTTTTACCTCCCCGATTCTTGGAGGGGGGAGAGTGAGCATGTGATGTTTAGTTGCTGGCTGGGTTAAACAACAACTAACAAATTGTTACTTAAATTACCTGATGGTTTCTGCCACAGAGAAAGGCAGAGTGGAATAACCAGAATTTGTAATACTACAGCATGTATTTTATTTATTTGTTTATTTATTCTTAGGCTCTCTTGTCCCCATCACCACCATTCTGGTGATGTATATTTTATTTGCGTGACAGTAGGCCTTTCACTGTTTGAATTATTTGGCACAGTGAATGGGGAAATCCAGTGTATAAGCTTCCTCTTGTTAACTGTGATGTAGCATTTGCAAAGTTCTTATCTCAATTTCCTTCCCAGTTTCCTTCTATTTCAATTTGAAAATGTATAGAAAGGTAAAACTGACACTTTTTCAGGTCTCTGAGACTTGAGTAGAAAACAGTACAACATCTGTCAAATCTAGTATTTGTCGCTTTTCTCCTTCATATTTTATGAGCTTTCCGCAGGTGTAAGATACTGGGTGCTGTTGATCAGCTAGTGTGGAAAGAAAAACCTGCAGGGTCACCTGCAGCTCTGCTCATGTTCTTTCTTTACGTTTTTTGATGTAGGTAAGGAGAATTGAGATGAACTATAATAAGGAAAACAGTATGATGGATTCAGAAGGTTCTGCCCCAAAGAAGGCAAAGGAGTATCTAAGCACTGATGTAACGGCTACCTCTGGAAAACATTATCTTTGTGGCTGCTGTGCAGCCTTCACAAATATAGCAATCACTTTTCCCATCCAGAAGGTCCTCTTTCGACAGCAGTTGTATGGTTTGAAAACAAAGGATGCAGTACATCAGCTGCAGAAGGACGGGATTCGAAATCTCTATCGTGGTATCCTTCCTCCCTTAATGCAGAAAACAACAACACTGGCTTTAATGTTTGGCTTGTATGAAGATGTCTCATCCCTGCTCCATAGCCACACGAATGCTCCTGAGCTAGTCACTTGCAGCATGGCAGCAGTGCTTGCGGGGACCACGGAAGCTGTTCTTACACCTTTTGAGCGAGTTCAGACTTTGCTTCAGGACTACAAACACCACGATAAATTTACAAACACTTACCAGGCTTTCAAGGCACTGAAAGTCTATGGGGTGAGAGAGTATTATCGGGGACTGGTGCCTATTCTGCTCCGAAATGGACCGAGTAATGTACTCTTCTTTGGCTTACGGGGACCTATTAAACAGTGTCTGCCTGAAGCAACTTCTTACAGTACTCATTTGGTCAATGACTTTATCTGTGGAGGGCTGTTGGGTGCCATGCTTGGATTCTTGTTTTTCCCAGTGAATGTTGTAAAAACTCGCATGCAAGCTCAGATTGGTGGTGAATTTCAGTCCTTCTCAAAAGTTTTTGTGAAGATCTGGCTGGAACGAGATAGAAAACTCATCCACCTTTTCCGAGGAGCCCATCTGAATTACCATCGTTCTCTCCTGTCCTGGGGCATAATCAATGCAACCTATGAATTCTTGCTAAAGCTGTCATGAAAACCACTATCTTCCTTCAGCTCCTCTGTTCATGTGGTTATTGGGACATACGATGTCACTTAATCCCAGGAAACAGTGCCTGCATAGTATGAAAGGTAATTAGTCTTGGCCTTCAGTATTTTACGGAGTGAATGGTGATGCATCTAACCCTTGGTGCAACCAAGGTGAACTTTTAAAATTATTTATTTGCTGGCAGGTGAGTTTTCCCATAATGGAGCTACTAGACAAATAAAAAATTTAGAACAAAAGACATTTAAAAATACTTTTATTAGTCCAGCAGCTTGTTCTATATCACTCCCAAAATTTTGTAACATTCTGATGGAATGTGCTCCATTGTCCACACTGTAGATCATAAAAATCAAGGATTGGCTGATGGAAATTGATTCTTTTGCCTGATAAACATAAAAATCTCAATTTAAGAACTGTATTTAATAATGGTTTAGAGTCCTAAGTACTTCCTACTATTTAAAGCTAAAAGGACAGATCCAAATGGGGATAACTGAAGTTTAGAACTTCAAACTTAAACTAAGCCTACGTAAACTGCTTTTTGCCAGCTGTTTTGATGCTTGGCTTTAAGATGAATATTTCATTCAGCAGTATAAGGGTGGTTACCAAATGTTTTAATTTCAGTGTAAACTGACTCCAGAGTGGAATCTGTGTATATGTACATGTGTGCCTTCATCTGAAAAGGGAAAAGTGGAAGGAATGAAATGGCAAATCAGCTAAAGCTTTAAAGTGTCCTTCCTTGTTAAAAAACCTTCAAATTGTAAACATGGAGTTTGTTCTTTTTGTGGTTGGTTGGTTTTTGGTTTTTGGGGATTTTTTTTATTGCTGCTTTTTCTGTTACTTGCAGCTATGGGGCTAGAAAGAAGATGGCCCTTTCTGTAATGCTCATATGAGTTCAGCTTCCTGCAGCAGAGAAAGTAGTTCACAAACTTTGTACTGAGTTATCTTGTCTCTTGCAAACTTTTGTTTCATTTGAATTGTGGAATAATAGATCACAAGAAGGTACTTTAATCTGAAGTTTGGTGTTCTGCCTACTTGATACATACTCTTGATGGTTCTGTAAGGCAGAATTGTATAGCAGCATTGACAAGATGAGGTTCCTGGGTATTACTGACTTAAGTGGAGGTCTTTAAGTGTAGCAGAGATAACAGCCAAAGATTACTTTAGAAGCAACTATGTAGGAGAGATACAGTGTTCGGAGATGTGTTTAAGTCTTCTATAGGTGACTATTAAAAAGACAGAAATAGGAAAAATTACGTGTCTTACAGACTTAGGAGTTGAGAGATAAGACTTGAGGCCTTAAAGAAAGGGACAGAAGAGCAAGCATGACCATAAAACAGAGGGTCTCAACAAAAAGCGTTTGATTTTCGTGGGGGACTTTGTTTTATGAAACTCTATATGTAAAAAAATACTCTGAATGATGGGGGGCAGGAAAGCTTTTAGAAACTGGTCTGAATTGGTCTTTTCGTAAGTTTTGAATGGCTATTACTTTCTAAAATGTGACTTTTCCATTTGCTAAACTGTCCCAAAACATTGATTCTAATCAGTGTGTTATAATATAGTCCCTAGCTTGAGAGTCAGAAATGCCCAGTGAGCATCCTGTATCTGAATGTTGTGATCATCTGTATTTAAATAAAATGTTTACTGAATGTTTGTTACTGGCAGAATCTGTGTACTGGTTTTTTTTTAATCATTCCTCAGTGGAATAAAAAAATTGCATCCTGTTTCTCTGTGAAAAATGATACATACTTATGTGATTTTTCTAAGAGAAATCTGAAGTGTCTAGAGTAAAATAGTAACATAAGCCTGCCCCTAATTGGTGATTGACAGCGAAAGTGTGGTCCTGATCTGTTGCTGTCACTGCTTATGTTGCATGGTTAGATTGCATGCACTGCAAATCTGTCATGATGTGTTCAAGTACCACCCTTACAGCCACTGACAGTTTTACAGCACACTCTAAGGAACTGTATGCTTAAGGTACACATGTTTTATGTGTAAGGGGACAGATTCTCAAAATCAGTGAAGAGAGGGATCCAGTGAGTTTTGGCAAACAAGTTACTGCTTACAAAAGTTACAGAGTTTACAAGACAGGATGTGTAATTACTCTTCAAGAGAGCAGAGAAGGAGCTGCAGTGCTTCAACTGTTTAGTATTAGTATTTATGTCCCTTTGCCATGGGACAGCACAGGAGGGGGATCCTCAGTGTTTTGCTGCCATGTCTCATCACTATGTTGGTATTAACCCAAGACATTGCCTGAACAGCTAGAGGGGCCAGGCCTCATTTGCTGCCGTCTCTGAAAACATATAGCTCATGTTTTGATCAGCCTCTAAAGGAGAATTTTAAAACTGATTGCTGGTGCTGTGGTTGCTTTTCTTGGTGTACCACAACAATAATTTCCAGCTAAAGATGGGAAAGGGAATTGGGAAGGGGAATTCCACAACAATAATAACTGGAATTGAGAGCAAATAATAGAGCTAGGCTTTGGGTAATAAGTGCATTGAGCAAAGGAGGGTAATATTGCAAAATATTGCTCTGTGGGTTTTCAGGCATATTTCTATTCCAAGACCTTCTATACAATATTTTATGCAAATCAGTTGATCAAGTTTGGCCAGTTCTTAGCTGTTTACAGAGGTGGGGTATGGGGAAATCCTTTGCATGGGGAAAGTAAACTAATATGAAGGCAACAGCTTTCAGCACCTCTGAAACGACAGTGCTGGAAAAGGCAAGAGGCTCCAGTAACAGCTATAAGAAGTAAACATCCCATACCAGTCAGGCTGTGATAGTTCAGTTAGATTTTGGTCATAGAAAAAAATCTAACAACACCTCTAACAACTACAGAGACAGCTTTCTCCTCATTTATTATGCAGTGTGTAATGAGAGGGTGAGAGAAAGCCACAAGCACTGACAAGCCCGAACAACATTTTTGCAGCATCAGGGTAGGTAAACTGGATATAGTGCATTGATTTTAGGCAGGGTACAGACTGTTTGTCACTGCCTGCTCTGGTGATCTGCAGCAAACAGGGTTGTTGTACTGCTAAGAGGTTTAGAGTCAAATTTTGACTCTTAGCTCATTTTCAGGAAAGCTTGATGGAGAAGTGCTACAGCTGGGTCTCTGACCCACAAGAACTGCATCAGCAGCTTAATATTACCACCTTTATAGTAAAGCCAGGGTAACAAAATGTGCTGATTTCCTCAGGTGCTTAGCTTGTATTCCTCTGCCCAAGCTCAGATCCACCTTCTGGTTTAAATCCAGATGTCACATTGCACCTGTGTGTGTTAAAGGCCTCATTTACAGAAAACAGCAGATAACGATGTGCAATGTACCTTCAGCACCCAGTACCCCAGGGCTCCATCAGTCCTGCATGACACAGTGACATTTATCAGCTCTTCAGGTGATAATGAGGCAGAATTCAGTTTTTGTGCAGATGTTTTTTGGTGTGCTTAATGGCAAGTGGCTTTACTGGAGCCCAAACCTTTGCTAGTGGAAGAGGGCAGTACTCTCCTTACAGCCAGCCCACAAACCTCTGCCTCAGATACAGCTATCCATGGCAAAGCAGACAGGGTATTTTCAGTCTTAGCCTGTTCGCTGTGGGCAGACAGTTGCCTGTTCACCAGGCAAATGCAGAATTTTACAAAGAACAGCAATGCTGTCTTCAAGGATTGGAAAGGAGCTCTCTACCCCACAGGTACTGTCTCGGGCAACGGAATGGTTACTTGTACTTAGTTACTTGTACTTAGGTTGTAATTATCATACTAGCCCCAGTATGTGTTCTGCTTTTTGGGCTTCATGAGTGAACTGTTTCTTCTTATAAGCATGCTCGACAGTAAGGACAGTAGCAAAGAAACCGGTGGAGGGGAAGAGACCTGCCTACAGAGGTTGTTTTGCTGTAAGCACTGTTTTTTAAGCAGTTGTAGGGAGTAGGCAAGAACCAGTGAGCATTACAAATCACAGCTCAGTGTAAGATAAATACATTAAAATAGATTTTAATTCAGTGAATTATTAAATATTTAATTTATTATGCAAGCAAGAGAAACTGTCCACAAATAGTAAGGTACTGTATGACTGTAAGTACAATATTTTAAGAGCAGGTCTGGTACTTCCTATAGTATATTAAAAGGCTACAATTTTTACTATGAAATCTCAGATATTTCAAAATATTCTACATGCACAATTTATTCTTGTAATAAAAACCTTAACTGAAGTTATTTAGTGCTTTAGAAAAATGCACCTTTGACTAAGATCAGGAAATGAGAAGTTTCTTTTCCTGCAGGCTGTTGACTTTTTTCTTTTACTCCAACTTTTTAGAATCTTGTAAACTAGATTTTTTAAAAGTTTTCATTTGGCAAGAGTATTTCTTTTTTCTAAGAGTTCATATTTCATAAAGCAACAAACCCATGTTTTATGCTATCAGGACCATTTCCACATCAGTAACACAAATTAAAAACCAAAACCAATTCACCACCACCACACAAAGAAAAAAAACCCACGAAAATCAATCACACCATCCCTCAAAATGCCGTAAGAACCTGATGCATACATTCTAATTCTGATAGTAGGCAATCAAACTGTCCTTATCAAGACTTCCAAGAGTGCAAACAAGTGTGCGTGTGTGTGTGTCTTGTCTATACCACTGTGCTTTTCTTTCTATCCCCAATAGTTCTGTTTGGAGGTTACATTTTTCCCTGAACTACCCATGTTTGACAAGTGGGCCCATGCCCCATGGCTGCATACATACTGAAATGAAATTACCTCATACAGATAAAGTACATATACACAAATGTCATTGTACAGTCCCATTAATAGTTTCTCACCCTACCACAAATGTCCAACAGTGCTGTAGTGATTTACAGACTGAACTCTAACGGAATATTCAGAAAATGCATTTACTCCCACAACATACAGTCACTGGACTATTACAGAAGATTACCAGCTTCAGACACTGGTTTGGTTCCTGTCATTGTTCCTATATGTTGACATTCCTGTAGAGATATTAATTACACAGTGTATCTGCTTTTGCTGATCAGCTCTGCTGTGAATGGAGGAATGCTTTTACTACAGAAGTTAACAAATATGAAACCATCCATTTAAAAAACATCCTACATGCTTTACAATCAAATTGAGATCTCTTATTCAGTATAAATACTGTAAAATCTATCAAATGATAAACATTTAAGTGGTCAAAAGTAAACATTTTAAAGAAACCTCTCATATAAGTCAATAGCTGACTTAGCTGTTAGTGCCGTCTCTGCAGTCTTTCACCTACCATTTGAAACATTTTTGTATTTATTTCAGGTTTATATATTTATGGAAGGTTAAGAATTCATCTTTTGAAACATAACAGCAAGATAAACCTTTTTTTTTTTTTTTTACTATCTAGAAATAATCCAAAGCTCACCAGCAAATTAGTTCATTAATTCAATAAGGTAAGGTAATACTATTCAGAAATAACTGAAAATTACTCTTTCCACCAAGATGGTGGAAAGATGTATCAGTTATGATAAGCCTGCAACTGCAAAGCGTATCAGTTATGAACTACTGAACAACGTTTCAGTAAGTGTTGCTTGAACTTCACAGGTAAAGTCGATTAACTTTCATTGAAAATTTCCAAGTTCTGTTGAAAGGGAATAATCAAATTATCAAAACCTAGCATTACTTACTTATGCTAACTCAACTTATTACCAATATAATCAGAAGAACTAAGTAACATTTCTACAGCATAGATGGACAGCATTAATCTTAATATGCATCCGTTGGACACGTTACAAAAACATCAGTGTTACCATCAAATCCCTTAATCAGATCAATGTCAACTTCTAGCATCAATCCTACACTCCTGTTCAGTGGCTCTGGTTTCCAGAGCTGGGCAAGGCTGGTCCAGCCACAATGCTGTGATGACATGTCACTTGGGAGTAAAATTTCTTTATACAGAAAAGTTATTATCCAATGTTTCAGCACAATACACTTGTAAAAAACAGTGGATCATGAGGTAGAATTAAAAAAGTAACACTCAGTGCATATTAACAGGTGTAGAATTAAAGTCATAAGCAGTCTACCAGTTCCAAGAATTTCTGGGATGAAAAACCAAAACCAGCCATGAAAACAAACAAACAGACCCAAGAACTACTTTGATTTCCTGTGTGCTGCTTTACCTCCAAAATGAACACAGTTCAAGCCTATGAGAACAGTAAGGTATCTTCAGTTACCTGTAGTCCCTTTAATGGTGTTTAGTAAAACAGTGAGGTGAGAAAACAGTAGCCTAGAAGCGAGTGCTTAGGGAAAAGCCATCATAGTCCACTGCAGGGATAGGGGTAGAACCTGTTTATTACTAACAGGCAACAAATTTTAATGGAGGGGAGTGCAGAGAAATGCAAGTGTTCATACAGTCACAATGCATTGTTTCAGAATATTTCAGGCACATGTAACTTAGCACTTCCGCTGATCTAATGCCAAGAACACTGTATGCAGAAGTTTTGCCACACAGTTAACACTTTTGTGGGTTTTGTTTGGTTTGGGTCCCCCTGCAAACAGTTTAGCTCCTCTTTTGCATAACAAATTTGTGTTCCACGAACAGCCTCAAGTTTGGTGCACAGTTCACTTTCACTGCTTTTATGTCACAGATGAGAGAAGTCCCCCTGAACTCTTTCTAACAGATCAGCAGATCCATGTTGCCCCATACGTAGTTTCAGATCACATGTATGCAAAAGAAGCTGGGCTCCAGTGATGTATTTATAACTGGTCTCAGATACACTTGCATATTTTATTTAGTTATTTCATGGCTTGGGCAATTAACTTAAAGTGAATTGTATTCCTTGCAGAGAGTACCAAAAGTATTCAAAAGGTGCAAGTGCTTGAACTTCAGAGTCACTGTTACAGAAAATGGGACATGTCTATTTATTATTTCCTTGATCTACTTTTGGGTCCAAGACAATAGTTTCAGCAACAAAATTGCCCAGAAGATATGCTCTGTAACATTTTAACTTACAGTTGCTGGGAAGACTATGGGCATTCATTTGCATTTTAAGTTAACTGAGTATATTCACTTTAAAAACTGTTCTTCCTCCTCCAGCTGGGATAATGTTCTACTGAGATACTGTCACCAAATCATTCTGCTAAAACTCGTGAGAACAGAAAAGTTAGGACTTTTACCAAACAATAAACCAGAAATCTATCAGCTGTGCTGACAGTGCATCAGTCAGATGCAGAAAGACTACTAGACATGATAAACATGCTGAAAACCTAATGCAGGAGTAATTGAGTCCTCAGTCCTCAGATTACAAAATGTGCAATATTGAAGGCTTTTTAATACTAAACAATTTCTCCAAAAGATGAAATTTAAATTATTTTTCTCATAATGTGTAAGAACCTTAACTTTCAATGACTGCTCCACCAACACCCAGTGTATACTGCTGTAGTGTTTGCTACCTACACAAATTCAAAACTATGAAAGGATCATCAGGCTTATGTATTTTCAGCTATCTCACCTTCACCAATGTCTTCTTTTTCCCTAGATGTGTTTCATAGAAGGCTTTGTAAAAAAGCATGCTCTGTTGAGTCAGAGATAGTGAAATCTGAACACCAAAATATAACAGTCTCCTTTAGGTAAGGTTTCCTGCTGAACTGAGCAGCAGCAAAACCTTAGTGAGGTACACACAAAAAAAACCCCAACACAAAACCAAACCACACACACACACACAAGTAAGAAGTAAAAATCCCACAAAAAAAAATAACAACAACAAAACAACAAAAAACCCTCACATTTTGGAACATACAAGCAATGAGAATATTATAAACTGATTTGAATGTACAAGACTGAAATAACTACTTACAAGGGTAGCTATATTAACTCAAGGGCTAAAACTTAGCATTCATACTTTGTACGTGATTTAATGGTAAACATGAATGTTTTTCACATCATATGAAAAGCCCAGTTAAGTAAAAATAGATCTTGCTGTAGACAGTCATGTTTTTAATCCATTCCAAAACAGTACATGTGAAAAAAGTCTACCTGGTGATACTATGGAATATATTCTAGATTAATTCCTCTCACAGCAATGGTGCAGGCAAGATGTGGAAGAATAGTCAGGTGGCAAACAGCCTTAACTTCAGCAGAAAATTCTGCAGTGTTAACTTTTAAATGCAGGATGGAGATTTATGTTGCTGGTGCAGAAGGCTCCTTACAACAGTAACCCTAGAGGCTGAGGAGTCACATATGCCTATAAGAGGCCAACCAAGGACATCCCCGCTGTACAAAACATCCAGTTTGTCTGCAGTGGACAGAGGACAGGGTCTTCACCCATTCAGCTCCTTGCTTCATTGTCCCAGACTTTTCCTACTAAATTCCCTGGAGAAAACAAATGCAGCTACATCTCTCTCCAGAACCTCTTCCTTCTGGCAATAAACACAGTATATGCAACCACAGAAAACCGTATGTTTTAAGTGTAGCAAAACGTTACAGAAAGTTGATACAATTTTTAGCCAATCACAATCGAATCCATAAATGAGAAAAACCTCTTCTTTTTATGACAGTAACTGTGTTATCACACAGAAAAGTAGCTCCTTATCTAATAATCACCATATAGTAGTTTCAGCAATGTGCACAAGAATGTGTACGTGAGGAAGTCCAGTTCTTTGAAACAAGGAGGTGTTGAAACAGGAGCCTGGCTGAGTTTCGGCTGAACTGCTACCCTTGTCCCCTCTACATTAGTTTCTAATAGCCCATTTGAAGTTGCATTGAAAGAAATTATCAACAAGTATTATGGTACAAACAAACCAGAACAATGACCTGAGGTCACAGGATCAGAGGTCTGCTTGGAAGGCTGAAAATACAGTGCATGGAAGCAGATTTGTGGATGCACTATGAAAATGCATAGAGTGCTGGGCTGAAAACTCATTCTACTACTGTGTTCGGAGATCATAGTAACCATGATCTTATATGCATTTGGAGATCTCAGAAAGAACACACTCCAACTAAACTGAAGTAAAACCCACAACCACGTGAAGGTCCCATTGATGCAAGATGTGCCTAGAATTTTGGCTGATACAGAGAAACGCGTCCGCTAAGGCACCCCGAGGCAACCTGACAGTGTGTTGGAGAAAACTTGGTTGTCAGTACCACATCATTGTGAGAGTAGAGGGAACGGATTTCTTTCAGGGGACTGGCTTCTTTGGGCAAACAGTCAACAAGTTCGCTGCAGTGTGCATCAAACCCCAACAAACGGATCCCAAAGCCATGTGGAGATGAAATCATTCGGCCATCAGGACTGAAACAAAGTTCTTTGA
Source organism: Melopsittacus undulatus (assembly GCF_012275295.1). Lineage (NCBI taxonomy): Eukaryota > Metazoa > Chordata > Aves > Psittaciformes > Psittaculidae > Melopsittacus > Melopsittacus undulatus. Next base: position 80,858,144 of record NC_047557.1, read on the forward strand.
TGTAACCTCGGCCCACATTGGCTTCTTCAATGCAATGAGTCAATCGCAGGGAACAACGAGGTGAGACAGGGCGCACAGGAGCTCCTTCCTGGAATTCATAGACACAAGTCCACTAAAGGGAGAGGCAAAGAAAGGAACATTGAAAGAAAAGTAAACCACTGCAAATACTCATTCCCTCCCATGACATGCTGAGTAACAGGAATGGTCAATGCTATTGCTTATCTACTCTTCAATAAGCATCTACTATGAAACACTGAAAACAGGCCAGTTCCTAGGCATCTCTACTGCTTTGAACTGCCTAAGCAACACAGCTGTTCAGCATCAAATCTGCTTTTATAATTAAATGGATGCTAGATATAATCCTTTAAAATCTAGTTTTTATCTGAAATGAGCAAAGCTTAATCCTTTGGCCAGGCATCTGCTCTAATTTAGTAAACATTTAAATGAATTCTACAATAAAGTAGAACTCTGCCTACTGTAATTTATAACTGACCATAGACATTTTGTGCCCTTAACTTCAAAAAGAAAGAAATCTTAAAAACAAGAGGGAAACACATTTTGAAGGAGTGTTATGAACAGCTCTATAGCCATCTTGTTACTTTAGAGACAGTCTGGGATTTTAATGTATAACCTAATCAACTAATCTCAAACAAAATGCAAAACCAGCTCTATGACGAAGTTTGTATCATGTTCAGAGATTCAACTTCAACAACCATACAAGTGTTCTTAGTTCTGTATCATGTGTTCTACTGAAATAAACACAAAGGAAACAACACTAATTAATAAAAGAGAATAAAGCAGACACTAGGACTACAGGAAACTATAGATCAATCATCATTATCAATCAACCCAATATAACATTTGCACTCTCAAAATTCTGTGTTGTATAGAGGTTTGATCTGCTGAGTTTCTTTTCAGTCCTCTACACACTTGTATCAGGTTACCATTACAAACAGTGGTTTCCTTCAGAAACAGCCTAAAAAAAAACAGAAAACAAAACAAACAAATCCCTACAGAACCCCCATAAAACATATCCCTCCCCAACACAAACCCAAACCAAACCAATCCAAATTTACATCAACTGTTAACTAAAGTCAAGTATTCAAATAATTATTTGTGATTTTGGCAAATAAATGTAAAACCTCTGTGTCTTGAAAACAGAGTGGTCTGCACAACTGTCACAGCACTACTTTTGAAATAACCCTAAGACCACATGGAAAAATCCACGTGTTCTGAAGGCTCTGTCTGGGCTTTATAAGTGAACTTGAATTAACCTAGATAACGTCAAGAGCAGGTGTTCAAACCTGCAGATTCTTACTTTTTGTATACAGTCCATGAGAAGTCAGGGTTTGTTCAATATTTCTAAGTGCATTAGGCAACACTTTTTTGTCTTTAAACAGAGTCCCAGTGCAATATAGCAGCAATGATGTGACACTTCACAAACAATTTGAGATACAGAATCAATCATAGGCCTTAAAGTCTGCCATTACTTCTTTAAAGCAGTGTTTTAGGAAGTGAAATCTGCAAGTTGCAGATGAGCTGTAGCTGGTCTTATGACTTAGGACTTCAAGTAAAGGCTTGAAATGGATTCTGCCAGGAAGATGAGCGATATCCAATTTATATTTAAGTTGCAGAGTTTTAGGGTGAGACCTGCGATCAAGGCACTTTGACATTACATAAACATCATTGGAGTTCACCATACTCAGTCCTACACTGTGGCAGTTTTAAGTAGATGCAGAAACATGCCATAAGATTTTTTTCACAGCAGTGCAGGAGCAGCCTTTGGAAAGCATTCATCAGCACAGCAGGAGCACTTCATCCTGGGAGGCAGAAAAAATTGCAAAGGCACTTGAATTCAGAGGAGCTTCTCTGCTCAACTTAAACCATGCTCACCAGTACACAACTGTCCAATCCTCTGTCTTTTCCAAGCTGACATCTCCTATATTTTGGCAGGTGTGTATTTTTAAGTCATGCTTTTCGCAGCACAGCTACTATTTGAAAGCTTCTCACAGAGCCATAAACTATATTCTGTAGAAAAACTGGGCAACAGAAGTACTGAATGCAGGATAAAAAGTTGTATGAGGTCATTAAAAAAAAAAGGAAAAAATATTTTTGTTTTGGTCTAAAATTAAATACATTTGTAAGCAGAAATAACTGTCTATTCAAATGCAATTTTATCATAGACTTATAGAACGGTTTGTGTTGGAAGGGATCTTAAAGCTCATCCAGTTCCAACCCCCTGCCACAAGCAGGGAAACCTTTCACTAGACCAGGATGCTCCAAGCCCCATCCAACCTGGCCTTGAACACTGCCAGGAACAGGGCAGCCACAGCTTCTTTGGGCAACCTGTGCGAGTGTCTCACCACCCTCACAGGGAAGAACTGCCTAAGATCTCATCTCAAACTCCCTTTGGTCAGTTTAAAACTATTCCCCCTTGTCCTGTCACTACTTGCTCTTACAAAAAAAATCCTCTGGCTGTCTTGTTGTCCCCTTTAGGTATTGGAAGGCTGTTAATAAGGTCTGCCCAGAGTCTTCTCCAGGCTGAAAAAACCCAAGTTTCACATCCTGTCTTCATAGGAAATGTGCCTTCTCTGGACTCGTTCCAACAGCTCCACATCCCTCTTATGTTGGTGGGCCCACAGCTGGACGCAGGACTGTAGGTGGGGGATCTCCTCAGAGCACAGCAGAGGGGGAGAATCCCCCTCCTTGACCTGCATTTCACATTCTGGGGATGCAGCCCAGCACATATGGTGTTTCTGGGCTCAAGTGCACACTGAAGCCTGGTCATGAGGAGCTTCTCATCAACCAACACCCCCAAATCCTTCTCACTGGGGCTGCTCCCAAAACAGCCTCTGCCCAGCCTGTGTTTGTGCTTGGGATTAATTAAATTTACTCTCAAAACAAGGAAATGTCAATATAGTTTTGTGATCAATACATCTCAATGTATTAAAACAAAAACAAACCCAAACAACAAAACAAGAAGCCAAAACATATTTGTTTTACCTCCTGGTCATCTGTATTACTTGAGCATCGAAGAAGTGTAGCCCAACCTTTTGGATGCAGCTGTAGTGACGTAATGCAATTGCCTCGATCTCTTTCTCCAGGAACCTCTGGTGTTAAGACCTCCAAACTATTTCTAGGTGATCCACCTAGAAGGGGAAGTTAACTGTAAGTATCAATGAAATCTAGACATTGATCTTCATCTTCCTCATCAGTCTGCTGCTGGTTTTGAGTTGGGTGGGTTTTTTTTTGTTTTTCTACATAACAATCACACAATCAGATAAAATAAAGATCTTCTTGCTGTTATTAGATTTCTTGGGAAAAAAATAATAGATGCCCAGATTTGGTGTTCAATGGTATTTTATTGGTTTAATAGAAGTCATAGCAACACTATACTTTCAAAAAAGTCTTAAGAGCCAGACCCACAGTATCTCACTATTACACTCTGGCCTCTTCTGGATACAATGAGTCCAAGTCCATAATTTTTTACTTTTTAAAAGTCTTTGCCTACCTTCCCGCTGGGAGGACCGTGACATGTGTTTCTCAGACAGTGGACCTGAATCATTCTGGTGACATGGTGAACCAACAGCTCGAGGACCAGAGGAACCTGATGAAGTTACATCTGCAAACAGCCATGTGAACATAACAGCTTAACACAGCCCACATACTCTGCATGCTGCTCCCTTAACCCTCCTTAGAAGTGTTAAGTAAATGGTAAGGCCTCTTGTTAAGAAACTACTTTCCAAAGCTCAGTTTATAGTCTAAAAGTACCATTCTATTTGTGCCTCATACAAATAAACTGCCACCACAGGACTCTATTGGGAGTAAGAGCCAAGCTGTATTTGTTCCTTCTTATGCATTGTTTCTACTAGAAGCTGGGGTAAGAATTTTTCCCCAGGCCATTCCTTTCCTATCCAGACACCCCAAATCACAGTTTCTGTCACTATTTTACCCTATTACTGTCCCAAAGCAGGAGGAAGCAAGCAGTGAAATTTCAGAGCATGCAGTTCTTCCAGGTCTGCCCTCAAGAGCAACCACACTACTACAAAACAGTCAATAGTAGTTGCTGGAGCTCATGCAGAGTCAGCTCTCTCAACATGGATTAATTTCTTCTGTTACAGGACAAGAACTGAACATAAATAAAGCTAGAGCTGGCCAGCTCTAGGTGACAAAACTCCATGGGCACTATATCCTGTAGTGCTACAATCCTGATACTAAGAATCACCCTAGAACTCCACCTGAGTCAGAACATTACCACTCAACAGTACAGATGTATGATCCTTGAACAACAGAGCAGCTAACATGCCAAAGGGCTCCTTGGCAGAATTCTGCCAACTCCACCTCTGCCTTCTTTTGATAGCTAAGAATATTCCATAAAACACCTCTAACACAGAAGCTGCCACACATTTTTCCAAAAGCATTCACCTGAACTTGATGAAGTAGTTCTCCTCGCTCTTAAAATTGGGTAGCTGCCAACCTCTAAAGATTTGTTTAGGTCAAGGTCATGCAAAATCAGAAGATACCCAGAGGAAGTTGAGATCAACATTTTGGAACAGTCTGGCGTCAGCCTCATTCGCATAAGAAAACGGGTGTGAAAAAACTTCTTGTGGGGACATCCATCTTCTGTGCACCTGGACAGCAAAAAAAAAAAAAAAAAAGCACAAGAAATAGCTGGAATTAGCTTTGCCTGAAGTCCCTAATAACGCCCATAAGAGTCAAAAATATACTAAGCATCCTTGTTCATCCTAAAACTTCTGAGTACTGTCTTTATCCTACTTAATGAGATTTGAATGAAATGGCAGAAATCACATTTTCATTGAAGACAGAGCTTTTTCAAAAAGGAAGGACTACATTTTGGCACATCAGCAAGAAAAGCTCTCTTTTTAGCTACTGTACAATAACCATATAATGGAGATTAAAACTCTTGATCTCTTGATAAGGGCTATAAACTGATCATGGTATTTACAAATGCAGTATAGCACCATTCAAGAAAGCAGGTTTTCTGTCTTGTACAGAAGAACCCTATTCTTGTAGATATGTAACAGCATGAACAGAATAGAACATGAAGAACATGAACAGAAACATAACAGCATGAACACAGCCACATACCTGTTTGTGTCCCAGATGATCACATTTCCATCAAATCCTGATGTCACTAGTAACCTTGTATTGGTATCGTACTCAATGTTTTTAACCCAGCTGGTGTGACCATGTAAAGTACACACTTTTGTGTTCAGCTTTCTTAAATCCCAAAGTGCTATTGTAGTGTCATCAGAACAAGTTGCAAACAGTCGATTATCTAGAAACCTGAAAATAGGAAAGAAATACTGTGCCTGCTTAGTGCCTTTTCTAACTTAAACATGCTTAAGCAGGAATTTAAGCTAACACAAGAAATACAGTGGCCACAGAGAAAAAAAAAACCAAAACACAACAAAAAAACCCACAAAACCTAAACAATCCCCCCGAAACAAAACTGAGCAAAAAAAAAAAAAAACCACAAAACATCGAAACAGATAGTAGATACAGCAGAATGTTTGCCAATAGAACAGTTCCATCACAAAATAGTGCTGTTGGGATATGAACCGGTAGTACATCTGTAATAGTAAACTAGTAAACCTGTAGAAGCAGAGCAGAATTTTTTTTTAAACGACTCATGTAAAGATCACACAACTACACAACCACCAGTGGAAAAAATGCTCACAAAGAATCCCTATGGTAAATATATCAGTTACCCATCTGAGCAACACTCAGCTTTAAACTTAAGAAGTCTTCGTATGACACACAGGACATGACCGGTCAGTTTTTAGATCACTGGCAACATACTACTATTGACTGATCTGGCAGTTTCTGCAATAAAGGTCTGCTAGCCTGAGCTGAATGTGGTTTATGCCTCTTACACATTTTTGCCAGATCCTATTGCTACTACAGCCAGGCAGCATCAGAAGACACAGCAATTCTAAATTTCTGACTACACAAGGACCCATCAGATCATAATTAAACCCATGCTCTTTACTCTTTTCATTTCTACCCACATATCCACCCTCATTCTTCCCCTACTATTCTGCAGATTTTCCTCTCTTCCCCACCACAGGCATAAGCTCTCTGCACTCATAGAAAGTTTTTAAAATACTGATCACTTTCCTTGCTACTGGAAGGCCTCTAGTGTTTTTAAGCCTTGCTGCCCTATATGGCACATAACCACTATCTTAGCCGAAACACATGATGTCCAAGCCTCCTTTAAGTAACACCTGAATGCTCCCTCTCTGTCAGGCCTGCTCTGTACCACATACCATTGCTCAGCATCTGACACAGTCAGCCCCTGCTGAAGGCTCTCACCACAACTTTGCATCATTGGCACAGGCAGAACACAAAAACACTTAGCAGCACTTTTGTTGCAAAGCCTGCAATAGGACCTGCTTTTACAAACACCCTGCCTAGCTAGTGCAGCCCAGGCAGCAGTAGAACCACTTGTGCTGGAAACACTCAGTGAGAGGTTTATCCATGTGCCAGTGAGGCAAACCAAAGTCTTCTCTTACCTGAAGCCTGTTCCAGGATTTCCAGAGGCCTTTTCCAACCAGATCTCCTGAGGCACACATCTGCACTGAGCATGCTAAGAAGCTGACCCCACGGTTTTACATAGAACATACAACAGTGCTTTTCCAAGAGATTTAACCAGCAGATTAACTGTCTGATGTATGGCTCACATTACTAACCACATGGTTTACACTACACATGGTATTAGTATCTTAGAAACATGTAGTAAATTAAAAATTTGAACACTGCCACTGTTTGCATGTTTCCCTAGACCCTTAATTTCATTTCACTTTTGCCCATCTCTTCCTTCAGATGCCCATCCAGCAACACAATGCCCCACGAGCACTGCTTGCTGCAGCTGCAGAGCCAGGAGGAGCCATGCAGACCTCCTGCATTCAGGAAGGTTTTATACCGCCTCAGCAGTCTAAACAGTGTCCATCAAAAAGCAAGGGGATTTTTCGCCCATGTTTCTGTCTACACTATAGCTCATACGTTTGAAGCAGGCACAGTGAAGTTGGGCTTTTCAAATGCACAAAAGCAGGTACATGTATCAAAGCGCGAGTGCAGAGAGCACTGTTTGGGATGAGAACTTCAGATCATCTTTGGAAGTAGTAGCTTCAAGTGGCACAGGCTGCCCAAATTTATGGAATCATCTAACACAAGTGTGCATTTGAGATTTGAGTGGTTTGAATTTGGATACAAAATAACATACAATTCTGTTTAACTCAAACTACTGCAAGAAGAGCAAACCTACTGCTTTGTATTTAAAAAAGTATTTACAGGGCTGTAGCTCTACAGTACAATTCTATGCAGCAGTGAATTTATACCATGTGCATCCACATGCAATGTTTATGTTTTGCATTTAGCAGGTCTTGAGTTCCTGCTTTCTGACAGACTAGTCAGTCTAGCCATACTGGGAGAAGATTATGGACTGGCTGCAAAGCAGTGGGCATATTGTGCCCAATACCGATGTTTTAGCATTAGAAGATGGTGTTTATGAAGACTGCAGGCCACAATCCCAAGTCAGCAAGTGCCTACATGGAGCTCGACACGAACCGAGGATGAAGAAAGCCGTGGGTAAAGAAGCTAAAGTAGCAGTGCAAGCAAGATAAGAAGAAACTGGGATGTGTTAAGACACGAGAGTGAACTGTTAGCAAGTTTTGGACACTAGACTCTCATATGCTTAATGTAACCAATTGTATCTTAGTTGCTGTGTGCTACACTGTATATGTATCCACTAATACAGCAAGCTATTGATTATGTATCCAATCTTAATACAGCCAGTTATTGTGTATGTATAAAATTATAATACACTGAGCCATTGTAAGCAGACACAGAGACTAACATGGAAATTCTAGCTTAGCCAATAGCTATGTATAGATAGGCAAGTGGACAAAACAATGTAACCAATGAATGAGTGTTTAGTAGCATGTGGGCTATCAGTAACTATATAAATACAGGCAATCATGATCAATAATGTGAACAAGATGTGTAACTCATATTGAGTCGATCTCTTGATTCTGGTTGTTCTCTCCAACAGAAGATGATACAGTGGAAAAGAATATAGGTCATACTGGTTGCATTATGACACCAATCAGGTTAAGTACTTAGGCTGTTCAGGTGGTAATTCTTTATCATGAAAATCTGTAGTCTTGTGAAATCCAAACCAAACTAAACCAAACCAAAACCTGAAGACTAGACTAACCATACTTAGACAAGTTATTTGGTTCACTGAGAAAATCACGGGATAAATTATTTGTTGCATTACACAGATCAAAGTTTATCATATTCTATTCCCGCTGTAATTTATGCATGCCCTTACTGCAGGATGGTGAGCACTTGTCTTACGAGCAGGGCTTGGTCTGGGAGCTCTGCTCTGGCTGTCCCGAAGGTGGCCACCATAAGCACCTAGACAGAGCAGATGAGAGGGGAGGCTGCAGTGCAGAACTCAGAGTGTAGAGAGTGTCTGCACTGGTCTTGTAAGGGAAGGGTGCACAATGGGCAGGGCTGCACTCGGTGCTCCCTGGTGGAGGTCCTTCTGCAGCACGGGCTGAGCTGTGGAACGCTGTCAATAGGCTGAAAGATGTCAGGGAAGCTGAGAGGAAGCAGGAATGCATGCTCCAGGCACAAACTGTGCAGGGGCCTCAAGCGTCCACTGTCGCTCATGGAGGAAAGAAGGAGGCCGTTAACCCAGGAAGGTGGGAACTAGTAACAAAAAAAAACAACAAAAAAAGGAGGAAGAGAGCAATTAAAAGCAAGGGGCTTCCTCCTAAATCTACTGTACCCACCCAGAACCGCTTTGCTGTCCTGCAGGGGGCTAACAAGGAAACACACTTGCACCATGAACAACCAGCTGATGCACTTGTAAAGAAGATCACTACTGGTGCTGCCAGGAAAAAGCAGTGGGTTGTAACGGTAGGGGACTCTACTTTGAAAGCAAGAGGCACTCATCTGTCGGCCTGACCCAGTTTCAAGGGAGGTGTGTTGCCTACCAGGGGCTTGGATCAGGGATGCTGCAGAGAGGCTGCCTGGTTTAGTAAGTCCCACTATTACTCACTTCCAGTGATCCATGTGGGTGCTAGGGATACAGTTAGCAGTAGCCCAGAAAACATAAAGAAAGACTACAGAGCCATGGGAGAGGTGGTTAGAGGCACTGGAGCTCAGATTGCCTTTTCGTCAATTCTCCAGAACAAAGGGGAGGACCTTAAGAAGGCCAGGTGGATTTGCCAGGTTAATAAATGGTTAGAATAGTGGTGCTATTGTCAGGGGTTTTGATATCTAGAACACGGAACTCAAATTAGAAGGCCAGGTCTACTGGGGGCTGGTAGAGCTGGTCTGACAAAGAAGGGGAAGAGTGGTTTTGGTAGGAGGCTTGCCAGACTGCTCAAGGATGCTTTAAACTAGATGTGTTGGGGGACGGGGGGCATCATTCCATCCCAACACACAAAGTCAGTTACCAGGTATCACAGAAACATGGTGGGATGGCTCCTATGGCTGGAGTGCTGGAATGGAAGGTTACAGGCTTTTTAGAAAAGACAGGCCCAGCATTCAGTGAGGGGGAGTTGCTATTTATGTTACGGATAGGCTGGAGAGTATGGAACTCTGTCTGGGGGCAGGTGAGCAGTCAACAAAGAGTTTGTGGGTCAGCATTAAACGGAGAACAGCAGTGGAAGACATTACTGTGGGGATCTGTTACAGACTTCCTGATTAATAGGACTCTGTGGATAAAGCGCTCTATAGATAGATAGAACAGCCTCACACTCGCAGGCCCTTGTTCTCATGGGGGACTTCAACCACCCTGACATCTGTTGGAGGGACGGTACGGCCCGGCACAAGCAATCCAGGAGGCTCCTCAGTTGTGTGGAAGAAAACTTCCTTCTGCATGTAATAGAGGAGCCGACAAGAAGAGGTGCCCTGCTTGACCTCGTGCTCACCAACAGGGAAGGGCTTGCTGGAAATGTGATGCTCCCGGGCAGCCTTGGTTGCAGCGATCACAATATGGTTGAATTTGAGATCCTCAAGACAGTGAGAAGAGCGTGCAGTAAGCTCACTGCCCTGGACTTCAAGAGAGCAGACTTTGGCCTCTTCAGGAACCTGCTTAGCAAGGTTCCATGGGAAACAGCGTACAGGAGTACAAAGACTGTTGTTTGATATTCAAGGATCACCTGCTACAAGCTCAGGAGTGTTGCATCCCAACTAGAAGGAAGTGCAGCAGGAGGGTCAGGAGACCTCCTTGGATGGATAAGGAGCTGCTGAGGAAACTTCAAAGGAAAAAAGAGGCTTATAAAAGGTGGAAGCAAGGACAGGTGGTCTGGGAAGATTACAGGGATGTTGTTCGGGAAGCTGGGGATCAGGTCAGGAAAGATAAGGCCCAGTTAAAATTAAATTTGGCAAGGGATGTGAAAGATAACAGTTAGGGATTCTGTAGGTACATTGCAAATAAAAAACAGACAAGGGACAAAATGGGCCCTCTCCAGAAGCTATCAGCAGGACTGGCTACCCTGGGTTTGGAGAAGGCTGAGGTTCTGAATGACTCCTTTGCCTCGGTCTTCACTGGCAAAGGCTCTGACCACACCACCCAAGTCTATGAAGGCGAACACAGGGACTGTGAGAATGAAGACCTTGGGCTTGCTGTAGGAGAGGGTCAGATTCAAGATCATCTTAAGAACCAGAACGTACACAAGTCCATGGGGCTTGATGAAATCCATCCATGGGTCCTGAAGGAGCTGGCAAATGGAGTTGCTAAGCCACTGGCCATCATATTTGAAAAAATCATGACAGACAGGTGAAGTTCCCAAAGACTGGGAAAAGGGAAATATAACCCCCATTTTCAAGAAGGGGAAAATGAATCACCCGGGGAATTACAGACCAGTCAGTCTCACCTCTGTGCCTGGCAAAATCTTGGGGCAGATTCTCCTGGAAGGCATGCTAGGGCACATGAAAAACAACAAGGTGCTTGGTGACAGCCAGCATGGCTTCACTAAGGTTAAATCCTGTCTGACCAATTTGGTGGACTTCTATGATGGGGCTATGGAAATGATGGACAGGGGTTGAGCAGCTGATGTCATCTACCTGGACTTGTGCAAAGCATTCAACACTGTCCCACACAACATCCTTGCTTCTAGATTGGAGAGACATCAATTTGATAGGTGGACCACTCGGTGGATAAAGAACTGGCTGGATGGTCGCAGGCAAGAGTTGTGGCCAATGGTTCAATGTCCAGCTGGAGACCAGTAACAAGTGTAAGGAGTGGTGTCCCTTGGGGATCAGTGTTGGGACCAGTCTTGTCCAGCATCTTTGTCAGTGACATGGACAGGGGGATTGAGTGTGCCCTCAGCAAGTTTGCCAATGACCCACACCAAGCTGTGTGGGTCAGCTGATAATCTGGAGGGAAGGGATGCCATCCAGAGGGACCTTGACATGCTTGTGAGGTGGGCTGATGCCAACCTCATGAAGTTTAACCATGACAAATGCAAGGTCCTACACCTGGGTCAGAGCAATCCCAGACACAGCTACAGGTTGGGCAGAGAAGAGATTCAGAGCAGCCCTGCAGGGAAGGACTTGGGGGTGTTGGTCAATGAGAAAATGAACACGAGCCAGCTTCAGTGTGCACTCGCAGCCCAGAAAGCCAACCGTATCCTGGGCTGCATCAAAAGGAGCGTGACCAGCATGTCGAGGGAGGTGATCTTGCCCCCTACTCTACTCTCATGAGACATCACTTGGAGTATTGTGTGCAGTTCTGGTGTCCTCAACATAAAAAGACATGGAACTGTTGGAACAAGTCCAGAGGAGGATCACGAGAATGATGAGGGGGCTGAAGCACCTCCCATATGAAGACAGGATGGAGCCTGTTCAGCCTGGAGAAGAGAAGGCTGCATGGAGACCTCAGAGCAGCCTTCCAGTATCTGAATAGGGCCTATAAGGATGCTTGGAGGGACTCTTCATTAGAAATTGTAGTGACAGGACAAGGGGTAATGGGTTAAAACTTAAACAGGGAAGTTTAGGCTGTATATAAGGAAGAAGTTCTTTATTGTAAGGGTGGTGAGGCACTGGAATGTGTTGCCCAAGGAAGTTGTGAATGTTCCACCCCTGGTGGTGTTCAAGGCCAGTTTGGACAGAGGCTTGTGTGCCATGGTTTAGTGTGAGGTGTTCCTGCCCATGGCAGAGGGGCTGGAACTAGATGATCCTAAGGTCCTTTCCAACCCTAACTATTCTATGATTCTATGATTTTACTTCTAGAAGGACATACACCAACTTATGTTTGGAATTCATACCTGATGAAGGCATTTGAGTGGGGGGGGAAAAGGCACCCTATGTGATGCGCAAAGGAAAATAAAACCTACCAAAAAATACCACCAAAAGTAGCTTTACATGATTACTAATGCAAGAATGACCCATAGAGACACGTGTGGCAAGTCACCCCTAGAAACAGTGTGGGTTTAGGTCTAAAAGACACTACATTAGGTAAAAACAGCAACAACTCCAATGAAAAATAACCTACCACAATGGGAAGAAACCAACATTTCAGATTTTCAGTGTGAAAGTAAACAAGAGTACATCTCTCACCTGTATAAATCCATTTACCTTTATCTTGGAAGCTATAGGCAACCCTGCTTCACTCACCACAAACAGGTTTCACAAAAAATAGACAGGGAAATACAAATGGTATTGTGAACAGCTTTCATATACAGAATGACGAAGTAGACTAGGATTCACCTGAAAAACAGCTAATTGAATGTGAATGAGACTCAGGAGGAAATAAATTGAGATTAATTGTTCCTCGTCTCTCTACTTAAGAAATCGAAAAAAAATAGAGGACCTCAAACTAGCTAGAAAGTTTAAAAAACACTGTTAATTACTCCTGCGCCATGTTGGTCTGCCATGGGAGTTTTAATTAAGCAAAAAATCTGACCAAATTCAGGTGGAAAAAAAATCTCCTTCAGATTACTATACACAAATCCTCAGTGACTAGGAGACTGCTAGAAGAGGACTACTACATGTTTCTCTGTTCATACATAGCTCTGAGGCATCTGCTATATGGCACAGGAGTAATGAAACTTTTTTTGGTGCTTATTACAAGGAATTTCTGTATTACTGCAGTGCCTGAAGTCCTGCTCATTAAGCAGAAATAATACCCCAGGTAATGATGTACTAACAATATTTTGTAATACATGATTAAGTTCCTTGTAACTAAGTTTATAACAAATGGAAGCATGCAGGAAAACACAGAAAAAATAAAGACAAAATAAAGCTTTAAGAAGCATAAAAATAAATACAAAATCAAGCTTTAAGAAGCATTTTGAAGGAAAGCATAAAGTTAACTGTACATTGATTTACGTCTAGTACTAGTTCCAAGTAGGTAACTGTTAGGTCTGTGATCTAGTATCTACCGGACTAAGGTGGTTCCTAGCAAACTACACAAAGAACAGACATCTAAGGACCAATTACAGACTTACAAAGCCTCAGAGATAGACAAAGCAGAAAGAAAGAACATCCTTTCCATAAGAGAAGAAACTGGCAGGAAGTTTCATTGTTGTTCTTAACCAAAAAATTAAATAAAGTTTCAAGACCAGCACAGTGCAACAGAGACAGTCAACCAGCCAAAGAGCCTCCAACAGAATGCTCTTTGTAAAATATGATCTTACTAATTCGAAACCTAGCAAGAGCAGTTTAAATGTGAGGATCAGACACTGAATTAGGGATGTATAAAACCCAAAATAAATCCATTTTACCTTTGGCTTCTGATATCTTTGTAATATGGCTTTATTTCTCACCTTGCTTTATCTGAAAACTAAGCATATTTAAAGGACAGCCACTGTCAGGCAAGACAAGAAGCTGTATTTCCTTAGGGAACAGCATGTTCTAAACATCTCCCCTTTTATTTATGTCAGCTAGCCCCAGCTTTTACATTAGCTTTTCTGAAAGACAGACATCCAAATGATGTAAAACTTCAGTCTCTTCTAGCAAGGACAGGCAGCTTGTGAAAAACATCAGTTTATTTGCAAGTATGTGTTTAAAGCAGGTAAATACATCAGTTTGTGTGAAGACACTGGCACCCCTTATTTTATCCAGCTCTGTTGAGGGGAAGTTCTCACTGCTTCTGTGGATTTCTTGGGTGTTTTTGGTTTGGGCTTAGTTTTTGGTTTTGTTTTGTTGGTTTTGGTTTTTTTTTAACTCTTTCTTTGAGGATCTGAGTGAAGAGAGGCTACAATATTGTCCACAAGGTGGAAAAGTGCCTTAAGTTCACACTTCAAAGTCTACCCTCAGACCCAGAACAGCTTAAAATAATAAAATTTGAAAGGAAAAACATTAGATGACAAAAATACTGATGATTTAGTGTTCTGCACTTGCCATTTCCTATTTCATCCTGATAAACAGTCAGTGGATTTGAATCACACAGACTGAGTTCAAGTTGAACTGCAGAAGCCATTTCACTTTCCCAGCTCTTCCATATCATACCTGCATTTAAAGCAGACAATCTTTCCTGGGAAATTTCTACACAACTGTGCCAATTACTCTTACAATTCAAAATACCAGACATATTCATACAAATACATAATCTTGTTATCGTCTCAGACTTGCACTTCAAACACAAATCACATGCTACTTGTTATGCTCTGATTTACCACATTCTTTCAAGGCATTCCAAAGGCCAGTTTAAACAGGTGATAATACAATAACTTAATACTCTTGCCTCCCATAAACTGCAGTACCTGACAGCATTGCATACCGCTACCATTACTTTCAGGTTCCTTTTCTTCCCCTTTTTAACCTTTCCACACCTCCAATACCCAAAAGAAGAAAAATAGCACAAAGCAAACTGCAGCCTAACAGCTTCACAAAACCCACACCCTCTGAGAATGCATATAACACAAACTTACCATACAGTCACAAGAAAAGCATCTATGGTAAGACATAATATTCCTTCTGACTTACCTGATATTATTTACACAGTCTTCATGAGCTTCAGAGAGAGTTTTGATGTGCTTTGAAGATATTGGGTCAAAAAGCAGTACTTCAGTCTGTTCACAAGCAACAGTCAGCACTGACCTGCAAGGGAGTAAGGCAAATCAGAAATATTTGTATTCAGTGAAAGAAATTATATCTCTGTGCATCCAGTGAACTTCCCTTCCCTATTCTCACAGAAACACAGCTTCACCATTACTTAGCTTGGTTTTCTGTTTACACTGCAATAATCTGCAGCAGTGTTTACTTTTTCCTTTTTTAATGCCCTCTTGCTGATACCTATTTACAAGTGCCTAATACACAAAACATGCAGAAGAAAATAGCATGTTGTTTTATTCTAAAGAAATAACCTTCTAACTCCCTCTTCAAGAGACCATGACTCTTCTGCTTAGAGGTTGGCATAATTAATGCACAGCTGACACATTTGCTGGACGGAACATACCATCTTTCAAACCACTTAAAAAAATAAATAACTAAGGTGGTTGTTTTATAACAGCTATGTAGTTCCCAGATCCAATGATGACATTATTTAAATCATACAGTTAAGAGTATTAACATCAGTGAGTTTACTTATAAGTTTCTTGAGGGTGATTTGTGCAGTGAAGTGCACGAACCTAGTGGTTCCTGTCTGGGGAAAAAAGAATAAAGCTCTGACATGAAACTCACTGTTTTGCTCATGTGAGGATACCTGCTTGATTTTGCAGGGAAAAAACCCAACCCAACCCAAACAGAAAAACAAAAAAGACAACAGCACAGAGGAATAAGTGGAAAGGCATCCATTCTGAACATTCTACTGCAGCTTTCCCATCTGACTGTGCCCATGTCATGGCACTCCTCTGACATCTGTTGAATGGCAACAATTTTTGGGGAGTTCTAAGACACCGTAATTTGCTTTATGGGGTGTCAGAAGACAAGTTGAAGAGCTCTGTAAAATGCGAGGAGCTGACAGATGGCGTACTGTACTGCAGCAGCAAGTGCTGGCAGCCTGCTCATGTGTGTGAACCAACCAGCTGTGAGCCATCTCCAGATAACTTATACTCTGTCACTGCATTAACTACAACAGTGTTCCCCTAAGACCTTTACAGATGTTACTCCAGCTACACCACCTCTTTGTAACAGGCAGCCAGTGCTGAAGTGCAACCACCAACTTCTCCAGGGCAAAGACATACCCTTTCCTCATCTCTTTTTGTCACATTGACTTCAATGGCTATTTAGTTTGGCATCCACCAAAAATCAGCATAAAGATGACATTCACACTGCAAATTCAGGAGCAAATTTTTTAAACCAAACTCTAAAGGAGAGCATCCTTCCCCAGTAGTCACAAAATGGTTTGGGTTGGGACACTTTTCACTAGAGCAGGTTGCTCCAAGCCCTGTCAAACCTGGCCTTGAACACTGTCAGGGATGAGGCAGCCACAGCTTCTCTGGGCAACCTGTGCCAGTCCCTCACCACCCTTACAGTCAAGAATTTAATACCTAATCTAAATCTCCCCTCTGCCAGGTTAAAGCCATTCCCCTTTGTCCTGTCACTACAGGTCCTTTGTCCAAAGCTCCTCTCCAGCTTTTCTGTCAGTCCTTTTCGGCACAGGAAGCTGCTATAAGGTCTCCCAGAGCCTTCCCTTCCCCAGGCTGAACCAGCCCAGCTCTCTCAGCCTGTCTCCAGAGCAGAGCTGCTCCAGCCCTGGCAGCATTTCTGTGGCCTCCTTGGGACTTGCTCCAACAGCTCCACATCCTTCGTGTTGTTGCCCCAAAGCTGGACACAGGACTGAAGGGAGGGGTCTCCCCAGAGCACAGTAGAGGAGGAGAATCCCCTCCCTCGACCTGCTGCTCACACTCATTTTGATGCAGCCCAGGACACCACCAGGAATTACTTTCCAACAACAGTCACCTAATGATGGTTTTGATAGTTTCTGGAGCTTAACTTTGTCCTCTTCAAAAAACAGAGGCATACATAAGGAGTTGAAACTTGGCTTTAGAGGATAACTATGGCAAAATCATCACAGGGTAGGTGTTCAAGGAAACCAGAACTCTGTTCTGATGAAATGCAAATGGAGCAGCTAACTAGCCATTAAGGGTAACAAAGGTCTCAATTCCGACTATCCAAACTGAAAAATACCTGCTGAGACCACCCTTGTTTGCAAAGTCTTTCTGCCGAGAAAACTTCACCTACAAGCATATTGCAATATACAATTGTGCAGATATCTCTGAACTGAACTCTGCCTTAAGCTGGTGTGCAAGGGCTTCTACTTTAAACGACCCCAACTGTCACTTTTGTTTACCCTGCTACAAGTGTCTAAACTCATCTGTCACTGCAGACCCACAGAATTCACAGAACCCTAAATGAATAAGTAACTATCACATTTCAAACAGAAACTTAGGTCTCTGAAGACATTTGACACGAACAAAGAAGGGGCTGCCACCCGCCTTGCTCTCAACCGTGCGCCCGTTTATCGCCTTCCCTTCTCCCACAGGAAGGAGCTGGTACACTGCCGGGCAGTGTTGGCGTACCCCATACACGGGTGTTCTCCCTGATACCGCTCTCTTCCTCCACTCGTGCCGTCCTGTGCCTGCTGCTTGCAATGCCTGGGGTTAAACACCAGCCAAGCCGCTTGCAGCGTGCCGGGCTGCCGCTGTGACAGCCGTGAACAAGCGGCAAACGCGGCCGGGTGCAGCCACCGCACAGCGCCAGGGCGTCGCGTCCGGGCCTGCCGAGCCAGCACTGCTGCCTGCTTCAGTCCCGCTGCTCCTTCTGCGGAGCTGCCTTGGACCTCACGGTCCTCCAGCCTCGGATCACTACAACAGGGGCCCCTCCCCAGCAGAGACCGACGAGGCGCGGGGTCCCTAGCCCTAGGTAACACGCGGGAGAGCCTCCCGCAGCCCCGCTGGGCTGCTGCAGCCCGAGACACCCCGCGCCCTCCCGCAGCCAGGCACCGAGGGCTCCCCGTCCACTCGCCCTCCGCGGCTGGCACCCGCAGAAGGGGACGGGCAGCGCAGCGGGACCTATAGGCTGGCCTACCCGTCGGGTGAGTACTCGAGGTTGAAGACGGCGCCGTGCGTGCGGGTGCTGAGATACATGGAGTCGGCGGGCTGGATGGAGCCGTAAAGCCCGGTCATAGCGCGGAACGTGTCCCGTGCCGGGTCCACGGAGGCGCTGCGGCCCAGGCAGCGCCCGCGCAGCCACCCGAATAGGCCTGCCCCCGGCACCGCCCGCGGGAAAGGAGGCGGCAGCGTCGGCTCCATGGCGGCGGGCGAGCCTGGCCTAGGGGCCGCAGAGCCGCTGCCACCGGTCCCCGTCCGGGGGACCTCGGCTTCCGCGCTCATAACACTGCCGGGCCCCGCCGCTGCCTGCCCTTTACCGACGCACCGCGCCTGTGCCGCACCGCCCCTCGCCACACGTCACCAGCGGTCTCTGTGCTTCGCGCCCCGCGCAGGGTGTCCGGCACGCGAGCGCGGTCAGCGGGAAAGATCCGGTCACCTCCTCCTCCCTTAGCCCAGGAAACCCCAGACTCCTGCTAAGGGAACGTTTAGGACACCTAGGTGTACTAGATCTCTCATTGCCGAGCTGGCAAAATGCCGCGGAACTGCTTGTGCTAAGTCACTTAATGGTCCAGCGAGTTTGTTGTCTGTGCAGCCAGGCAAAGACCAAGACCAAAGCTGCACTCTTCCAGCTGTGCTCGGAGAGAAGTGCTGCAGTCAGCAGAAGTCATACTGGGACTAGTCACTAGGGACTAGTGAGGCCCTAGCACAGGCTACCCAGAGAAGCTGTGGCTGCCCCATCCCTGGCAGTGTTCAAGCCCAGGTTGGATGCAGCTTGGAGCAACCTGGTCTAGTGGGAGCTGTTCCTGTCCTTGGGCTGGAACTGGGTAAGATTAAAGCTTTGGTCCCTTCCAAGCCATTCTACGATTCTGTGACTTCCAAACACTGATGAAAAGGGAAGCCCACCATACCTTATGCCTACAATAATGGCATGCATTTTTTAAGCCTTTTACAGATTTAGAAACAAGCCACATGAGCTTGAGAATAAAGAGCTTGATCAATCTTTCAGATGCATTGGCATCAGGGGGCCATTAAGCATGCTAAGCTTTCTCCTTCTCTTCTCCACATAGCACCCTACCCATCGTGTAGAATTCTTTGTTTGGGCATAGGTAAATATAATGAGCTATGCGATTAGACATAGCAAAAAAAGCAGAAATCATGCCTATGTCCCAGGCATCTTCATGGTCAAAACCATGCATCTCCAGCTTCTGGAAATGCTCTTCAGTGATATTATCAGCTTGACAGACTGCAAGAGCAAACTCCAGCATTGCTAGATCCTGGTCACTCAGGTTAGCCAGTTGCCAGTTGCCAGTGACCTGTGAGAAGGCAAAAATGAGAGCCAGCACAGATGGACCCAGCAAACAGTAACTGGCTGACCCTCTTGCTTTGCAAACCAAAGAGATGGCAGTACACAGGGTGCAGGGTTCAACACCTGAACAAAACAAAAACTCATCTATTTTATCATCCTTCTTGTTTCAGGGACTATGACATTTTTGCTGAGCAGGTTATGGAGGAGCACTTGAAATGACCCAATGCCACCAGCACACATCATCTCCCCATTGTTAACAAGTTCTTCCACAGACCAAATTAAACCAGAAAAGAATGTGGGCAGCTGGATGAATGCTCTGCAGGTCAACCATTCCTGCCTGCATCTTGCTTGGAAGGTAGATGATGATACACAGACCCCTACCTCAAAGTCCTACTCTACTGGCTACTGGGCTGACTGCTCACCAGTAAGCCAGGTACTGAGTTAGGGCCTCAGACACACCAAGATTGCTGGGAACCACAAAGACTTTAAGGATCAAAACTTCATGTGAAAAAGTAGACACAAGAGACACCTCCCAAAGGACTATGCCAAGGAAGTGGGGAGCACGCTGTTGTAATCCTACTGACCTGGTCAGCCAATGTTGGCTGCTTGGAATATATCCAATGAAGTGCTCCATGTGCAATCACACAGTAGGGATATCTGTTCACAACACCTGTAGTCACAATTATGAGCTCTTTGTCTGCCTTGCTGAGTCTTCCTACAGGAACAGCAAAAGATCTGACACACTTTCCTATTAAAAACATCCATCACAGCAAGTATCATTGGAGAAACATGGAGAGGAGTCCTCAGTGTATAAGCCGCCTACACTACAGCATAGGAGATGCGGTCCAGCGAGCAATCAGGGTCCTGCAACCAAAGCTCCTAGGTGACATGACAAGGAGCAACAGTTTAAACTGAAATATAGTATGTTTACATTGGACATAAGGAGAAAATGTTTTGCAATGAGGATGGTGAGACACCGAGACAGGTATGTGCTGAGAAGTTGTGGGTGTCTCACCTCTGAACTGTTCAAGGCCAAGATGGATGGGGCTTTGAGAAATCTAATGTTGTGGAAGGTGTTCCTGCCCGTGGCGGGGGGGGCACTGGACTAGATGATCTCTGAAGGTCCCTTCCAACCCAAACCATTCTGTGATTCTGTAATTATCCACCCATGCAACCAGTTTACCTGAATAGTTGCTCATGTGGCACCTCATTAGGATGAGGTACTTGAGATTCGGTCAACAGGTGAACAATTCTGCATAACAGGAAAATTCAGAGGAGCAAAATTACTTGCTCATTGCGTAGGCAGCTCAGTTGGTACTTCTCCTTGTACACCTCAAAGGCAAATGGCTAGGAAGGGTATTGTCTGTTCATTTTCTGATGCTTTATTGCTTTTACAGAAAAGTGCAGTGTTCTAAAACCCACTAAACAGGTTTCAGCAAGTATATAAACAACCTCCACAAAAGGAACAATGAAGTACCCTAGGACTGTGGTTTTGAGTAGTACTAGTGACCACCAGACAGACAAAGCGTGACTTCTTCAGAGTGTTTATCTCTCTGACTGCTTTAAAGAAGCTGTGGAAAAGAAGGCTGTGTTTTGTTATACTCAGAATGAATCCCTGTTATTTTCACAAACAGATCCACAACAGGACTGTGCGCAGGATCTGAGGAACTTGCCTGGCTGCACATCATCACTCCTGCTCTTTGCCTTTTCAAAGATAATTAGCAGAAGGGTTTTTTAAAAACTACCTTTCCTTAAAAACTACCTTTCACAGGGAAGGTCAAGAGCCTTCCCCACAAAAACTACTGCTTTACTGAACTTTGAAAATATTTCCATAAAACCAGTGTTTCTAAGAACATGAAAGACACTGCTAAAACCTATTGAGTTAAGGAGTCAGAAGAGGCCTTCTTGTTCTGGTTCAGTTCAGAAAGTGGCAACACTGTGATGCTGCAGGAGAAATATTCAAGAGGGTGGGATCAAAAATATTTCTGTTCTTTAAATCAGATTAAAAGGAAGCATGGGAATGAGAAAGGAAAAAGAGACCCTGGTACAGGTAGGGGCATGGCTTAATTCCAGCAGCATAAGCAGATCAGAAAGCTTCATATAGAGACTGCACATACCAAGAGAGATGCAATAACGCTGCACTCCTCACTACCCCTAGAATTTGCCAAGACACTTGCCCTAGCCCCCATCTCCCAAATGCAGGAAGAGTAGTCTACACGCACCAGATTATTTTACAAAATCTGGGTTTTACTAAGCTACCTTCAAGAGCCAAAGCAATAAGAAGAGGCCTCTTGGTGCCCTCTACCACAGGCTAGCACAGGAAATGAGAGAGAAACAAACAGTCCTCAAACTGCATTTCCTCAAAAGCTGGAGAGCTATGCAGAGCTCCCTACAGTCCTGCCCAGCAGCTACAGCCAGCCCTCTCGTACCTCTACACCAGGGCACCCTGCACAGGCCTCCTAGTGTACAGCAAGCTGCAGGAGACATATACACCTGGGTTCAAAGTCCCTGATGCAGCACATCAGGTGCCAGAGGGCACAGCCACCCTCTGCCTGCCCTTGCCCACCACAAATTCTGCCACTGCTCTTGGGCCGCTCACTGCCAAGAACCATTGTGAAGGAAGAGCTTCAGACTGGCTCAGTGAAGACATGCCTCTCCCTTGGGAGCTGTTTTATGCTGGACCCTTGGCTGTGACCCGATTTGAGCCATGCTGCGTTGCCTAGCTGCATAACCGTACTGGTTTGGAACCTGAGTGACCTGTTTGAGGACAACTTTCTGGCTTGACCTTGGATCAGCCTTGTCACCATGGACTCGGCTGAGAAATCCTGGCTGGCCCTGCTAGTCTCACTCCTATAGTCTAGGGCTGCAGCCTTGCATATGAAACCACTGCCTCTGCCTGTGCCCTTCCAGCACACTTGGCTCACAGCTCGTCTTCCCCTACACAGCAGCCTGTCTTTTCTTTGTCGTGACACAGAGTACAGTGCAGTGAGGCAGCACAGCTTGGCTTGAGAGCTGCTTTTAACCACAAGCTAAAGAGTATGAAGCTGTATGCAGTATAAGCAAAGTCAGAAGCACCTGTGTGCAGTTCCAGCCTCTGCAAGCCGTTATTATGGGCTGGGGTAAGGCATGGTGAACCAATATATCTGTACATTTTTGCATCTACACAGGGAAGAGCAGTGTGGTGGTGGTATGGTTTACCTGTGTCTTTATTCATAATGGTGTTGTAATAAGCAAAAAAGGCTCTGAATTCAGCAGGTCGGTGAAACATGGCTTTGAACACATTGGGGAGAAATCCAGTCTGTTCAAGGAAAAACAAGTCAAGAACTGCAACTTAACACAGAGGTGACATTGGTGCACTAGGCTTGAAGTACAATTTGTTAGCACAGCAGTGCTGAGGAATCTCTGCAGACCCATTCTCTTGCCCTTTGAGCCCATTTATACATATGACTGAACATGTAATGATGTGCCTCTACTTGCTCTCCCTGCACAGATGCTACTATGCCCATCTGACCATCCTAAACCTTCTGTAACTCTCTTCTTACATCCAAGCTTACAGGATGTGGCTGGCCCAATCTGAACAGCATATTTTCTGAGGTGCCAGCATGGAGTGAATATATCTGCTGGCACAACAATGCTGCTCTGCTTGTCTCCCCATTCTCCCCTGACAAGTGCCAATGCCCAGTCTACCTGACAGTGTTTCAGGCTACCTTTCCCAGACGCTTGCTGCCTCTCATATGAAGGATTAGCCAGTGCTGTATCCACCTGTGTCTGGGTCCCGGCAGCTGGCATTTATCAGCAGCGGTTCAGCCTCAGTGCCAGACTGCCCACTGCAGTTCTACTAAACAATTCACTGTGATTGTGGCAACTGCCCACAGACACCATTAGCTTATCAGCTGATGTTCTTCAGGGGTTTTACGAAAAAGGGAAGTAGCTCAGGTGTCACAGACTCCTCTGGCAACTTCCCTCCACTGCCACACAATTGCCTGTACCTTCCTCCTGTTTCACCTGTCTGCTTGTTAGTTAACCAAGGGGAAGCTCTATCCTCTTCATCCACAACCTATTAGTTTCCTTAGGAACCTCTGGCAACAGAGGTTAGCTATCTGAGTCCACTAGGTTAACTAGATCCTATACGCAGATCTTCATTGACTCCATCAGTGCACTGACACAGAGGTTTGTGTCACACCGTGTGAACCTTGAGCTGACTCTTCCCCAGCATACCATATTTACTCTCCAGTCTGCTGACTCCTTTCATGATGCAGACTTCACCAGGCTACTGCAGTGGTAGCAGAGCATAGATTTAACAGGCTGGCAGGAAGGATAGGGAGGGACAGACCAGCACTTCCCTGAAGGGAAGCTTTTGGACAAGAGAAGTTTTCACACAGCTGTAGCTGGTGGAGTGTTTTAAGACATCAGGAAGGACTATGTGGCATTCCTCCTCTGCAACAGTAGGGAATGACACTCTTGTCCAACTCCTCCTTCATCCCTTTATACACAGTTCTGTGTTAGGCTTATTGTTCTGATAATGTGCAGCCCATTTAGATTTGGAAAAAAAATGTCAAAGCTCAAAGGCAGAAATATCTCCTGAGCCTTTAATATTGTCATCAAAACAGCTTCTCCTGTTTTTCTCCTTTAAGAGTGTTTAAAATACTCCTAATAGTGTCTCAAGTAAACACAGCTGCTCTCCCAGAAAAACAAAGTGTTTTTCAAAGTGTTCCAGCATAACCCATGTGCAAGACCCACCTGAAACAACCCTCTAGTCTCATGAAATCAGGCAGACTTACAACCCTGTCAACACACTGCATGATTTAAAGTAAAAATCTACAACCTGTACATAGTAAGGAGCTTTGCAAGAAGTGCTCCTCACTTCAGCTTCCTGCCAGGTTTCTGGACCAGAGTGGACCAGAACTTCTCTTTTAGCATGTATAACCTATTCGGGTTTTGTACCCTTTCCACTGACAGAATCTTACAACTCTTTTACCTTTCTTTCTACTTCTTCCATGAGCTCCATGATGTCATATGGCATGTCCTTCTTGTTGGGTACTGGGTACCGCCCAACAGACCTTGCAGGGGTCTCTCCCTTGGTGCTGTATGCCACCCAGGGCTGCCTCTGGAGTCCCCCTGAGGCTAGAAGAGGCAGAAACTGGGGAGAAAGGAGGCAGGAAAGTTTATTTGGAGGGCCACTTACCATCTTGGCAGCCTGAGGAGAGCAGTCTTTTCCTCAGCTACTCGTGTTTTCCTGGCAGGACTCAGGGGCACCTCTGTAAGCCATTTGGTGCTCCATGAGCAAAGGAATCTGCTCTGGAAGACAGAAACCCAAGTCCCATTCCTGGCTGTAGCCCTAAGCTGCTGCGTGGGCATCCAGCAAGCATCCTTTGCCTCCCTCTTATGCACCATCTTAGCTGCAGGCTAGAGAGGAAACGATGAAAGGGCAGGAGACCGTGGAAGGCCGATGAGCCCTTCCCGCTCCACCACTCCTTCCGCCAACGGGCCCCGGGAGGCCCGGAGGGCGGCTCCTCCAGACGGTGCCTCCCCACCGTCCCTCGGGGGTCCTCGGTCGAGCCCCTACTCACGGCGGGGCGGCCGAGGCACAAACACACGCCCCACAGCAAGGAACCACTCATGGCCAGGCCCCTCCCCGCGAACCACGGAGCAGAGGTGCCGCCCCACCGCCCGACCTAACCCGCCTTCCCTCCGCAGGGCCCGCCCCACGCCTCGCCCCGCCCCGCCTCGCAAGCGGGAGGGTCCGATTAGGCGTCCGGAAGCGTGCACCGAAAGCTGAGAGCTTGCCGTGGTTTGTCCTGCCCGCTCGCTAGCTCCTGCGGCGCCACAGGGACACGCTCCACGATCCCCACGCCTGCCGCGGAAGGTCCCACCCCGGGAAGGGAAAGTGGCGCCGATGGCGAGCGGCGGCGTAGATGACGGCTGTCTGTCGGTGGAGCCTGATGGAGAGGCGGCGGTAGCATGCGAGGCTCTCCGTCTGCTGCGGATCGAGCCCTCGGCCGTCAGCCCCGGCAAGGGGCGGGCGGGCGGTGCGGCGCGGTGCTCGGTAGGTGCCGCGGATGGGGCGAGGGGTGGCAGGGCTTAGTTCCGCCTTGACGCCGTTCCCGCGGCCTCTTCGTGGGCAGGAGGCGGTAGGGCTGAGGCCCCGCTGCTTCCACAGAGAAATGTGCTGCGGAAGCGGAGGCACTGGGAGCGGGTGCTGGCGTGCAAGAAGAGCAAGAGGCAGCAAGAGCGGGAGAGGAACAGGGCCCGGCGAGCTGGTGGCACAGGTGAGGGACGGCACTGTACGGAGTGGCCCCGTCGAGGGGCTCCTGGCCGAGGGAACGGGGACTGCCCATGGCTCCGCTGCCCTGGCGGCGCTCAGGCTGCCCTCTCGCTACTCTGCCTCCCAGCAGCTGCCAGTCGGGACTGCGGGAAGGCCATGACCGCCTTCGCGAAGGAGCGCCTTTTGCAGGCCAAGACATCGGGGCCCCGGCTGTGCGTGGACCTCGGGGTGGCCGACCGCATGACTGAGAAGGTACGGGGCGCCCTGCCTCCTGCGTCCTCTGCACCAGTGTTTCAGCGCAACTAGAGCTGAAGGGTCTAGTTGAGCTACATCTCAACTAGAAGGGTCTACACAGCAGGTCACCTGAGCTCAGCCTCTAGGGGAATGCTGTCCCCTCACATCCCTGCCTGTCCTTACACCCCCTAGCCTGCACGCGGCTTCCTGACTGGCTGCACACCCAACTCTGGGTTTCCTTGAGGCAGTTGAACTGTGCTCCATAGGAGCAGCCTTTCCAGGGCCTCAGCGAGCAGTCGGTGACTCGGACATCATGGATGTCTAGAGGCCCTAAGTAGAACCATGTTACCCCCTGCCCCTTGACTTGTGGGTCACTGTGCTTGTTATTTATTGGAAGGAAACAAGCCGCCTCGCCTCCCAGATCAGGAGACTCTATGGGGCCAACAGGCGGGCTGAGAAGCCATTTTGGCTCTGTCTGACGGAGTTTGTTGTGGGCTCGTTGATCTATGAGGAGTGTTTCCGCATGAACGACGGCTTCTCCAATTATTTGGTAAGGGTCTCTGATGACAGTGCATTCAAGGGTTGTAGCACCCTGCAGCTGCTGCTGGCCTTCAGTGTTGACCCACTACAGGCTGAAGTGCGCTCAGATGAGAGCTGGGAGTTACATGGGAATGCAGTTTAGTGGCAGTGGTCAAGTTCAGATCTTCTTACCCTTTGGCAGGAGACGAAGACTGACAGATAATGGAGCAATGTACAAAGGCTTCAGGTTAGAGCTCATGTCCTTCCTGCTTGCAGGAGAATTCCTTCTCCAGATGCTACTTCTGTAAAAAGACCTGTGATATTGGGGATGGAGAGCTGTATAAGCTTGGTCAGGGTTTGGGCAGGTCACACATTCATGTCCTGAGTTTTTGCATTGAGCTTGGTCTGACTCAAGCACAAGAAGCACACATGGCAGTGACATTAAGCTGTGTGTTCTACAGCGCATGTGGGGTTTGCACCTGGTAACAGTGAGGGAACAAACCAAGGTGGAGATTTCTGAATCTCTAAAGAATTGAAATCTCATTTAAAATTAGGTGATTTTTTTCGGCTCTCCTTTCCTTAAAGAATAGTGATTTTAATTAGAAAAGAATTTAAGAGATTTTGAAATATGTATTGTTCAATGCTTATATAGAAATATTTACCAGTTAAGAAAAACCCCACTGTCTGCAGGCGTGTAAACACCTAAGGCAGTAGCATCAGTATATTTCTGGGTCTGAGAGTGGGTTTTGCTCTGGCAAATGGACTTTGGCCTCATGGGCTTCTTCTGTCCATGTCTTGCATTTTTCAGATGGATACAACTCAAGAAAGTTACCTGGACCTGTTTCCTCTAGATGCAATTGTTTATCTCACTCCTGACTCTGAGAATGGTAAATACTTCACATGCTTTAGGCACAGGGGAGCTAGGGCAAATGGGTGTTTTTTACGCTTTTCTTTTCAGACTGTTTAATACTTCACATGATTCAATTCCAGGTATTCGCTGTCTCAAATTGCAAGAGATGCACTGTGTATTTAGATCTGACGCTAAATCTATTCCTATCTCAATCTGTTTTTATGAAATGAGGTTTCAACTTAGTGCTGTGTGTGATCTGCAGCAGACGTAACTAAAGCTTGTGTGTACTTCGTCTGCAGCTTGTAATACTAGGAAGTGGTAGAGATGCTGTGGCAGTTTTGGCTACAGTCTGAATGATATAATGCAGCACTCTGAAATAATGCAGCAGCTACAGTATTCTCTTTATTGCTTAATTTGCTACTGTGTTTATTTTCTCCTCTTCCTCTATTTCTAACCTGCCACATGTTGCTGAGGGCATAGAGCCCTTGTTTTACAAAAGTGCCTTACCCTGCTAAATAATCTTGTATGGGTGGGCAAAGGTTTTAGTAGGGAGCCCTGGTAGTGGGAACACTGGAGGAGACTGGGATCAGATTGACCAGATTAGCCACATCTCAGACAGTGGTTAATGGGAGCAATGTATGGTATCTCTGGTGCTCTGTGCTTTCAGCCTTTCTGAAAAGGCTGAGAAAAGCATTTCTCCCTTTCACACTGCCTGCAGGTTGAGGCAGACACATCTGTCTCTGAAGTCTCAGCCTCCTGCATGGTCTGAGGCTCCAGGGTAAAGGGTGACTCTGGCCACAGTTTCTTATGGAAGTGGGCTCTTGGTTGGAAAACGGTGTAGCACGGGATTTTACTGTTGTATGTTGGTGAACAAGTGCTTATCTTGTTTCTAGTCCTTGAAGATATTGATCCTAATAAAGTATACATCCTTGGAGGCCTGGTGGATGAAAGTATTCACAAGGTGGGTAGCAGGCTCGTGGAACCTGAAGGTGCTGTCTGCCCACTTGTATGTACCCAGTGGTCCTGCTGCCTTGATTTGAGACATCACTGTTGTGCCACCATACATTTTTCCCCAAGGTTCTGCCTGGATCCAGCGCCAGGCTGAGAGACTGCAGCAGTCTGGCTGAAACAAGCCCCAGGACAGCTTTTAGCGTTGTAGCTGCTCGCACCCAAAATACTGTGCATGCTGTGCATATGCAAGTTTGTGCACATGGGGCACCTTGTTACTGTTTCCTTTGCAGAAGCTGACTCTGCAAAGGGCACGAGAGCAGTCCTTGCAAACAGCTCGTCTCCCCATTCGCGAGTATATGGTGAAAGCTATTAACACCAAGAACTACCACTCAGAGACACTGGCAATTAATCAAGGTGAGAGGCTGAGCCATGCTGGGCAGGGGGAGAGGGCTATCAAGCACTGAAGCCAGGTGTGTTCAGAATTATTCCCCATTGCTGAGTAATGGGGGAAGCACTGGGAGCAGAGGTTTCTCTTAAAAGGATTTATTCCTGATACCCCCTTTTTAAAGGTCTTGTGTGCTTCTCTGCATCAGTGCATTCTCACAAAGCAGTGAACATTTAGTGTGAGGGAGATATGGGGAGGCTGCTGTTGCTATGAGTCATACAAGGTCCTAGGCAAGGGAGAACAGAAATTGTCTTGCCTGTGTCAGACTCAGTCAAGGCAAGGCTTACAAAACCAGGATGATGCGATGTGCTCTACCACTGTGATGGCTTCATGTCATGATTATAGGTTGAGCCACCCATTCACACCAGTGGATGTGTCCATGCTCCTCCACCGGTGGTCTGTGGCTTTTTAATGTGAACATCTCTCTGCTATAGATTATGGAGCAGAGAGGTGTCCTAGGCCAGCTCTAGTAAATTCTTAACCTCTGGCATGAGGACATCATTACCATCTCCATCAGCACAAGGCAGAGGAGGTGGTGGAGGGCTGTGTAAAGCACCAAGCATAGCTGCTAGAGACCACCGTGTGGAGATGTGGAAACACGGCATCTGAGAAACACTGGTGGAAGTGCAGTAGGTATAACCCACCATGGTGGTCAGTGGCACAGATGGGTAGTACAGGTTAGTCAAATGGTGACTAGGGAACTTTGCTTTAGTTGACACAGCCTCTGCTTTGGCTACCCAGAGCTCCCCAAAGTAATCTTCAAAATGGCTTCATGTGCTATTTTGAAGCTGCCTCAAACACTTGTGTGTCAGATTTTAAATGAGAGGAAGGCAAACCACCAGATCCCATGCTAACTTTCTCTGTCATCAGCTATTGTAACTTCCTGATGCTTTGCAGCCAATGGGGTGTGTATTAATTGAGCTTGCTATTGATACTGTTATCTCTCTCTTCTTGACAGTCTTTGATATCTTATCAACTTACTATGAGACTCGAAGCTGGCCAGCAGCCTTGAAAGCTGGAGTTTCTTCTGGAAAAGGCTATGTGCTACCAGAGGCCGAGAAATAAGTGAAAATACCTCAGCATGATAATGCACAAGAAAATTCTTTATTTTGTAATGTTAAAGAGCTCTGCAGACAAGAGAGACAAACTCCAAAGTTTGAGCAGAGGCACCATCATGAATATGCATAGAGAGGATAGCTCTGCTTAAATCTTGTTCAAGGACCCTATCAATAGCGATGCATTTTGACTCAGCAGTACAATGCTGGAAAATAGTTTTTCCTCTTGAACAGAAAACATAAGCTAATGCAGCCCTGGGATCAAGTGAAAACTGACAGGAATTCAATTCTGCTTTTTTACAGATGCTTGTTAGGGTGTTTCTGACTTTTGCATCTACACTTGTTCTGCGGCAGCAAGTTGTGCTTTAATGTATTTCTTTCATCTTGCTAAAACAGTAAGTAAGGTGAAATTAGAATTGCAAAGCTCCCTGGTGAGGAAAATTTCTTCCCATGGAAAAGGACAATGCTGTTCCAATTGGGGAGCAGAAGATGGGATTCACAGATGGAGGAACAGTTTCCAGGTGCACTATGTCCTAACAACTTTAAATAAGTTGAAGACTCGGAGTTGTTGAAATCTATAGCTAATCCTGTGCTTCTGTTTTAAAAACCTAAAATAAAATGCTTATTCTTAAACTCCCATTGCATCCTTATAGTTACTTATGCATGGTACATCATCATACACTGACATGCAAAGTTCACTAACTCTGAAGTTCCTCCTGGAAGGGTACCTGGGATCTGACTCTGCCCTGCACAAAGAGAACAGATATAGTTCATAGCCACAGCAGAAAGCATTTTTAGTGCATCTAAGTTTATATGTAACCTCAGCCATTATTGCTAAAAAAATCCCCAAAACCCCAACAAACCACCAAACAGCTTCCACATCACTGTAAATAATTAGCTCCAATCACCAGTGCAAGGACTTGAAGGTCTTCTGAGATAAATTGCTATATCATTTGCATATGTATTTTCATTTTTCTTTCATATCAAGAGCCTTTTACAACACCTGGAATTCAGTGCCATGAGGCAGTGTAAGTAGGGCCTGTTGCACTATGCCTTTCTCCGCACTTCGGCTGAATTTTGCCAGTGCTTGCAGCCCTGCTGTGCTCTATGTGCCCTTCCAATTCTTAGTCTTCACATTCCGCCTCATTAGCTGTTGATGTGTAGAGGTTTGCACTTCGGCTCCAGTGTAAGAGCCTTTAACTTTACAATTGAGCCCCTGAGTTTGCTATGCAGCAACATATGCTAGCCCAGACCAGGGGAGGGGGAGTGTTAGGGACTTTCTCAAGAATCAGCAAATGTAAATAGAGGAGCCGGATGACACACAGAAACCAGATCAGAAAAGCAGGATATGGTGTTGCCTGCATTGCCTGGGACTAGCCTCTTTTCTGTGGTTGCAATAAAAGGCAGTTAAATACAGCATGGCTTCTTCCCAAAGAGGTTTCCGCTACACCCTCAGCCACAGATGGTGGACAAAGCATCCTGGGTTTCTTCACATGGGGCCAGGGTGGCATCTCACATCATTTTATTTTGGAAACTGCCTGGAGAGTACGGAGTGGCAAGAAAGGCAGGCTAAAAGGCTCCACAGGTGACAGAAAGCTAAGACACCTTGAGACCAGCCACCTGCAAGGCCTTTGGGAGGTGAGGGACAAGCCTCAGGCAAGATATATAAGCCACTGAAGTACTCTATGAATTTGTATATTACACAGATTGTGTACATAAAATTGCGCAAAGCTAGACTGGAGGGCAGTATGCCCTGAGTCACAACCACCCTGTGCACAGGGGTGGCTCTTGGTGGAGCTAAGCTGACACCAGGGACACGTGCTTACTTGCCCATTCTTGAACTCTGGGGCTAAATGCCCTGTAAGGTAGTGGACAGAAGGAACATGGCTGGGCTCTTCCCACCCAGTGCACTCATGCCACCAGACATCCCCATCACAACAACAGGGGTACTCTGAACTGCTGCAGAAGACAGAACACGGAAGCTGTAAGGGCTGTGTGCTGGCGGGCAAGGAGCTTGGCACCCACATCCGGGCAGCCTTGCCTGCAAAGCTGCTGGTGAACAGCCTGCACAAGTTGTTGGTAGGTTCCCACCACATGCATGAGTGCAGCTGCAAGCTTCTGCTGCCTCTGCCTGCACAGCTGGCAGTGCGTCACCTGGAAGCAGGCCACTGCCAGCTGAACTAGGTGGTTGAATGTCACCCTCAGCACACCCTGCAGCTCTTTTAGGGGCTGCTCTGTTTTCAGGAGCTCTTGGCAACTGGACAGCAGATCCTGGGAGACTAAGCCAAGGGTACCCTTGCTCTCAGCACCCTGCTCAGAACACTGACCATGTAGGTGGGTTGCCTGGTTCCTGGAGAGCTTCCCCACAACCTCCTGAATCTTTGTGGTGTAGGCCAGGAAGCAGGAAAAATCTGCAGGGCTCATCTGTGCTTGGTCCTTCAGCTTGCTGAGGGCTTGGACATAAGGGTCCCACCATGCCATGTCCCTAGCAATGGAGACTGAGTAACTGCTCACAGGGGTCCCAGGAAAACTGCAGCTGCTGGATGGTGGAGCGGTGAGGGGCCCCAGAAACGTATTGCACATGGGGATGGTAGTTTCACATTCCCCCTTGTCATCAGACCTGTGGAAGCAGCTGATATAGGACAGATGACAGCTGCACTTGTCCATCCCGAGCTGTGAAGGAGATGTCTTCTTCATTGTGGAAAAACCCAAGGACCTGGTCATGATGGGGTCAGAAGGATTCTGCTCATCCTCCTTGTGGTTAAAGCAAAATAAGGAGTGCTTTGAAGCCCCATGGTCTGCTTTTTTCTCCAACAAGCCAAAGGAAACTGGGCCTGAGGAGATGGAAAGCCCTACAGATGGAGTTATAGGAGGGTCTTTTTGCACCTCAGTAGGCTGTTCTCTGGGAAGAGGAGTCTGAACAGGCTGTGGCTGTGTGAGAGCCACATTTTCTGCTGGGTCTCCATCCAACTCCTGGCTGCTTAGCAACTCTTTCACAAACAGTGCTCCAGCTGGGGATGTTTGTATCTCCTTTCCAACAGCATCAGCCCACAGGCACCCACTAGTCTTCTCAGAGGCCAAAAGCTCTAGTGGGATATCTACCCTTTCCTGAGATGAGCTGGATGATGTGAGATCTGTCCTCAGCCCACATGAGAGCAAGGAGAGGCGAGTTATAACCCCAGAAGTGCTGCTGCAATCTGTTAAGAGCTGAGTTGCATCCGGAAAACCTATGTGATTTTTATTGTTCGTCTTCTGTAAGGCCTCCTTGTTTATCACTGCTCTGCTTTTTGCCTGTAACAAGGCACTGTCACTGCTGTTTTCAGCACAGCTGTCACGATTAGCTTTTCCTTCTTCACAAATAACTGGGACAGGCTCCTTACATGCTGTTTCCCCCTCAGCAGTGAGGAGCAGTTCCTGGTCCTGGTCCTTGTCCACCTCATGGGGAGAGCCCACGCTGGAGCCATGAGCTGGCTGTGTGTGTTTGTTAGCAGGGCAAGTCACTTCTCGACCAGGGCATGGGTGTGTATCACCAACCTGCTGGGCTGCCATCACCTCACCCATCTCCTCCTGTGCCACTTGAGCCAGCCAGCCTTTGGTGGCCATACAGCTCTCCTCACTCAGCAACCCATTATTTGTCTTCATGGAGGAACTTTCCTGCGTAGGTGACCTGACAGCCTGTAAACAAGATGTGCCCACAGGAAGGGGCACACCTTCCTCCAGGGACAGGAAAGGTGGATATACAGCATATGTAGGGTGAAGGCCACTGTCCACATGTATGGCAACACCCTGCAGGCGAACAGCTGAAATGGAAGAAACCAATGAGTCAGTCACTGATTTTGTTTCCATGGTATTAGGCTCCATTTCCACCAAGCCAGAGGATGGATTTGGGCTAGTACTGTTTCTTTGGGCATGGATTGCAGCAGGAACTCCCAGCTCTGCATTCTTGAAGTTCTCTAAGGAGGGTGAAGAGGGCAGCTGAGCAACGAGTGTTGGTGTGGGTGGCCAAGAGCAGCAGTTTTGCAGAGCGGCTGGTAAAGCTAAAGGAAAAGTGACCTGTGAGGTGTAATCGGTTTTCAGGAAAGATCTCCTCTTCTTCAGGCTCTTAGCATATGTCATCTCCTTCTCCTTTCTATGTTTCTCCCTTGCTGTCTGCCTTGTCATCAGGCTTTCTCCCAAGCTGTAACACCTTGGTTGCTTTAGCATGCAGGAGCAGTTGTCTGTACTCTCCTGGGACGTCATTTTGTAGCCTGTTGGCAAGGAAAAGAACCATGCAAGTCAGAAAATAGCTCCACGTAGCAGAATATGCATGCATCTATGCAGTGAGCCAAAAGGCTCTTAACACAGGTCCTGCAATTGTAGACATAAAGGTTTGGCTGCAAAGCCTGGGTCCCGAGTGCCAAAGGAAACTGTCTCTTATGATCATACACCATCTTGGAATCAGCTATGTCAAGAAAAATAGAATTTGTGCCTATGGCTACAAATGTCCAGCATCAGTGATAAAGGGTGCTGCGTAGTCTGTCCCTTTGATTATTGGAGCCACTTCATCTGACTGCAGATACATCTGTAATTCCCAAGTTTAATTTGGTGGTATTAGCAGCAGCTACAGAGAGTACTGCCTACAGCTGGAGATTTATTAACATGATCAGAAATTTCCAGCTTGGATATTTAGACGATAAAAATTTCCAGAGATTGCAGTGTTGTGTCTGAACATGGTATTGTTATTGTGAATGAATGCAAAATGTAAAAGTGTACTAAATACACAAAACAAATGAAGATCGGTTAATGTTGAAAGAGCTGAATATTTCAGAAACAAAAATCGTCTTCTTTCTGAGAAAATACAATGACCAGGGAGCTGCTCAGCCACTGGGACTCCTTGACCCAGTTATGTAACATGCTCCTGACCCTCAAAAGATCATTATGTTGTGGGTACATGGAACAATAATGTTTTACAGCTTTTAGCTCTCTTCAGCTTGAAGGAAGGTAGAAGAGTGAAGGTGCTGCCTGCCAGTGGGAATATTTACCATAAAGCTCCCTCATAGTGCAACACTCTTTTAATCACTGAAGATTCAGCCTGCACAGAAAGATGCACAGAACTTACTTATGCAGCATGCTGGCTTCAGAATCAGGCAGAGCCATAGATCACTATTCTGGAATTCCTGCAGAAACGTGGGAACCTTCCAGAATTCCAAATTCATTTGAAAACTGACTTTTTTCTGAGATCTAATGCTTGGATGCAATGACAGATTTCCCTGCAGAGTTGCAGCTCTGACCCCTATGTGCACATCCACTGTATTTCTGCTGAAGAATGGTTTATAAAGAATGGGTGTTCAATGGTCCTTTAAAAATCCTAGGAAATCTATGAAGAGCTGAAAGATGATCTCTCTAGGAAGACTTACATGGGAAAAAGGCAACACCCTAGTCCATGGGGTGGAAGAAAAGTGGCCTGCAGCATATGGGTGAGGGTTTACCTGCCAAGTCACCTGGAGGGCTAAGCCTGTCTGCAGCATCATAGAACTCCTCCTCAGAGCTGGTGTCACCAAAGCCTGGGGGTGGCTCCAAAATGGAGTCGCTTGCTTCTGCGGTCAGCTCTGCTCCACATGGTGCCCCTTCCTGGGAAGACTCATCTTTCCAAGGACTTCTTTGAGGGCTGTGGCTGATTTTGCTCCTCTCCGTACTGCCTGCAGGGGATATGCTGTAGCACAGGTTGTAATAGCCCATGGTGGTTTTCTCAGACAATCTGGTTTCCACCATAGATGTACCAATGTCCTCCCCTCTCTGCTCAGAGGGACTGTCCTCACACCCAAGCTCCTCTGTATGTGGTACCTGCAAGAAGCAGAAGTAGTCTCCAGTTTCTGCCCTGATGGAGCCTCCTGCAGCATGAATGGGGAAGAAGCTCTTGTCTGAGTGGCTCATCTCCTGAACTGTTGGCATGTAGAAGTGGAAGAATTCTGGCCTGAAGTAAGAGCACATTTCCAGCTCATCTTCCTCCAGTGCATCCATACAGTCACTGAAGCCACTTATCTTAAATCTTCGGCTCTCGGTGTTGGCTGAATCCAAAGCCTCAGATGCGCTGTCTGTTGCATTGTCACACACATCATACTGGTCACTTCCTTCAGACTGGGGCTTTGTGCTGTCCTTTTCCAGACTGCGGAACTCTCCCACCTCCTCTTTGTTGCACACAGGATGGGCGCTGCTGTATGCTGTAGGAGTGTCCAAGCAATGGTCTGAAGAGGAATCCTGCTCCCAGGAGTCTTCAGAGTCACTGCAGGTTCGAGATTCATATCCTAGGATTTAAACACATCTATCAGCCTGACCCTTACAGTGGCAAGAAGAAACGGCCAGACAAGGGTTATGAACTTGTCTGCAGAGCAGAGCCTTAAAGCCCAGAGAGTTCTGCCCTCACTTGCTCATCAGCAAACAAGATGAAGGTGCAGACCTCCAGGACTATACACAACCTGCCAGTGGAGGTTTGGTCCTTCCTGCCTGCTTTGCCTGGTTTTACCGCAAAGCAGTACCAGGGGGAGCTGCAGAATAGCAACCAGCTAACTCGTTGCTTAAAGCCTCAGTCTGTAACCCCTATGAGGCTTCAATTATCGTGACAAGGGACAGGACAGCATGGCAAACGGATCCTCTCTCTCCTGGCAGAGGGGTGCCAGCAGATGGGAGTTGTTCAGGAGGCTGGCAGATGAGCACAAGGGCTCAGTGATAGGTTTGCCGTTCCGGTGACAAGCATTCAGCTTTCATTTCTTGGAAAAGCTGCCAATTACTGCTGCTCTTCTGCTGTCCGACAGTCTGGGGTTGATGGAAACCTTGCACTGCCCACACCATGGCTGACAGTCTTAATAACTTGCAGATGCCACTGGGCTACTGTTCTAGCATGATACTATTCCCAGGAGGGAATAACATTTCCAATGCTGGAGGATCCACCCACTTTCTCCCCATCCTTTGACAAAAAAAAAAAAAACAACAAAACACACACACAAAAAAATATCCAAACCAAGCAAACAAACAAACAAAAAGGCTGTGTTTTTTAAACCTTCTTCAGCTGAGACACGGTGCAGTTGCTGTTTTTTCTCCCCCCAGGTAAATATGGAGACATTTGCATCCACAAACAGTCTGTAATAGCCAATGAGGAGGCAGACAAGGTCTTTTGCACTGTTTGATTCCAGGAGCAGAGTCAGCAGCTAGTTGTTTGTTTAAGGATGTGGAGGGAAGAAAACAGTAAAAATATTTTAGAATTTACAAATATTGCTTTTATCACCATCTGCAGGAACATGCTGCACACTGAAAAGACATTCCCCCTCCCCTATACCATCATCATTCCAGAGCACTGTTTCTGCATGAGGCACAGAGAAACAAGATAAATTGGTTTTCTCGTATTTTGTTTCTTTGATATGTCTCACGGATAGAGGACAGCAAGAAGAACCACTTTTCTTCAGTAATTTCATATTCCTTTTATGAGCTTCCCCTTCTGAATCTGCTCTAAGCCTTTTCTACTGATGATACCACCAGCTAAATGTCAGATTTTGAAAAGAATACATGGTGTGAATGACACCCCTCTTGTTCTTTAGCCCTGACACAGCCATCAAGAACTTACCTTCAGATCCTGCAGATAGATTTTGACAGTGCTCACTTTTTCAGACTCCTCTGTAAGCTCCACCCTGCTGATGCTTGCAAACTCTGCTAGACTTGTTATGATGTTGAGCTTATTATTGATAATCTGGCTCACTCCATACTTGGCACCCACCAGCAAGGCAACATACGATTCTCTGTCCTGTAGCTGTAAGGAG
This sequence comes from Melopsittacus undulatus, assembly GCF_012275295.1. Taxonomy (NCBI): domain Eukaryota; kingdom Metazoa; phylum Chordata; class Aves; order Psittaciformes; family Psittaculidae; genus Melopsittacus; species Melopsittacus undulatus. Next base: position 80,895,597 of record NC_047557.1, read on the forward strand.
GAGAGGTTAAACCTGTAACCAAACTGACCACGAATCAAATCGCCTATGCTGGCAGGGACTCCTCAGCCACCTGATCTTGTGTACTATTTTAACACTGGACTCTCTTTACAACTGTGCTGTAACCAGCTGCAAAGGGAGCCCCTTGTTACTTACAGGCTTTCAGGTCACCTGCTCCCAGCTGTTCTGTTCTATGCCTTGGGGACCACCAGTTTCCCTGTACCCCCAAGGCAGATGGTCCCAGAGAAGCAGCAGCCATCCAGCAGGTCCAGAGAGGTCGTATCAGCAGCAGATTGCTATTAGAATTATGACCTGGCAGGCTGTGCCAGATGGACCAAGTGAGACCTACTGGATTTGGCTAGAAACTTCAGGAAGGCATTCTGATTTTGGAAGAACTTTCCAAAGTTCTTCCTAACACTTTCTGTTAGGATCAGACACTTAGAGATAAATTAACACCCAAATAATTTGGCAAAACTATTTCAATTTGCACACAACTGTAAACCTAGGCATTACTGTAACCCATCAGTAAGGTCTTCCTCTGATACAGTCCTACCTACATTGCTCGGTGTGCTGTACAAAATGGCTTGTGGTCTATAGTTCAGTACAGATTCAAGTGAGGACAGGCAAAAAAAAAACAAAACAAAAAACCAACACAACCCAAGAAACTCTTGGGGAATTGTGAAAAGAGCAGTTTTTTTTTGGTTTTTTTTGTTTTTTTTTTTTTTTTACAGTAAGGTTTAAGCATAGCAAATATCTCTTCAAGAGTTTTTGAAATATCCCCAGATCTCTTAAGTACCTTACAGCATAAAAAATATAAACAGAGGTCATCTGAAGAGCAAGAGTCACAGCTTTCAACTTGAAAAAATACGCAGAATTATTGTGTAAGCTGGTGTGTTATTCACTTCAATGGAATTATGCTCAGTTATCCTAGCAGAGTCCCTTACCAATGCTTCTCATAAAGTCCCAGGATAGGGAAAAGTAGTGTGACTGAATTGTCTGAAACAGCATCACCAGAGCTTATGTTACATTTTCTACAAGGATCAAAGCAAAGATAGTGAGGAGACTCAGTAAAAGGTTGCTAGTCTCACATCAACAGTCAATTAAGAAAAATATTGAAACATTTCTGCCTTAGATAGGGTTTGCTTTGGTTAAAGATATGATCTTACACACTGGTGAAATAAAAAGGCTAAAACTCGTTCTTGCATCCGTATCATTGCAGTTATTGTCCAAGTACAATAAGAGATGCACAAAGCAAGGCAATAAGACAAGACGCCAATAAGACAGTATACCAAAGCCCAGTTGCATAAATAAATGCACTCATACCATAAGGGTGGCATTAAAGATCTTCCCATTGTACATCTTCAGGTCTCCCAGTATTTGCAGGTAGCTCAGGCGCACTTGGACTGCTGTGAGCATATGCTTTGTTTTGCAAGAGAAGAAATACTGTTTAGAAACATGACAGACAAACATGGATTTCCAGGTAGCCTATGGGCTAGAAGATGTTCTTTTCATACAGGACTTAGTATTTGACCAATACATTTAGCTTGGTCTGGATAGGCACTTGATCTGTACAGGACCACATCACATTACCACATTTGCCATGTGGCAACCCCGCAACAGAACACACTCTGTAGGGAAATTAGAGTGTGTGCACAGCAGATGAAGTTATAAAAGATAGAAGAAAAGTCCCAAGTCATCCCACAGAGGAGAGACCCATGGAGAAAAGACTTCTTTGCCTGTGAGAGATACTGCCTCCATCCTGGGAGACACCTTGAACCCAGGGAACAAACACTACCTTTTGCCGAGAGTCCAGTAGCATCTGGTTCTGCTTCAAGTGGTAGCTGATGGCTTTCTTGATATCCTTCCCTCTCATGTTTCGAAGCAGAGTTGGTGAGATGAAATTTTCAATTCCCCAGTCCCTCCTGCTGGAAAAATGGGAAGGGAGCAAAGAGGGTCCCAGCTGTGCTGTCCCCCAGCAACACAACAATGTGCAGAACAACAGCTGGCCAGAGGCAGAGAAGGGCAAAAGCACCATGCCAGTCATAGAAGCATAGAATCACAGAATAGATTGTGTTGGAAGAGACATTCAAAGGCCATCTAGTCCAACACCCCTGCAATGAGTAGGGACATCTTCCAACTAGATCAGGGTGCTGTAACATATCTGGGTGTAGCTCATGGAACACAACTACCTTACTCAAATTCACTTCTATGTGCTTCTGCTACTGAGACAGAAGGTGGGTTGGAGGAACAAACACTTTCATGCAGAATGCCCATTTTTACATGGTTATACAGGAGACAATCTACAAGCTTTGTCAGCATAGTGGTCCCAATCTGTCTGTGCCTCCCAGAGGATGAAGGTTCTTTAACTTTACTTTGGTTACAAGATCATTACATAATATCTCCAGCTCCCTACACCCAAAAATGTGGATCATTACTCAGCCCAAGGACTAAATATCCAAGAACTAAGAATGCTGCAGTTGTCTGAAGTCACTTCTCACTCTTCATTAACTGCACACTGCTGGGTATGTCTGGCTCTATGCAGGCATCAGCAGCACTTGCCCAGGCTGGTGGAGGCTGAGTGGTGCAGTTACTACACAAATGTCTGTTATTTAACGACTGGCTCATCACAAATTCTTAAAGCAGGGTTGTTCAGGGCAAGTGCGGTCTAACAGCACTGACATGCAGCGCAGCACACTCGCTGCTTGTGAAAGCATTTTTTGGTATTTTTTTTCTAGATCCCATTACTTCACAGCACCTATCACTTATGCTGAAATTAGATATTTCTGAAATAATTATGGTGGATGAAAGGGTATAGTTGCTGTGCAGAGTTGATTATTATCCTCTCTCTCAACTACTGCATGCAAATCTTAGTATAGTGGCAGAGGCAGCCTGAGTAACTGTAACTACCTGAGAGATTCAGAATTTTATGTCCCTGCTCTATCTACAGATCAGAACCTCCCTCTGCTTAGGCACATGTCCAGATGCTATACTGTACATATTATTCAAGCAGCTGAGCAGGCTGAAGACAGGCTCTGAAGCTATCTTGACCTAAAATGACTGGCACAACTAAGAGACTGCAGTCTTTCTGGGTCAGAGACAGACTTCTATCCAGAGCTAAACAGTGGGCAAACAGAGCTGATGCCACTTTCAGTTGGCTTCCTGTTCTGCCAGACTTAGCCACAACACAGCACAGAAATTTGGGAACTTACTCAATGTATTTCAAGGATACTTTCTGTGGCTGAGCACAAGCATAGATCCTCTCCTGTATGTGCAGAGCAGCCAGACGTAATGCCACGCTGCATTTCATTTCCACAGCAAATCTTTCTTGAAGCACATCGTTGCAGCTCTGGAAAAAATATGGCTCAGTCAGCATGATGATGTGAGCTCAAGAAGTCAGATTAAGGCCTCTGATATAACTATTGTAAGTCATAAAAGGAGCCACTCAGCTAATTTCAATCTCATTCTGTTAAAAAGACAAGAATGTAAGTTGATTTAAGAATTTAAGACAAATTGAATGCAAATACTCTGTTCCTAAGTGCTCTGCATTTCACATTCATGTAAATAAACTGGCCTGAAGTATGCTTTGGTTTAAAGCAGAAATGAGAATTGGATGAGAAGAGATCCAAAAGCATGGAATGCCTTGATTTTACCTGCAAGTAGAGATACTCAAAGGCAATTGGGTCTTCCTGCAGGAGGTCTAAGGGATCCTTTGGGACAAAGCAAACTCTGAAGAGGCACCGGTAGTCCTGAGATTCTCTTTTTTGGACCACCTGCAACAGATAAACATCATCATGCCACAAGGACTGCTGTAGTTCTTCCCTTCGTAAATGCATAGTAAGCCTCTGCCTTGTATGAACTCAGAAATAATTTAAAGATACTGTCAAGTGGAATGACTGCAGATTAGCCATTTGTCCTCAGCAAATACAAGGAAACATTGCTAATGTTTGTAATTTTATCTTAGATTCTTGTTCTGGTTTTTGCTTCTCCCTGTGGTAGCTTGGAAGTTCTTTGACAACAAAGCTTCATTAAATATCCATTGATCTCATCTATTTGCAGGATAACCAGGACAGATGCTGCAAGGCCATATGATAATGATAGAGAAAGGTCAAAGCTTCTCTGCTTTTATGTTCAGTCTAAGATAACAGCAGCCCTAAATAGATTCTTGGATCTTCATCATAATATCAATACAATGTCCCCTGGGTTACACATTAGCATATTTTATTCTGGGAAAATCCCATATAGGCTTACTATCTGAAACAAAGCAGAAATTCTCAGGCACACATGCTTAGTGGTTGGACAGCATTAGCTACAGAACCTCTCTGCATCACAGTGCAACATTGACCAACAAAATCAACAGCATGGACATAAGACTCCTGAGTAGGCACATTCTCACAAATTAGATTAGTTGAGAATTAGTAGCAGAGCAATAGAATTACTAAGAGAACTAACCTCATGTTTGCAGAGGTTAAACTTTTGATTTAGAATTTAATCAAAGTGGCACCTGGCTGGGTTAACTCTCTGACCACCTAGGGGACAGTAAACAGCTGGCTATACAGCTAGTTTGAGATTTTCTGAAATAGTCCTCTGTAGATTGGCCTATCTGGCAAGTGGAACAAAACATGCTCATCCCCTTAATTGCTCTACATAGTCCAAACCACACCATCCCATGGGTATCGTTCTGTGGGCACTCTGAATGGAGTGAGACATTTCTGAAAGTGTCATTTCTCCAGAAGCTCTAGTTAATGCTGTAGTAACACATGCAACAGGGAGAGAACAGCACCTCTGGAGAGGGGGACAAGCTCACACCCTCTTGTGATACCTGCAGAGCTGAGTTTTCTCTGCACCTCACTGGCCAAAATTAATTTGTGCTGGTGATCCCTCTTCCCCCTCACAGCATGCCTGCAGGAGCATGCAAGGGGTTCTTCTCACCTGCTCGATGAACTCTTCCTCATGCAGAAGGTGGATCTTTGCCATGTTGTACTGCTCCTCCAGAGCAAGGGCAAAGTGCGCAATGCTCCGGATTGAGAGCTTCTCCTTTAAGGTGAGAACAATGTCCTGGGAAGGGAAAGTCCATAACTAGTCAAACAGAATTTAGACAGAGCTGCTGAACACTGCTAGTATATCGCATGAATGTGGATGATTCTAGCCTGCTGCTGCCAGCCATGTGGAAAAGCACTGAAAGGGCAGTGGCCAGACAAAATTCTCTGCAGCTAAGAACACCCTTGGTGCTACAACACAGTGAAATTTTTAGCGCTGTTTCACAGGAAACCAGTGCCTTTGTGTACTGCCTTTCACTCTTCACTAACGGTTTCTGAACACATTGACCTAAACAAACCACAGAGTTATCACGGCTAGTGAAAGCCTGCAAGTTCATCAGAAATGGAGATACAGGAGATGGCAGCTTCTCTGCGAAGAAGCACAAACTTGGCAGTTAGCTGCTATGCTATCCCAGATGGATGTCTAAGCAACAAAAGAACATGCCAGCCAGGCAGTCAGCAGGATGGTGTTCAGAGACAGCCATGCTGAAAGTTTCGGCCTTGCATTTTTTAGTTTGGTGGTGTTGAGCACTTTTTGTCACCCTTGATTCAAATGTTTGCTGTTAACCATTCCAGCTTTCTAGAACTTGATGACACTTTTTGAAGAAACTGGTAGCCCACCAATAAACAAGAATTTGAGAGTATAATTGTACAAATCTTACCTAATTTGATTGAAATTGGTGTTCCTGTTATATGTAGAATTCTGTTGGAATACTAGGTCTCATGAAAATAACTGGCTTTATCTTTGGCAAACAGAAAACATTATATAAGGCTTGACTGAATTGAAAGAGAACTCCCTTTCTTCACTCAAGACTCTTAAGGTAAGCACAAATTTTTGACTCACCTCAGTTTTAAGCAAGGATCTCTTAAAAGAGCAGAGGAACTTTTGAAAGCACCTAACCTGGGAAGCATTTTACCCATGTTTGAGTGTTTCTGTTAGGATGCTGGTGAGGGTTGTATTCAATTCCAGTAAGGAAAAATTTGTTCCAGATCAAAGGTGAGCAAGCTGAACCTAACATGAAGAGCTAACCTGTCTTTTAGAAATTAATCTCTTGCAGGTGGGCATTCAGATCTCTCTTTACAACTCATCTGCCCTTACCTTACTATCTCCCTGCTTTATTTCATTATTTTCTTTTTCTCTGCTCTGCAAGTCACAGGACTTGCATAGACTTACTTGAACAAGAGACCACAACAGTTATGTGAAGTTTGGATGAACAAGACAATAAATTTCTCCTTTCTGAGAAAAGTTTTCAGTGCATTATAAATAAAATCTCCTTGCTTTTCCCCTTAACATTCTTTCAGCCTGATAACTCCAGAAAGTCTGTGCATTTTTTCTACAGTAACTGCACTGCTGCAGGACATCGTATATCCTTTAAAGAAATTATCGCCTCCAATCACAGGCAAATCTTATTAATTCCCATATAAACACTGATCAACTCTAAAGATCAGGCTAGAAAATCTTAAGGTTTGTAAGTCTATGTCTAAGCATGGGAGTTTTGGAAAGTGCTAGTTAGTGGCTCTGGAAAGTAGCATCTTGTATTTTGAAGAGAATGACAGTAACCTGTCTGTTATGCCTCCAAGCACAAGTGATTTTAGGTAGATGGTACTGTTTTTTCCCCTCAAGAGGTTAATCAGGTTTTACTTCTCCACAGGGAAACATAAACATTTCACCAGTGCAAAAATGAGGCTGCACAGGCAGGAACTTTAAGGAACAACCATCACAATTGCACTTGCTGCGTTTACATGATATCCACATGATAGCCAAACCTGGACTCCACTGTTCAGGTTCCAAGCCAGGAGACTTGTTCTCCCTCTCATGGATGCACATTGCCACTGCTATATTAAACAACCTCCTCTATATTCTGTCATGTGGTTTCCAAAGAAATCAATGTTAGAGTGGACAGCTGCTGATTTGCCAGTTTCCACCAACCTATATACTCTTGCCCAACTTCACACTTCACAAAGTGTAATGGTCTCACAGCCAAGTTCTTGCAAGTTTTGTGAAAATTGACTGGTGAGAAGAGAGGCAAATTAAAGGAACATCTCCTCTGCACAAAGAACATGGAAAATCCAGTATGCTCAGCATCAGCTGGCAATCCAGTTCCACTAGCTGGCCAATAAAACCAAGAGGTTGCAAATTTCACTGGATGTACCTTTACTACTGGATTGAATTCAGGTGGTGGGAACAAAGGCAGACAACCAAGAATTATTACCTTGACAGTAGTGCTTGTCTCAAACCTGAAAGCCTTTGTCTGTCCATTTTCCAAATATACTTTGAGAACGTTGGGCATACAAAGAAGAGAATTCCCCTGCAGAACAAAATCAACAGCACTAATCTTTGGATGTTAAGCCTCCAGGCACTAGTCTGCTCTGCCTGACACAGGACATTATAGTATAAATGAAAATCTTTACCTGCTTTTGCAAATCTCTTCTCTGCCACCAAGCTTTATTCCCTGATGATGCTTATGGCATCATGTAACAAGGGAAAGAGCGTAACAAATGCCTTTATCATTAAACTCCAGCCAGTGCAACAGCTGCACATAGCCTATACATGCTTGCTGGTCACTTCCCACATGATATAGGAAGATTTGGCAGTTACTGAAAGCTGAGGGCCATCTTCCCTGGACATGCAACTGTAGTGATAGGACAAGGGCTAAGGGGTTCAGACTTAAACAGGGGGAGTTCAGGCTAGATATAAGGAAGTTATTTACTGTGAAGCTGGTGAGGCACAGAAGAGGTTGCCCAAGGAATGTGAATGTTCCATCCCTGGAAGTGTTAAGGCCAGGTGGGATAGGGCCTTGGGTGACATGGTCTAGTATGACATGTCCCTGCCCATGGCGGAGGGATTGGAGCTAGATGCTCTCAAGATCCTTTTCAAGCAGAACCATTCTGCAACTCTATTACCAGAAAAGCAGTGATGTCTGCCAGAAAAGACATCTTCCTGGGCACCATGCATCACTAACCACCTCCCTGACATTTTCCCACTAGCAGCAGCAATGACTTCAAGTTCAGAACTACCTAAACACTCCATGAATGGATCTTGCATACCACAAGAAAGCTGTAGGATTCAGCTGAACATGCAGCGTACTTTACTGAGCATACCCTTAGGATTTGTGACTCTGGGGCTTCCCAAACAGGAGGTGATACCACCAGAGTTTCTTGAGATGGTTCTTAAATGCATTAGACAAGGCACTGACTTCCATAACAAAAACACCTCCGTTGGGTGCTCTGAAATTTTGGGAACCCAGCTTCTGTCCTTCTAGGGCTGTTGAGAGCTGCATCCTTTAGCCTTCCACCTTACTCCTTTAGTACAACCCATCTGTATCTTCCTTCTTGTTTTCAATGTTATTCTTACTGTTTTCCAGTGCTGAGAAAGTTACTCCTCCACCCTTGGACTTCCCTTTCAGCACATCCTTCTTATGTTCTTGGACCAGCATGTTCCTCCAATCTTTATCTAGTTGTCATGACAGTGTTGAGGCTGAGAACAGATTTCTAAGATGATCTCTCCTATGTTCATTTGCTGTGCAGCACCTTGTAAATCTCACAGCCTTGGTCTATCTTGACAGAGAGCTCATATACCCTGGAAGTATTTCCAGAACAAACATAAACCACATGTGAATCTTGTTCCTCCCCTCCCTGTTTTATGGGGTTCAAGCTGCCTACAGTCATCACTGAGGAAAGAGGAGTGAACATTGCCACTGTTCCTGAGATCAAGCTGTAACTGCATGCTGAGTAGCGCAAACACATCACATCTTTAGCAGGCTTTGTGTCTCCCGTCAATTTAAAAAAAGTGATGCTGGTTTACACTAACTGCACATTTTCTCTGGTTCCTCCCACAGTCACAAGTTATCATATGAATGAGGTCTTGTACAGTCAGCACATACAAGAACTTAAAATCTACATAGAAATTCATAGACAAATTAAGTATCACCACTCTCCTTGCCAGATCCAATCAGATGGGCAGAGCACCCAGATGGGATTTCTCTCTATTTTTGAGGCTCTAATAGTCTACTATGAATTAGTTCTGAAAGCTTCTGCTATGTCTTAAGCAGGTGTACCCCTCCTGTTTTGTCTGGTGCAAGGTTGATTTACTTCATGTTACAGCTAGGCCCATAGCTTCTAATAACACACTGACTGATGCTGCCTGAGGATCCTGAGGGACCTGTATCTTGCATATCATTCCGTTATATGGAAATATATAATCAGTTTGCAATAGAAAATGAAGGCTATGTAGCATTGAGACTTATTAACAATTTATGTTCCCAAACTGGAGTTTCAGATTTCAGCTGCAGAACACAGCCTCTGGGTTCCTTGCAGTTGCCAGAGATCATTAAGCAATACTCCATTAAGATGACAAGAGTAGTCTATTTACTGAAACAGGAAGCTTTGCAGTTTTTCGGGGCCATAATACCCACTTTGGATGTCTTAATACATCAGTCCACTGAAAGGAGAGCAGTTCTAAAACACTCAAGCAGAGCAGCTGCTGTCTATGATGAACAGTGCTCTTCCAGAAATAGTCATAAATATGTAACACATTTATTTACTCTTCCTTCGTGCTAATATTTTACTGTACCCAACTGTTGAAAAGGGAAGCTAACACCATAGAATCACAGAATAGTTAGAGGTTGAAAGGACCTTAAGATCAAACACCCTGCCATGGGCAGGGACACCTCACACTAAACCACATCACCCAAGACTTCACCCAGCCTGGCCAGGAACACTGCCAGGGATGGAGCATTCACAACTTCCTGGGCAACCCATTCCAGTACATCACCACCCTCACAGTAAAGAACTTCTTCCTGATATCTAACCTAAACTTCCCCTATTTAAGTTTTAAACCATTACCCCTTGACCTACCACTTTAGTCCCTAATGAAGAGTCCCTCACCAGCATCCCTGTAGGCCTCCTGCAGATACTGGAAGGCTGCTATGAGGTCTCCACACAGACTTCTCTTCTCTAGGCTGAACAGACCCAACTTTCTCAGCCTGTCTTCATAAGGGAGGTGCTCCAGTTCCCTGATCATTCTCGTGACCCTCCTCTGGACTTGTTCCAACAGCTCCTTTTTATGTCCTTTTTATGTTGAGGGCACCAGAACTGCACACAATACTCCAAGTGAGGTCTCACAAGAGCAGAGTAGAGGGGCAGGATCACCTCCTTTGACCTGCTGGTCATGCTCCTCTTGATACAGCCCAGGATACAGTTGGCTTTCTGGGCTGTGAGTGCACACTGCTGGCTCATGTTCTTTTTCTCATCAACCAACACCTCTCAAGTCCTTCTCCTCAAGCTGTTCTGAATCTCTTTTTTGCCCAACCTGTAGCTGTGCCTGGGACTGCCCTGACCCAGGTGTAGGACCTTGCACTTCGCATTGTTGTACTTCATGAGGTTGGCATAGGCCCATGTCTCAAGCATGTCAAGGTCCCCCAGTGTATCAACCTAACCACACAGCTTGGTGTCATCAGCAAACTTGCTGAGGGCGCACTCGATCCTACTGTCCATGTCACCAACAAAGATGTTGAACAAGACTGATCCCAGCACCGATCCCTGAGGGACACAACTCATTACTGGTCTCCAGCTGGGCATTGAGCCATTGACCACAACACTCTGTGTGTGGCCATTCAGCCAATTCTTTATCTACCAAGTGGCCCATCCATCAGATTTATGTCTTTGAAGTTTAGAGACAAGGATGTCATGTGGGACAGCTTCAAACACTTCGCACAAGTCCAGGTAGATGACGTCAACAGCTCCACCCCTGTCCATCAGCTCTGTAGCCCTGTCATAGAAGGCCACCAAATTGGTCAGACAGGATTTCCCCTTAGTGAAGCCATGCTGGCTGTCACCAAGCACATCATTGTTTTTCATGTGCCTCAGCATGCTTTCCAGGAGAATCTGCCCCAAGATTTTGCCAGGCACAGAGGTGAGACTGACTGGTCTGTAGTTCCCTGGGTCATCCATTTTCCCCTTCTTGAAAATGTGTCTTATATTTCCCTTTTTCCAGTCTTTGGGAACTTCACCTGACTGCCATGATTTTTCAAATATGATGGCCAGTGGCTTAGCAACTCCATTTGCCAGCTCCTTCAGGACCCATGGATGGATTTCATCAGGTCCCATGGACTTGTGTACATCCTGGTTCTTAAGATGATCTTGAATCTGACCTTCTCCTACAGTCGGCCCAAGGTCTTCATTCTCACAGTCTTTCCATCTGCCTTACAAGGCTTGGGCGATGTGAGCAGAGAACTTGCCAGTGAAGACTGAAGCAAAGAAGTCATTGAGAACCTCAGCCGTCTCCAAATCCAGGGTAGCCAGTTCTCCCATTAGCTCCCAGAGAGGGCCCACGTTACCCTTAATCTGTCTTTTGTTTGCAGTCTACCTATAGAAGCCTTTCCTGCTATCTTTCACATCCCTTGCCAGACTCAGTTTTAACTGGGCCTTAGCTTTCCTGACCCTGTCCCTCCTTTCCTAGATGATGTCCCTGTATTCTTCCCAGGCCATCTGTCCTTCTACTTTCTGCAAGATTCTATTTTCCCCTCTAAGTTTTCTCAGCAGTTCCTTATCCATCCATGGAGGCCTCCTGACCCTCTTGCCACATTTTCTTTTAGCTGGGACACAACACTCCTGAGCTTGGAGCAGGTGGGACCCCAACACTCAAATGAATTTTTCTTACCTTTATTTCTCATTAAATGAATGACAAACTACATACTGATTGCCTCCCTTCTCTGCACTTGCAACAACTCCGGTGCCCAATCTCTGTCTGAAACAGCTCCATGGAAACTCCCAGGCAGATACTAGTGTGAAGCTCCACCTACATATTGCTGTGTGCAGTTCTGGTGTCCTCAACATAAAAAGGACATGGAACTGTTGGAACAAGTCCAGAGGAGGGCTGTGAGGTTGATCAAGGGACTGGAGCACCTCCCATATGAAGACAGGCTGAGAAAGTTGGGACTGTTCAGCTGGAGAAGAGAAGGCTGTGTGGAGACCTCATAGCAGCCTTCCAGTACCCAAAGGGGCCTACAAGGATGCTGGAGAGGGACTCTTCATTAGGTATTTTCCATTAGTCTAAGTAAGCAAACAAAACATAAACCTCTCTAGAGATTCTAATGCTTCCTCCCTGATCATAGATGGGCCTAGGAAACAAGTTGGCACCAGATGCCTGAATGTATATCTAGATGCAGACACTCTGTAGGTCCTAGCCACACTAGACCAGCCTGGTATCTGTCCCCAGATGGGACCCATTTCTTCCCAGCATACACTGTCCATGGCATCTGGCTGTAGCCATACCCTACTGACCTGTGTGTGTCCATTCACCAAAACTTCCTCTGCAAACCGTACTTTCACAGGGTTTGTTTTCAGCCTTGCCCTCTTCTCTGCAGTAAGAAATGATGACTTAGGCCCACCCTGAAAAAATAAGGGCACTTGGTTGACAACTCAATCTGTTGCAGTTAGGTATAAGATGCAGAGGTCCATAGTACTGGCAGGGGTACGAGCACAGTCCATGCTGAAGCTGCTCACACCACACTGCCTCACACTTACAGGAACAGGTGATGTTAGGAGTCTCTCAGCCTCCAGGCTTGCTACAGGCAAAACCTATCTGGGCTACAAGACTTACCTGGGTGGTTGTTGCCTTCTGAACCCAGACCCAGTTGTTCACCAAGTGGACACACATGCAACACATCCTGTACATACTCCTAATTTCACTGCATGTTAACCAGCTACAGTGTTTACACATCTCCCCAACTCCTGCAATAAAGCCAGAATCCTGCAGAACAACTGTTCATCTACCAACAGCTGGCTTGCAGTAAGGCTACACAGCACCATAAATGAACACATGCAGAGTGTCCTGCAGTGACAGACAAAATCCCCTATCAGTGTATCACAAGAACACAGACATGTATGCAGCACATCCCAGCTCAGTTGGGGTTTCTAGAGCATACTCTCATATTGCAAATGTTTAATAAAACTGCCCAAGACTAAATAGCCAGCTTGACTTCATTACACTATTGTCACATAACCGTATCTCATAACCATGCTTCCATCATGACAGGGACCTACCAACCTCACAAGACTCCACGAGTCTAGGAACCATCGACTTCTTGTTTGCAAGTATCCTGATCTTGTAAAACATGTAATTCCCTAAGAAGAACAGAAGCAGTATCCCTCAATCCCTACACTCTTGTCAGAAGCACAGGTGCCTCCCAACCTGACACAGCACCATCTTGCCCTGAGGCCATTTGGGAAGGACAGAGGACGGAAGGCAGGCAGGAGTGTCTGTGCTTGGCCAGCAAGCCCTTCCAGAATCTGCCAGGCTGTATGGAGCATCATGCCACACAGCTGCCTTGAGGAGGGCCAAGGCCTCCCATATCTCTTCTAGTATGACCAGTGCAGCCCCAGCAGAGGGTCTGTTATCCATTGATGAGAGGTGTTACCTCTCAGCTCTAACCACAGCTGCCTTCAGAGTGGGGCAAGAGACAACCCCAAACCAAAGATCAGCCTTGACTGTACTTAGAGGTGTCCTTAAAGTGACCTGCAAAGGGAAAAACAAAAATGGGTTTTTGCCCCATTTGCTTCTCAACAATGCATGAAGGCCTGTCAAGGGTGTTCCAAATCCCATGCAGGGTTTTCAAAATCGTTTTCTCTCTGAAACCCTTCTGGCAGGCATTTAAGCCTTGTAAAATTCATTCTTATTTTTCACTTGGTCTCCAGAGCCAGATGAAGCACTGGCAAGACTGACAGCCAATGTACCATGCAACGGAGATTAGATTAACAAAAGAGGGAAGCCACTGTTAAGTGGGTTTGCTTAAAGCTGTTGTGGTTACTTTGGCTTTGTGCACATCTGTTGAATGGGAAACTTTGAGAAGGAAAAATTAATTGAAGAGATTTTTTTTTAATGTACCTTTACTGAATGGTCAAGAAACTTCGTGACATTAAGCCTGAGAACTCCAGTAGCTCTTCTGAAGGAATTATCATTCTAGAAATAAATTAAAAAATCCCAAAACTTCCAAACAAACAAGAAACACTCCCAGAATGCTTTCCAGGGTGTGGGGGGCAAACCTCCTCAAGCCACCTGCCACCACAAGAAAGCAAAAAGCACACAAACCCAATTTTCCCTTGCCTTGCAGCTCAGTGTTTACACATACACATTGAAATCCACATGGATAAACATATCATATTGGCAGTACAAGCCTTCTGGGAAATTTAAAGCTACAGGAATGGGCAGTCAGCACCAAAGTTTTGTAATAAAGCTTTCTGTTCCCAAAGTATGAGCCACTCCCAGGTCCCAGCCCTTAACCACATGAAGCCTGGAGAAAAAGAGGATAATTTTTCCAGCAGTCAAAAGGAAAACCTCAAGAGCTTCCAAAGAGCACCTAGGACAGATGCTGGGCCTGCAGCCTTGGCACCTGTCTTTCATGTCAGGATGGTGCTCATGTCTCAGGCAGCTCCACCACATGGGGAGCACTCCAGGCTGTTCTTAGCGGGCTGGTCACAGCTGGCTGAAGAGATCTTCCTGCACTCCAGTCATTGTGACCTCCTGTCCCCTATGGAGCCTTGTCAGGCTCTCACAGATCCTGATCAAGCCTCCGGCTCCAAAGAGTGTGGGCTTAAACAGTTCAGCAAGACTCTGTGTGTGGTGGGCTCTGAAAGCCGCCACGGTTCTTCACCCTGGTGAGCTGTGAGGAGTTACAACTGATTCTCCCCAAAACCTCTTCAAAGGGCATGCATAAAAGGGGAGAACCTGTGCAGCTCTCATTTGGCTTTGGTCAGGCCTTTGTATCCTATGTGCCAGCCCAGCTGCCATATCTTCCCTGTGGGCCACACTGCAGCAGTGCTTCTGGGAGTGCTGAGTCCTGAAGAAAGGCCACTTACCGACGTGCAGCGCAGGACAGTTAGGAGGAGCTCATCACTGGCCTCCCTGTAACAGAGACATGTAGTCAGCCAGGGTTAGCAGCTGCCTGTGCCTTCCTCCCCAGTCTCATGGCTGATAGTGCCAGTGAGGCCTCCAGCCTCTCCATCCCCACTGTGAGGGAAGGCTCTCTCAGCACAGTCCAACCAAGACAGAGAAAAGTGAGGGAACCCACTCTCCTGGGCTGTTGTGCCCTTCAGCTGCAGGGCAGACTTGTTCCTGTAGGACAGGCCTCCACTGAGCCAGCCCCACATCACTGTGCACCTTTGTAACCCCTAGTGAGAACTCATCCCTACCACTCTCCATTCAGCCCTCTGCCACCTCATCCACCTCATTGCCATCAGGCCATGAGGAACCACACCTGATGATGTCAGCCGCTCGTTCAACAGATAGGTCATCCACCACGGTGGAGTTTATCAGGAGAACCTGGTCACCTGGCTGCAGCTTCCCGTCGGCAGTGCTCCCTGTGAGTGAGTGGCACACTGTTACTCATGACAGCACCATACCAGAAGACCTCCTCCCACCAGGGATGCTCACTGTGAGCTCCTTATCCCTCCTATAACACACTTGCCTCAGCAACTGCCTCTGGACGGCAAAATAAAAAGGGGCCATAGGATGCTGGATCCTGATGAGAGCCAGTATACCACTAACCATGTCCATGCCACCTCGCCTGGGCTGTTCTCTGGCCCCATAAGCTGACCCTGCACCACAGAAAATCACTCCCATCCGTTGTCTTTTTCCTTGTTGCAGCCCAGCACACATCCCTGCCCAGGGTGCAGCAGGGGAGCTCAGAGGCTACTGGATAATCACAGGAGGACTGGGAGAGTTAGAAGCAGTGCCTTGACCTGCCTGCAGGCCTTGGGGTCACAGAGGCCTCTAGGCAACCAGCACACCATGGTGCTCCTCTCTGTGGGATCTGAACCCTGGCCTGACCCTGCGGGTTACATCCCAGTGGCTGACCACATACGGTGCATGGGCCAGGGCTTGGCACTCCTGGCATGCCACTATCCAGACCAAGGATTCACTGTCTATGCCACCATCCAGATTGCTGCAGCAGTCCTTGGGAGATGTGGGCTTGATTTCCAGCATGGTGATTCCCCTGTGCAACCTGGGAGAGGAGGTCTTCATAACCTTGCTGGTTGATGGAAGGACCCACAAGGGAAAAAGACAGTTGCTGAGTTTTGCTTTCCAGGCGAGTGGCAGCTGAAAGATGCAAGAGGTTTAAGGAGCGAGTGGGTCCTCTGGTCTGAGATGAATGGTTGAACATGCAACTGGCAGCACTTTCCACCTGCCCCTCAGGGAGATCCCAGGGCCAGACACATATATGAAAGGCAAAACACAATCACCTAGAATTAAACAAATGGCTTTTAGCCATGGGCTCCCACAGCAAAGGACAGGACTTAAAAGGACAGGTTTCTTCATGCCTCAGTTTTAATAAAATCTTGATTCTTTCCGATCAGGAAAAAAGTGTGACAGAAAACCTCCTTCCCCATTTCTTAGACCCCAATACCCTCAGCTAATTTAGCCATGTTTCCATAGGAAGAGGCATAAGGAGAAAATTTCACTCAAAATCACTGTGAAAAGACAGAGACCATACTGTCGTGCCTTTGTACTAAACATCCCACAAGCACAAGCACTTGGACAGGCTGTTCCCTCAGGCAGATGGTGGATGCGATAGCCCACATGGGCAGCTAGAGGCAGAGCCTGAGCCAGCCCTCCTGTCGCCCTTCCAACACCTACCTGCCCAGCTTGGCCATAGTCTTTCTCTGGCTGTCACACTCATATCAACAGAGAGAAAAGCAGGCATTTCTGTGCACTCATTAAAACAGAAAAAGGTATATAAAAACAGATCCACAGGTTTTTATTCAAAACCCCCAAGCCACCTTAAAAGCAGAGTTATACCTTTTATAACTGGAAGAGTTGATCTACCCAACTTAAGCAGAATTTCACCTGGACTGCCTGTAACTAGCAGTAATCCCTGTGTTATAGGGATAGAAGCTCCTAGGGAATAAAAATTCCTAGACTAGATTAAATTCTTCCTTTGCATTTCAGATAAAACATGAGCAAGAACTTTGCTTTGAAATGGATCTTCACATCCCTGAAGATCAGCTGTGTCTGAGTGCAGGCTACGACTTAGCAGTGAAGTTGCCATTAGTTTAGATTTTTCCATGCCATCAGAATGCAGCAGATGTTCAAGCACTCTCCACACCACACGCACACAGGCATTTGCCCTTAAAATTCAGGGATCACATGCCAACGAGAAGTACCTCAAAAACGCAAATACTGGACAGAGTTCATTGCTAAGGACAACTGGGACAATTCAGGCTATGATTGTAGGGACAAGGAAATGGTGCTTACCTGCAGTAACAGAGGCAATTGTAAGAGGAAGGTTTGGACAAATCTCAAAGCCATAATGATGGAGGACCAAATCTTTATATACTGTTACAGTAATTTTGACACGGCTGGCAGGCTGACTACTGCCATCACTGCTGCTGTTTGTCCCAAACACACTGCCCCTGTGAGACAAAAAACTGGTCATTAAGAAACAATCTGACGATACTCTATAGAAGGGTCATAGATCCACACACATTTTCAGTGAACTGCATCAGTACACAGAGAAGCCAGCACTTCTCTGGGTACCCACAGGTGGCCCTGTGCAGGCCAGCAATGATCCTCCAGGCTCCACAGAAAGCTTAAGATATAAGACCAGTGGCATTAGCTGGTTGTAACCACAACTCTTCTAGCCATCCCAGCCCAGTGGTCACATAGAGGGAGAAATCTAGGTGTGCCCCACAGTAAGCCCTGACCTCCAAAGATCACAGCAACACCTTCACCCAGCAAGGTAGTGACAAAATTTACAGGTCTCTGCTTCTGCCAGGATCCAGTCCACCTTAATTTTTATTCACAGACTTTAGGAAAGTAAGGTAGCTGTGGGCCAGTATCCCTTGTAAGTGCAACTCAGTCTTGAGCTAAAAACATGGGCTCATGGCAAGACACAAAGAGAAATACATCCCTCAAGAAAAGCACATTTTACATTGAGCAATATTGTATTTCTGCAGAATTTTGTGGCTTACAAAACAAGAATGCCTGAAAGCAGGAACATCTGTCCCTGGAAGCCAAGAGGGATGCTTAAAACCACCTTTTCTTTTTTTTTTTTTCCTGACCTTAGGGACTACTGTATGTGTATTTCCCACAAACAACTTCAGCAATGATCTGCAATCTGTTCCTGCTGAGAACAAGCTTCCACTGTCTTAGATCAAAGGTGATCCACAATGTTTCTTTCACAAAAAACATGTTTACCTTGATGCACCATCCCGAGAGCGATGAAGCCATTTTGCTACCATTTGTTCTATTCTACATGCTTTGCTTGTCTGGATTAAGTTAGCCTCCAAATCTTCCATTTACCTGGGAGTGACAGAAATCACAGGAAAACAGAATGACAAAAGATTGAGGACATCTTCTAGGCACTTTTCAGAATTAACCAACACAAAATCAATTTTTTTTTTGTAATAAAGAGAGCCACTGGTACCTTGGGAAGACCATATTCTTTAACAGAGGACATTAACATCTGTAACACTATGATTCCTCCTGCCCAGTCAGTCTTCCCTGTCTGGCACTTTTGGTTAGTCCATGTTGATGGTCATAGTGCAGACAAGACCATACTCATGACAGACAATGAACCAGTAACCTCTGTAGTCCTTTTTCATGGTTTCTGGATCAAGTAATATGCTTTCCCAACATGAGAAAGCTGCTATACCTAGACATAGCAAAGCCCTTCTCTATTTTAGTCTGGGATCTCTGAAGGATAAGTTTTGATCAATGTACAGGTAAGTGTTACCAACACAGACATGTTTCTTCCATTGACCGTCATTTCAGGGACAAGTACACAGCCTTTAGCTGTATCAAACACTTCAGGGCACAACAATGAGGTTTAGAGCCAACTCCTGTCTGCCTTGAGGAGGCAGAGAGTTGGTGTATTTCCTCACTATGACAGGTTACCTTTTGGATTAATAGAGTCACGGGAATTCTACAGAGAGTAGTAATGAAGCAAGAAACTGAGCGGCCAGTACAATCTGCTGAACACTGCTGTTTGCACTAGAAGTCTCTAAACCAAGATCATCAACTCAAATTTGTTTCTGACAAATATGGTCCAGCGTACTGATGTTTACTAGTCCTGGAACTCTGCAAATGTATGTGGTTCCAGGAATTAGTAAAGTAAGTGGCTCATCTTGGATCTTCCATTTAAAAGCTCTATTTCAACAATATCAAAATGATCACTCACCCAATCTGTTCCTTGTGTGTACCCTCTGCTGTTAAAAGGATGTTTTTAGTTCTAGTGAACTGAAGGACTGCAGAACTGCAGAACTAAAAGGGCTTGGTTTAGATCTGTTTAATTCATGGCACTCTAAATTGCACCTAACAACATTCCTTCTTTTGAAGACGTAAAGGCAAGGGCAGCTTCCAGACCCCAAACTGAACTCACCAGTCCACTTTTCCTCTATCAAACCAGCCAGAGGAAATTTGACACTTTAACATTGTGCCTTCTGAGATACAGAAAGCCTATAGCCACATACCATTTTTATTTACTCATTCAAACACTGGAAAGAACTGTTCACTGGGCTGCAAGTTAGCCAAATCAAAATGAACAGAAAATATGTCTGCATCTACAAGAAGTCATGAAGAAAATCGAAGAAACATAATTATTCTATCCACCTTTTACATTGTATCTTCTGGTCAGCTTGTAAGATTTGTATGTCCTGAGCTCCACCCTTGAGTCTTCTGCTCAGATGGTAAGTTCTGCACACTAGGGACATTGTCTCTTATGCTAGGACAGTGTGCTGCTGGTCCATAGCAGGAGCTATGCTACAGCAGATACATTAGTAAGCTAACTACAGAATCACAACATATAAACAAGATGGTTGGAAGTTATCAGAAATGAGGCCAAAACTTTATCTCAACACAAAGTACATCTCTTTTCATCAGCACCTTCCCAATTTGCAATGCTCTCCCTAACTCACATTTTCTAACAAGGATGAGAGGACAGGATCGACATTTCTTCATGTCTCTTTCATTCCCAGGAAGCCATTCTGGTTCACTTCCTGCCTGCACAGCAATGGACAGAAAAAGAGGTCCATAAAATTCAACCCTTCAGGAGTTCTTTCACTGTGCATTCTTCTGGCTGCTCTTTCTTATGCAACACAATTCAAATCTGCTCTTCTAGCCACACTGCTCCTGTAACTGCCTCTGAGCAGCCTCTCTGAACTAAAAAAAAACTACTCTTGCAATTAAATGCTGTTTTCTGAAGAAATCTAGAGCTTCTAGATGGGAAATTTGCTCCCTTTCCAGAGAATGACTGCCAAGTAACCACAGAACAAGTAGAAGCATAAGAATTCTGCAGCCTGAAAGGACATATAAAAACAAGGCCTAAGCACGTTTCCTTTGAGCCTTTGTATTCCACCAATTCTGACAGTCAGCTCTGTAGACACTGTAACACTCATGCAACAGTGTGGCTGCAACCATCTTCTGAATTTGACTTAATCTTTCTTAGTAGCATAAAGTGCTTTGACTTTCCTACATCCCTTCAAATGCTGTAATGTTCCCCTCTGAGCCACAGGGAAAGTCCTGCTTGCAACTTGTCCTTCTTCACAAGCGGCTCTCTGGATGCCTAGCAGACACCTGCTTCAGCTACTGATGCACTAAGATCAACTGTTTGCTGGTTCTCTTCCTACCTTTATGTGCCTCTCTGCCCCTGCCCTACATCTTTCACTCCTTTGCAGAAAGGAGAGTCTTTCCTTTCTATAAGTCTGCTGTGCTTCACAAAACAGAATTTCCAGATGAAGCCTCTTAAACCACAGGACAGGGAGGAAAACCCTGAAGAACAAACATAAATGCTTAAAAAAAACCCAGACAGAATGCTAAAATTAAAAAAAACAACAAAAAAAAAACCACCTTGTGCTTTTAGTAAACCAGAATGTTTGAGTCAAACAATAAGCTTCTTAGAAGATGAGGGTATTTCCTGTAACAATGAAAAACACAAGGCAGTAGCCTTCTTTCTCATAGTGTCCCTAGGATGCACAGGCACTTGCATGTGTACTGACTGGGACATGATTACCTAGCTTTTTGCATAGAGCCATCATGCAAAAAAATCATGCAGCTGGCACCTCCTGCTTGCTTCAAAAATGTCATTGTCATACAAAAGCTCTGACCTGAGCCCTTCTCCTACCTGTCCTTTCGTAACTGTTTTTGAGACAAGCCCTTGAGCACATCACTAAGCAGCTTGAGTGGGCTGTCATCTTAATACACAAAGATCCTTAAACTCTGTCAGAGGAAACTGAACTTGCCAGGTATTTGCACACCTACCTGACCCATCCAGACAGCCACTGCTTCGTGTCTCAAAGGAAACAGAAGGAAAACAGGCTGAGAGAGCTAGGCTTGTTCAATCTAGAGAAGGCTCCAGGAAGACTCTTTAACAGTCTTCCAATACCTAAAGGGTGCCTACAAGAAAACCGGAGAGGGACTTTTCATAAGGGCATATAGTGACAGGAGAAGGGGGAATGACTTTAAACTGACAGAGAAAAGATTTAGAAAGATCTCAGGAAGAAGTTCTTCCCTTTGAGAGTGGAACCATGGGGAACCAGTGAAATGAACCCATGTATCTCATATGAAGGTGGCGAGCCACCGGCTCAGATTGCCCAGACGTGCCGTGGCTGCCCCATCCCTGCCGGTGTTCAAGGCCAGGTTGAACGGGGCTTGAAGCAACCTGATCTAGTGGAAGGTGTCCCTGCCCATGGCAGGAGGCTGGAATTAGATGATACTGAAGATCCCTTCCAACCCAAACTGTTCTATAACTCTATGAAACCTGTGAGAGTGATTCTGGATTCTCAGAAAATGACAACTTGAACATTAGAGCCTTTGCAAACCCCAGAGTATGCAGCCACAGGTTTGTACAACAGACAGCACTGCCAGGAAAAGCACTGTTACCTGCATGGAGGATGTCAGGCACCTCTGTCCTACCGGCAAGAATAGTGCTTCTGCACCAGTATCCTTTCTCACAGCCTCCCTTTCATCCACAAGAGATCCACAGCAGGCTCATGTATTACACCCCTGCTGCAAACAAGGACAACATAAACTGATTGCACATCACTCAGCTCTTTTCCACTCCAAAGGGGAGCAGAAAGTTGGTGGCAGAGTGCCCTATGAGGAGAGGAAGCATTGAAGAATGTGTGGGGACTGAACAAGCAGGCAGAAGGCACTGAAAGGAGCATTCAGCTGTTTAGCCCAGATTTGACAAGATCTGATTAGTAAGGGAAAACAAAGAAACAAACAAAACATTCAATTTTCTAGGAGAATTCTTATATTTTTCTGTGTCATTACATTAAAAGTATTACTTCAAACTGAAATTTTCTGATGGGCAAAAATTTGACTGATGTTTTTGAAGCTGCAACTTTGTTTTAAAGTCTTCACTAACATCAAAATGTAGCAGCAGGAACAGTGATCAGAATTAGCAGGTCTCCTCCACTCAGAAGTGCATGAGCAGAAATTGCTGCAATTAAGCTGTCACTAAACAGTTCTGGATGTGGTACATCCATACATTCACTCATTTAGACTTTTGGAAGCGTCTTTCTAAGCATTTATTGTAATGGATGCCAGTCAGTAGTGAGCAATCTCAAGAAATAAAATTTCAGGGCAGTATATAACATGCCCTGTCCTCCCCCAGTTCCCAAAGCACAGTACAGTAACAGGTGGTGACAAAGAGCATTCGGTGCTCCTCTGTGTGAACTGAGATATGCTGCTCATGATTCACTTTTTCACTCCTCATGCAGCAAGCCTTCAATGTATCGACCACTACGTATGTAGAAAGAAGCCCTGCAAGGCTAAGAAGAGTATAATCACAGAATCATAGAATACTTAGGGTTGGAAAGGACCTTAAGATCATCTAGTTCCAACCCCCCTCCCACAGACAGGGACACCTCACACTAAACGATGCCACACAAGCCTCTGTCCAACCTTGAAGAGAGCAAGGGATGGAGAATTCACAACCCCCCTGGGCAACCCATTCCAGTGCCTCACCACCATAACAGTAAAGAACTTCTTCCTGATATCCAATCTAAATTTCCCCTATTTAAGTTTTAACCCTTTGCCCCTTGTTCTGTCACTACAGTCCCTAGTGAAGAGTCCTTCTCCAGCACACTTCTAGGACCCCTTCAGATACTGGAAAGCAATGAGGTCTCCACACAGACTTCTCTTCTCCAGGCTGAACAGACCCAACTTTCTCAGCCTGTCTTCATACAGGAGGTGCTCCAGTCCCCTGTTCATCCTCGTGGCCCACCTCTGGACTTGTTCCAACAGTTCCATGTCCTTTTTATGTTGAGGACACCAGAACTGCACGCAATATTCCAAGCGAGGTCTCATGAGAGTAGAGGGGCAGGATCACCTCCTTTGACCTGCTGGTCATGCTCCTCTTGATGCCGCCCAGGATATGGTTGGCTTTCTGGGCTGTGAGCACACACTGAAGCCAGCTCATGTTCATTTTCTCATCAACCAATGCACCCAAGTCCTTCTCCTCAGGGCTGCTCTGAATCTCTTCTCTGCCCAACTCGTAGCTGTGCCTGGGATTGCTCTGACCCAGGTGTAGGACCTCACACTTGGCATGGTTAAACTTCATAAGGTTGGCATCAGCCCACCTCACAAGTGTGTCAAGGTCCCTCTGGATGGCATTCCTTCCCTCCAGTGTATCAACCCAACCACCCAGCTTGGTGTCATTTGCAAAATTGCTGACGATGCACTCAAGTGCCCAAGGGACACCACTCATTACAGGTCTCCTGCTGGACATTAACCACAACTCTTTGCGTGCAGCCATCCAGCCAGTTCTTTATCTACTGAGTGGTCCATCCATCAGATTTATGTCTTTCCAATTTAGAGACAAGGATGTCATGTGGGAGAGTGTTGAATGCCTTGCACAAGTCCAGGCAGATGACATCAACTGCTCTAGTCCTGTCCATCAGTTCTGTAGCCCCATCACAGGCCACCAAATTGGTCAGACAGGATTTCCCCTTAGTGAAGCCATGCTGGCTGTCACCAAGCACCTTGTTGTTTTTCATGTGCCCTAGCATGCCTTCCAGGAGAATCTGCCCCAAGATTTTGCCAGGCACAGAGGTGAGACTGACTGGTCTGTAATTCCCCAGGTGATTCATTTTCCCCTTCTTGAAAATGGGGGTTATATTTCCCTTTTCCCAGTCTTTGGGAACTTCACCTGACTGCCATGATTTTTCAAATATGATGGCCAGTGGCTTAGCAACGTCATTTGCCAGCTCCTTCAGGACCCATGGATGGATTTCATAGAACCATAATATCATAGAATAGTTAGGGTTGGAAAGGACCTTAAGATCATCTAGTTCCAACCTCCCTGCCATGGGCAGGGATACCTCACCCAAGGCTTCATCCAACCTGGCCTTGAACACTGCCAGGGATGGAGAATTCACAACCCCCCTGGGCAACCCATTCCAGTACCTTACCACCCTTATAGAAAAGAATTTCTTCCTTATATCCAACCTAAACCTCCCCTGTTTAAGTTTCATAATCAGAGAATAGCCAGGGCTGGAAAGGACCCCAAGATCATCCAGTTCCAACCCCCCTGCCGTGAGCAGGGATACCTCAGACTAAACCATATCACCCAAGGCTTCATCTAACCTGGTCTTGAACACTGCCAGGGATGGAGCATTCACTGTCTCCCTGGGCAACCCATTCCAGTACCTCACCACCCTAACAGTAAAGAATTTCTTCCTTATATCCAGTCTAAACCTCTGCTGTTTAAGTTTCAACCCATTACCCCTTGTCCTATCACTACAGTCCCTAATGAAGAGTCCCTCCCCAGCATCCCTGTAGGCCCCCTTCAGGTACTGGAAGGCTGCTATGAGGTCTCCACGCAGCCTTCTCTTCTGCAGGCTGAACAGACCCAACTTTCTCAGCCTGTCTTCATATGGGAGGTGCTCCAGTCCCCTGATCATCCTCGTGGCTCTCCTCTGGACTTGCTTCAACAATTCCATGTCCTTTTTATGTTGAGGACACCAGAACTGCACGCAATATTCCAAGCGAGGTCTCATGAGAGTAGAGGGGCAGGATCACCTCCTTTGACCTGCTGGTCATGCTCTTCTTGATGCAGCCCAGGATACGGTTGGCTTTCTGGGCTGTGAGTGCACACTGCTGGCTCATGTTCATTTTCTCATTGACCAACACCCCCAAGTCCTTCTCCACAGCACTACCATGAATTTCCTTTTTGCCCAACCTGTAGCTGTGCCTGGGATTGCTCTGACCCAGGTGTAGGACCTTGCACTTGTCATGGTTAAACTTCATGAGGTTGGCATCAGCCCACCTCACATCAGGCCCCATGGACTTGTGTACGTTCTGGTTCTTAAGATGGTCTCGAACCAGATCCTCTCCTACAGCGAACCCAAGGTCTTCATTCTCACAGTCCCTGTGTCTGCCTTCATAGACTTGGGTGGCACGGTCAGAGCATTTTCCAGTGAAGACTGAGGCAAAGAAGTCATTAGGAACCTCAGCCTTCTCCAAACCCAGGGTAGCCAGTCCTGCTGGTATCTTCCAGAGACGGCCCACGTTTTCCATAGTTTTCTTTTATTCGCAACGTAATTATAGAATCCCTTCCTGTTGTCTATAGAATCACATCCTCTTATCCTTCACATCCCTAGCCAAGTTTAATTTTAACTGGGCCTTAGCTTCCTGACCTGGTCCCCAGCTTCCCGGACAACATCCCTGTAATCTTCCCAGACCGCCTGTCCTTGCTTCCACCTTTTATAAGCCTCTTTGTTCCTTCGAAGTTTCCTCAGCAGCTCCTTATCCATCCAAGGAGGTCTCCTGACCCTCCTGCTGCACTTCCTTCTAGTTGGGATGCAACACTCCTGAGCTTGTAGCAGGTGATCCTTGAATATCAAACAACAGTCTTTGTCCTCCTTGCCCTCTACGCTGTTTCCCATGGAACCTTGCTAAGCAGGTTCCTGAAGAGGCCAAAGTCTGCTCTCTTGAAGTCCAGGGCAGTGAGCTTGCTGCATGCTCTTCTCACTGTCTTGAGGACCTCAAATTCGACCATCTTGTGATCACTGCATCCAAGGCTGCGCTGGAGCATCACATTTCCAACAAGCCCTTCCCTGTTGGTGAGCACGAGGTCAAGCATGGCACCTCTTCTTGTCGGCTCCTCTATTATGTGCAGAAGGAAGTTGTCTTCCACACAACTGAGGAGCCTCCTAACCCATACCGTCCCACCGACTGATATCACTGTCTGTCCCTCCACCACGTGCACCTCACATTTACAGGTGCTTCTATATAAAAGGTATAAAGATGTGGATTTTGAAGGTCAGTCAGTTGGTAATGTGGATGATGGTGCATCTACACCTGCTGGTCAAACTAAAAGGCAAGAAGAAAATGCATAGGCAGTGAAGTGGAAACAGGGACAGGTATCCTGAGAAGAAAATAGGGATGTAGCTCAGTTACATAAGAATGCGGTCAAGAAGGCCAAGGTGCAGATAGAGCTGAACTTGGCAAGGGACACAAAGAATAACAAGGACTTCTATAGGTACACCAGCCAGAAAAGGAAGCTCAAAGAAAGTGCAGGGCCCCGACAAACACAACTGGCAAAAGGGTAAAAAAACATATGAGGAAAAGGCTAAGGAACTCAACAGCTTTTTTTTGCCTCAGTCTTCCATGGCAATTTCTTTTCCTACATCTTTCCAGTGAATGGACCTAAAGGCAGGGACTGGGGGCACACTGTAAGAGAAGATAAGGTTTGAGACCACCTGAGGAACCTGAACCTACTTAAAGTCTATGGGGCCTGATGAGATGCATTCCAGAGTCCTGAGGCAACTGGATGATGTAGCTGCCAAGCCACCACACCAAACATCGTATGTTTGAAAAGCCATGGCAGTTCAGGTCAAGTCTTTAGAGACTGGAAAAAAGGAAACACTGAACCCATTTTTGAAAAGGGTAAAAAGGAGGACCCTGGAAACTACCAACCTGTCAGCCTCACCTCTGTGACTGAAAAGATCGTGGAACAGATCCTCCTAGAAGCTATGCTAAGGCACATGGAGGAAAGGAAGGTGCTTCAAGACAGCCAGCCTGGCCTTCTCCTGAGCAAATCTGTGATGTTTCCCTGGCTTTTGTGGAGACAAATTGCATTCACACAGAGCTTGCCCAGAACAAACAGCAGCTCAAATTGTCCACATTTCTGCCAATGGTTCAGGTTGGAAGTGACCTTCAATATCATGTAGTTCCAAACCTCTGCCACAGGCAGGGACACCTTCCACTAGATCAGGCTGCCCCAAGCCCTGTCCAACCTATCCTTGAACACTGCCAAGGATGGGGCAGCCTCAGCTTCTCTGGGCAACCTGTGCCAATGCCTTATCACCCTCATATGAGAGACATGGGTCCACCTGGAGCATATCCTGCTGCCCAAGGAGCAGGGTCCAGAGCAGGATCCTCCCCACAGGGGGCCACAAGCATCCTTGTGTTAGGATGTCAGTCCCATTACAGCAGCACTGCTTCTCATGACCCTCATGACACTACTCAATTTTACCATATGTCACCTAATAGGATTGAGATCTGTTCATCACAGTTTATGCACCACACTCCTAAGCCAGATGCCTGTGATCATCTCGGGGGCCCTAGTTATACTTGCTTTAACAGCACAGGATGGCTTGCTCTCCTAACAAGGACCTCACATGTGAGTGGTTGTGCCTGTGACCACATGACAGTTCTGAGCTCTTCAGTCCAGCCTCCCATGTTAGGGAAGCAGAGCTGGGACCGAGAAAATGAGCAGCTTTGACTTGGCTAAAAGGGTAAGGAGCCCTATAGCACCAGCCAGTGGGTCAGCAAGCTTGTGACCTAGTGCTGTGTGGAAGTAAAGGCCATGTTCCTCCAGGCTGGTCAGGAGGTAGCACACTGGCACAATCCTACATTGTCTTCTGTGCATTCTCTAGTTCATCTACTACCATTGACAGCCACAATGAGAACCTGTGCTGTGCCCAAAACATGACCTTGTACGTGAAGCAAGACCAGGCAAGTCCATGTCATCAATCCAATTACAATGCCTTCTCCAGGTGTTCATGCAATCAGTCACCACTTTGGACTGCCATGCATTCAGTGGGCAGGTGAGCAGTTCTGGCTTGTCAGCTGTCTTAGTTTTTTTATTCAGTCATCAATGCGTCTTGGATTTTAGGCTTTTGTTTCTACAGACTGAAAGTACTTTGCACTTGAGTGGTTCATCACAGTTTAAACAAAATAGCAGCCACCACCATACCCACTCATCAGCCCACCCTCAGAGCCAGGGCAGCTTCTGATCCAGGTAAAGTGAACAGCACATCCTGAGAGAGTGTCATTTCTGATGTTTCCTGCAGCTCCTTAAAAAGTCACAGTCTTCAACCGTACCCTTCCCACGATACACCATATTCTCCAGTCTTTGAGGAGGAAAGTGGCACATCATGTAATAAGAAAGCCATGAAGTGTTTCAGGAGGTGCAATCCTTATCAGAAACATCATGTGCCCAAGCTGCAGTTCCCACAAGTGCTGCCAAGTTATAGCATTATTTCCTTCTCATACAAAACGGAAAAACCTTTGGTGCTCAGCACTTCTTGGTAATATCAGGAAAAAAAATCATTAGCATTACCACCCATCCACCCAGTCCACCACCAAAATATAAATTAAAAGCACTATTGTTTTTTTTATGTTATTGGAAGCACAGGTTTTCACTTACAAAGAAATGCTGCCCTAAATCAAAAAGTCAGCAGGAGAATTTTGAGCACTTGGCAACCCACGGAAGACAGAGGAGGTTCTGCTTCAGTCTGTGGTGCTGCTGAACCCTGCCTGTTGCAATTGTAGCTCACAGAGGACTCTTCCCAGGAACAACAGGAACAACTCAAGAGACACAGCCTATGCTGTTTGTACTTGCATGTTCTAATCACCTGAGTCCTCCAACCATCCTCTTTCCCATGGCACTGTCAGGTTTTACACAGATATGCTTTGGCTATGAAAGACCATGGCACAGGTGCATGTCACCTGGGACAAAGTTTCACTCAAGTCCCAGTGCACCCTTCAGATGTTCTTCATGGGGGACTCTGCATGCAGCAGATGCACCCCTGGACCAGCATGGTCTGGGGTCTAGGTGCCCATGGAGCAGAGGAATAGCAGAAGATCCCATGCAACCTGTGGATACATGGTTTACTGATGAGGTCACAGATTCAGCACCGCTGGGATCTGATGCCTGTTGGCAAGGTAGCTCCACACCCAGCCCTGGAGCAGGGCCTTGCTGCAGCAGAGTAACAGAAGAAGAGACCAGTGGCCACTGGCCAGTTAAAGGATGAACCTGAAGCTTAAAATGAGCTACACCCTCCATAGCAATCACCTCCCACAGCCATCTTCCAAGAGGCCCAGAGGAATCCACAATGTGGCATCTTTAAGCAAAAGCCAAGTTACACCTGGCCAGACCCAGGAAGCCAGGAGCACATATTGTAGTTTGCCTGAGAACAGACACAATCATCAGAGGAGCAGGATGACCAGCACTGCCAGGTCACACCTATTAGAATCATAGAATGGTTAGGTTTGGAAAAGACCTTAAAGCTCATCCAGTTCCAGCTCCCTGCCACAGGCCTTCCACTAGACCAGGCTGCTCCAAATCCCACCCAACCTGGCCTTCAACACTGCCAGGGATGGGGCAGCCACAGCTTCTCTGGGCAACCTGTGCCAGGGCCTCAGCACCCTCACAGGGAAGAACTTCTGCCTAATGTTTCATCTAAATCACCCCTCTGTCAGTTCTAAGCCAGATACCTGTCAAGACAATCCCTTTGCCTCTTTTAGTGTGATCAGACATACTACTGGTGGACAGAAGTCAATAGCAGACACAAGCACAAGTTACCCATTCACTGCTGCTCCCCTCAGTTAATCTGCAGGGCAGTGGCAGCTGTCAGCTTTCTTTCTGATGTCATTTGCAAATCTGGCCTGTATCATTACACCTCATTGTGCTCTGGTTTCCTGCTGACAGAAGAGGGTCCACATCTGAATCAGTTTTAAAATACAAGGTTCTGGACGTAGCATGCAAAGGCTTCAGGTACCAAATGAAAATTGTCTCAGCAAAGGGCCTACATCCTTGCCTGGATCATAAATTTAGAGGGGAAGGAGAGAAGTAAAAATAGCTATGTGTGCGGTCCATTACACATGAACTGAAGAAAATGATAAACAGAATGTTCAAGGTGGAAAGGAGAAAAATCAATACTTCCCCCTGAACAGCTTTCACCTCTAAAAATAGACTTGTGTGGAAGTGTGCAAAGACTTTTACCCCTTCAGCTATATCTCTCTGGACAAGGACTGCCACAACAGAAAAAATGCCCCAGTTCCTGTATGCACAATACCATGGAATCAAGCAGCTCAACCCGTTGGTAACACATTTACGGCACCTCTGATTTGAACAGAGTAGGGGGGAATCAAACCAAGCAACACAAAACACAACATCCAAGCAGATTCTGTGAAGAACTCCACATACCAGTGCTGATCTCTATGTTTCGGTGCAGCCCCTGAACCAGCAAACCAGCCTCTAAAGTTCGGCACTTTGGAGTATTCCCGGTGTCTTTCTGTGATAGTTTGCATGCAAGAAAAGTCACCTCAGAATATAAAAGTTCAAGGTGGGTAACACAACATGTTCCTTCATACCCATTGGTATGGATAATCTTTACATATGCCTCAGATTTCACCAAGCATGAAGACCATATATTATGGAAACAACTTCTTCATAGCCTTTTGGCAAATGCCAAGAAAGTAAGAGTAAATAAATGTATTTCAAAAATAGCAATTTGGGAATTTCATGCTGTGTAGAGAGCCATTTCAAAAAAGCCTAAGAGGTTCTCTTCAGCTTTAAAAACACCAGGCTCTTTGCAAGCATTATTGCTGAGATATCTAAATAGCATTAAAAATACTGCTCTATTTGCTAGCAGATTGCTCAGCAAGAATTTACATTGCAATTTACAAAAACTTAAGAGCAGCAACACCCAGGATAAATTAGATAGCACTAAACTTGAAAATGTGTGCCATATGCCTGCTAGAGAAGCAAAGGAGTCTCCATCACAGCAAACTCTATGCTTGGCTGCAAGCCCAGGTGCATCCAAAGTATGCCATTTCTGGTGCCAAGCCATTCTTTCCCATAGCAGTTGCAGTTGGTACAGGACATGACTGAGAAGCTTTGTCAGTCAGTAGGAAAAGAACTATACCTGCCGTTTGCTGGGAGGCTCCAGAAGTTTCTTTTAAGCCTCCTGTCCACCCAGAGCCCTCCTACCCCTCTACACTTTCTGAAAAAGACCGGTCTCCACATCACCACCTTTATTACCACTTTAGTATAATGGTAAATGATACTTCTTGAGTTGTGCCGAGCCCCTGCAATCACTCCAGTGCACCTTCGCTTTTGGCATTCCCACACAGTATGGTCTCAGAGCTTATTCATCAGTCTTGCCAGAGCTGCACAGGCTGATTCACAAATGGAGGTATGGAGCAAGGGTTAGGTGCCTCTGTAGTTGATACCAGACAGCATTTATATAAGGAGAATAAAATGCTGCCTGCAGACTTCCAGATTTATTTTTCTTTTCCCAGCTTAGATTTTTATCAAGTTGTATGATAGCCCTCTGAACGCTTCTCTCTCTCTGCCCTGATACAGGGAACCTCATATGAGAGTGGGAACAGCACCACAGAAAGATATAAAGTGGAAAAAAGTGTTCACTGATGGCTCCCTATCTATCACAACAATCATTTCAACCTCTGATTCTGCAGATACTTCTGGGCCACCAGGACCGTTCCCCAGGACAAGACTTCGATGACTAATGGGCTTCTTAACATTTATTGTCTCACATCCCCTTTAGACCATTCAGCCTTATCTCCTGCATCTCACTGGCATGTTAAATCTCAGCCAAATCTGCCAGGAAGAAGAAACTTCTGATAGTTTCCCACTAATGGGGTAAACCCATCCTCAACAGAGTGTTGCAGCAAAGACATATGATGCTTAAGAGGTAGACATCAGCATGTACATCCAGAACAGGTTACCCAGGTGGAAGCTGGCAGGTGCATTTTCAGTGGTTAAATAGCTATCATAAGGATCTACAAATGAAGCAAATCCAAACACTTTGGATTACACCAATCTGTAACACCTAGCAGGCAAACATCAACTGCCACTCTGACTTTATGTGGCTGTCCTTTAGAGAGTTCTCACCTCTGTGCTCCAGTTGCCCCAGAGAGATCCTGTCTTTGCCCACTGAAACTACTGCTCTTGGCAAGGAAGAAGCTCATCACACAGTGCTGCACCTAACGCTTGCATATGAAAGCCACTCTGACTTCTGCCCCCTTAAGCACAGTTGAAATGTCTCTCACGATATTTTCCCATTGTGGTTAAAAATCTAAATCACTGACTGAATTCCACAAAAGAGAGGTGCTAGTTGGGTGTTGTTTTTTTTTTTTTTTTACTGTTTGCTAGTTTTTCATTTGAGAGATGGTGGTGGTGTACGTATAGCTTCCTCCCATGAAAACTAAAATTATCTCATAGTGTTTGGTGCAAGATCAGACCAGAAGACACTTAGCAAGTCAACTAAATGAAAAGAGAGGCACACAGAATTCAAGGTCACGAATGTTTCACTAGCACAGAGGTAGCTAAAGCAGCTACCACCCAGCAAGGCAGGTATTTCTGGATGAAAGATAACAGCAGGACAGTAGACCAAACCTCAAAGCCACAGGCTTTCTGTTGTACCCCAGGTTAGATTGTCACAATGTCTCCCACCTCCGCCTGGCCACCACCAGCTAAGCCAGTGCAGCAACACTCACTTTTCTGCTGACAGTCAGTTTTGGGGCAGACATCTCTGCAACTGGCTATGAACTTCAGTAGCAAAACAATTTTTTTCATGTGGCTCTTGAGAAACAGCCGAAGCGGAGCCCAGACTAGCAGTACTACTTATTTGCAAAGCCTTTTTCAGCCGAAAACTCCAGTTTTTACCATCTCAGCTGACACGCGGCTCCGTACCGCTGGCAGCGCGACGCAGCGGGACCCAGACTGCCCCGCCGGCAGGGACAGCGCCCTGGCCGACCAGCCTGCTCTTGCAGCGGCAGAAGTTTAAAGGCCGACTCGCGTTCTCCCGCGCCTCCCGGCCCGCTCCTCCGCGGGGGATCCAGTGGGACGGACCCACCCTCCGGAGTCCAGAGGGGCAGCCGCGAGGTGCGGCCCCTACGAAGGCCCCGAAGCCGCCGCGCATGTCGGCGCGTATCCGGGATGGTCCTGCAGCTCCCATGCTCCCGAGACAGGAGAGGACCCACATCCCACCCCACTGCGGAGAAAAGCCCCCGTTACCTGCTGCCGGGAGCAAAGCGAGGAGCCGGCTGTGGCGACGAGGCAGGTGCGGCCGGTGACCGGGAGGCGGGGCCGGAGCAGCGGGGACGGGTCCACCCCGACGGGTCTTCGGCCCCGCCTCGCCCCGCCAGCATAGACAAGTCCCCTGTAGCAGACCCTTCTGTGCATACCAGCACAGGCATGCAAACATACAGAGCTGCCGAGGACGGCCCCGGTCCCCTCAATAGTCGGCCACTCCGGTGATCTCACCCTGTAGAGGCCTACACCCGCTGGTCACATCAGCTCCTCACCATTTGTTAGGCTGGATCATCACCAGCACTTGCACACTTCCTTGCACACCCACACCACTCTGGATGTTGCACCATTGACACATAGGCCACTTACACAGCAGATAGAGAATCTCTCATTCAGGAAAACTGCTAGAAGTGAGTTGGTGATGGCAAGACAGAGACTGACCCAGAATGGCCAGAGGAGCACCCTGACCACAACTGTTTATATGCTGCTGTCCCTTTGTACCACCTTATTCCTCTGTTTTTCAACATTTGTTCTCCCCAAACCATGCCAATGCCTGTGTTTCCCCACATTTGGTTCCTCCCCTTGGCATCCTCTAATAAGCCTTGTACAATCCTCAAATGCTCTTCCCCCACATCCCATAGCACGTCCCATGTTGGTGGTAGGGTCCTAAGGATGTTCAGACTTCAACTCCTTTTGATAGGTTCCATGCCTGGACTGTGGGCCTGAGCCTCCCCTGGGACAGCTCTGGGAAGGTCCTGGACAGGTTTTCTCTTCCTCTGAATTCCTAATTTGTGTTCTCATCTGCCTTGGTGCCCCTGTGATCCTCTGGGCTTGTGGAGGTGGGCTTCTGTTGGGCTAATGACTCCTGTATAGGCATGAAAGTAGGCAGAGAAGGGTATTATTTGTGTTTCCACTGCCATTGTGCCTCTGTGCTTCTCTGTGGGAGTGTAGAGCCCTTTTGTCACATAACACAGTCTGCAGCACTCTCGCTCTTGGTACTCTGGGCACAAAGGTGTTGTGAAGGACAAAGAAAGTGGGTACAAGGCTGCTTGAAAATTGCCTGGCACTATGTGACTTTCATTAGGCATAAATGGGGACACAGGAACCCAAATGCACTGTGTCAGCTCTTACTTTCCTTCTCTGACTCCAGCCTTTTCTGTAACAATGCCCTGCTCTATGCTTAAACTCCTCTGCAACTGTCCACAGCTCTTTATTTAGCACAGTGCTCGTCAGTAAACAAAGACTCACCTATTGAAAGGTATTGATTTTTTTTGCTTTGTGCCTTTCTGGTTTTGCTCTTTCATACTCCCTAATTAGCCACAGTATTTCTGCACTTGGGGTCCCTCTGCCTTTACCTATACTACTCGCTCTGCTCCTTTTTCAGGGACTGCTTTTCTCCCAGAGCAACTCACCCACAGAAACCATGGTTATTTTTCTCTTCTGCTGATGTAAAAGCTTTTTTTCTGTCACCTTTCATGATCAGTACTACTTTGTGGTCCCTGAATTTAACAAAAATGAGGCTGGGGCATGAAATCTGTAATCAATATGACATTAAACAGTGCCCAGAAAAAGGTCTTGCATCAACTGCTGATTCATGGAGCTTTCCTGGACAATCTGCATTACATTGCCCTTCCTATCAGTGCCCTGGGTGATGTTTTCAAAGCAATCCACACAGGAAGCAGGAGCTTGAAAAAAGAAATAAAATTAAGCCACAGTTCTTTCCTGGGGATTAAAACGATCCACTAACAGGACACATCAGAGCTTCATGCCAAGCTACCAAAGGCATTAGATTTGTACCTCTGTGAGGTGGAACTTAACATGTGGATTTCTTCTCTCTGATATTCTAGGTTTCAGAAGCCTGGGGAACATTTCTCCAGAAAGCTACAAGACATTTTGTCTCTAAATAATGTTCTTTCATTGCTCATGTTTTGATCATGAAATAACTGACTTATAAAAGCCTTCTGCCTGGGGAAACATTTCAAAATTAATTGGAAGCTTCCACCTTATTTTCACTTGCCTGCTGAGCTGCTTCTACGAAGAATGCAAGAGTACCAAACCTCTGAGAGCTCATCTTTGTCATGAGCTGAACCTGTGAACCCATCTGCATGTCCTGTGATCCAGATAATTGCTCTTTAACTGCTGAATTTAAGGATCCGGAAAGAAGAATGACTAAGAGAGATTTCATGAAAGAGAAAGAAACCTTTACATTTCACATATTTGAAAAATTGAACTTTGCTGATTAGTCAGCTCCTTTCTCAGAGGTCCTTAGTCTGGATGTGGCAGGGCTTCCCAGACCCATTTGAGGGCCTGTATGCCGCAGGTTTTTTGGTTCCATGAGCTACACAGAAACAGCTCAAGTTCCCTGACATTCTGCTGCCCTTCTGCAGGATAAAGGTATAGACAAGGCAAAACCTCTGTGTGGCTGGCCATGTCTTTCTGCTGCTGCCACCTAGGCTGGTTGTCTGATGACATTTCACCCATTGAAAGTCATTCAGCATTATGTGAGTGACCCAACTACCTTAAAATCATAAAATCATAGTATGGTTTGGATTGAAAGTGACCTTTAAAGGTCATCTAGTCAAACCTACAATCATCAGGTTGCTCAGAGCCCCATCCAACCTGGCCTTGAAAACTTCCAGGGATAGCGCAGTCACAACTTCTCTGGGCAACCTGTTCCAATGTCTCACCACTCTCATTGTAAAAAAAAATTATTCCTTATATCTAATGTAAAACTACTCTCTTTTAGTTTAAAACCATTACCCTTTGTCCTGTCACTACAGGTACTACTAAAAAGTCTGTCCCCATCTTTCTTATAGCCCCCCTTTATGTTTTGAAAGGCTGCAAGTCCCCCTGGAGCCTTTTTTTTTTCCAGGCTGAATAGCCCTGACTCTCTCAGCCTTTCCTCACAACAGAGGTGTTCCAGCCTTCACATTGTTTCTGTGGGCTCCTCTGGACCTGCTCCATGTCTTTCTTTTACTGAGAACTCCAGAGCTGGACACAGTACTCCAGGTGGTATTTCACCAGAGAAGTTGAGATGGGCCAAATCCTCTCCTTTGACCTGCTGGCCACACTTCTTTTTATGCCACCCAAGACACCTTCTTAAAATATAACATGTCATATGTGACCAGTAAAAGACAAAGTAGCTCGAAAGTCAAAAGAGGTGAGAAAGATGTGTTGCACAGGTGCTTGTACTAGAGTCCATCCAGAGAAATGGCAGTTGTGAGGAGGGTGTGTGTCCTTCCAAGCCTTTATATGTGCACCAGCCCTCCCTGGTTGGGTAGACCTGTCTGGCAAGCCAGGCTGTAGGTTGAGCCAGGCCATCTCTCCAAATCTCTCATGCAGAATGTCTACCCCTGTGTACTTATTAGGCACATTCTGCCTATTTACAGCTCACCCTGACACTCTTGCTAGTAGCTGGCTTCTTAAATGTGGACAGCAAAAAGGCAAAGAGGCAGCACTGAGAAGCTCCAAAGCCTGCTGTGCAGGCACTCCTCACCAAGCTCTTTTTAAGGAAATACTTTCAGATCCCTTAGCAAGGAATGGACAAATGAATCCATGAAGCAGAAAAGCTCAGATACATGAGAGCCAAACTATACAGTCCATAATTTGCCCTTCAAATTTCTGTTTTTTCTTCTTACATCAAAAAGGAAGCCACATTTTTTGTATGGGATGGAGGGCAATGGAGAGAGTGTGATAAGAGAAATACTTCTGGTACTTATGTAAGTGACCAGAAAATATTTCTCCTGAAGGTTCAAACTCATTCAAACTGTGCAGACATAATATTCTGCTACATGCTCTAATTCTGCTTAAGAGTAGCAATTACTTCTTAAAGTGATACAGACAAATGATACAAATTATATCCACTTTTTGGTTCCCTTCAGCATAAGGATCAGTGCATCCAAACTTCTGAAGACATAGAATCATAGAATAGTTAGGATTGGAAAGGACCTCAAGATCATCCAGTTCCAACCCCCGTGCCATGGGGAGGGACACTCCACACTAAACCATATCACCCAAGGCTTCATCCAACCTGGTCTTAAACACTGCCAGGGATGGAGCATTCACAACCTCCCTGGGCAACCCATTCCAGTACATCACCACCCTAACAGTAAAGAATTTCTTCCTTATATCCAATCTAAACCTCTGCTGTTTAAGTTTCAACCCATTACCCCTTGTCCTATCACTACAGTCCCTAATGAAGAGTCCCTCCCCAGCATCCCTGTAGGCCCCCTTCAGATACTGGAAGGCTGCTATGAGGACTCCACGCAGCCTTCTCTTCTGCAGGCTGAACAGACCCAACTTTCTCAGCCTGTCTTCATATGGGAGGTGCTCCAGTCCCCTGATCATCCTTGTGGCCCTCCTCTGGACTTGTTCCAACAGTTCCACGCAATACTCCAAGTGAGGTCTCACGAGAGCAGAGTAGAGGGGCAGGATCACCTCCTTTGACCTGCTGGTCATGCTCCTCTTGATGCAGCCCAGGATACGGTTGGCTTTCTGGGCTGTGAGTGCACACTGCTGGCTCATGTTCATTTTCTCATTGACCAACACCCCCAAGTCCTTCTCCGCAGGGCTGCTCTGAATCTCTTTTTTGCCCAACCTGTAGCTGTGCCTGGGATTGCTCTGACCCAGGTGTAGGACCTTGCACTTGGCATGGTTAAACTTCATGAGGTTGTCATCAGCCCACCTCACAAGTGTGTCAAGGTCCCTCTGGATGGCATTCCTTCCCTCCAGCGTATCAACAGAACCACACAGCTTGGTGTCATCGGCAAACTTGCTGAGGGCACACTCAATTCCATTGTCCATGTCAGCGACAAAGATATTAAACAAGACCGGTCCCAACACCGATCCCTGAGGGACACCACTCATTACTGATCTCCAGCCGGACATTGAACCGTTGACCACAACTCTTTGAGTGCGACCATCCAGCCAGTTCTTTATCCACCGAGTGGTCCACCTATCAAATTGATGACACTCCAATTTAGAGACAAGGATGTCATGTGGGACAGTGTCGAACACTTTGCACAAGTCCAGGTAGATGATGTCAACTGCTCCACCCCTGTCCATCACTTCTGTAGCCCTGTCATAGAAGGCCACCAAAATGGTCAGGCAGGATTTTCCCCTAGTAAAGCCATGCTGGCTGTCACCAAGCACCTTGTTGTTTTTCATGTGCCCTAGCATGCCTTCCAAGAGAATCTGCTCCCAGATCTTGCCAGGCACAGAGGTGAGACTGACTGGTCTGTAATTCCCTGGGTCATTCATTTTCCCCTTCTTGAAAATGTGGATTATATTTCCCTTTTTCCAGTCATCAGGAACTTCACCTGACTGCCATGATTTTTCAAATATGATGGCCAGTGGCTTTGCAACTTCATTCGCCAGCTCCTTCAGGACCAGCGGATGGATTTCATCAAGGCCCATGGACTTGTGTACATTCAGGTTCTTAAGATGGTCTCGAACCAGATCCTCTCGTACAGTGGGCCCAAGGTCTAGGTTTTCACAGTCCCTGCGTCTGCCTTCCAAGACTTGGGTGCTGCGTTCAGAGCCCTTGCCAGTGAAGACCAAGGCAAAGAAGCCATTCAGAACCTCAGCCTTCTCCAAGTCCTGTGTAGCCAGTTCTCCTGAAAGCTTACAGAAGGGGCCTGCGTTGTCCTTAGTCTGTTTTTTAGCCACTACATACCTATGAAATCCGTTCCTATTATTTTTAACATCCCTTGCCAAGTTTAGCTCCAAATGGGCCTTAGCTTTCCTAACCCAGTCCCTAACTACCCGGACAACATCCCTGTATTCATCCCAGGCCACCTGTCCTTGTTTCCACCTTTTATAAGCCTCTTTGTTCCTGTGAATTTTTCTCAGCAGCTCCTTATCCACCCAAGGAGGTCTCCTGGCCCTCCTGCTGCACTTCCTTCTAGTCGGAATGCAACACTCCTGAGCTTGTAGCAGGTGATCCTTGAATATTAACCAAGAGTCCTGGCCACCTGGTGCATGGGCAGAGCATGCTGTGGCTATGTATCACAGTTTTTTGGGGATCACATTTCCAGTTCTCCCTGTCCCAGGCCATAGGTACGTGAATGGTGATTCTGAAATATTTGCCTTGAGGCAGGTTTTTGGGCTGGACAGGAAGAGCTGACAGTGGCTGAACATACCACTGCATGAGAATCTACACAGCTTCCTACCTTGTTCCTAGAAAAGGTCAGTGCAATGTATTTTTCGAAATCTTTCTCTGCTTAAGCTCCTTGCCATTTTGCTTCCCCCTTTGGATTAGCCATCCAGTTGACAGCTCTGCTAAAGCACAGTGTTAGACAGAGTAGATGCAGTTTCCATTTTGGAGTCTGCTATTCAATGAAGTTATCTGTGTCAGAGAGTCTTCCTCCTGTACAATCGCCAAGATTCCTTCTGGAAAGGTGTGATTGTGCTGACTTTCCTAGCCCTAAGTAGCTCCCATTAACTGCAAGCCATGCCAGAGCTTCTGGCTGAAATTTGTTGAAAGTCTTTGAATCTAGTGAAATCAGAAGCAGAGCTCTGTGTATAGTCAGATGACTATCTTGGAGATTTTTTCTCTTCAGTGAGAAGGGATGTTATCTGCCTCAGAAAACTTAGGAGAGGAGATGGATGGCCATAAGACTATGCTGCCTCTGGGTGTATATTACTTTAGCCCTGGATAGTATGACTACTGTGTGAACTATGGGCATTGATCTTGCTGTACAGCTGCACCAGATACCATGTGGAATAGCTGCATTTAGCTGTGCACCATTTGAGTAGACAAACTTGCTGGAAATCTGCAGAATCCTATATAACAGCCCTTGTCTTCTTACCAATTCTTCACTCAAGAGGCTGCAGACACAGGCTGGAAAACCCAGGTGAAAAAAAAAAAAAAAAAAAAAAAGGAGACAAAAAATGAGATGAGACTGAACTGAAATGGCAGACCCAGCTTCTCACAGGCAATACCAGCAGGACAAACAGTCCTGTCTGGAGCATCTGCCAGAGCATTTTCCTTTATGAAGGAGAGCTCTCTTGCATTCACTGAACCAGCCTAATCCAGTCTAACTCAGACACCCTTTGCCTGGTTAAGCCTGGGTTAGGTAGCTCTATCTTCTCACCTACCTGTGCAGCACTGTATGCAGTAGATTTGCCAGTTCTAGACTCATCATACATCTGGCCTGTAGCCATGTCTAGTGAAATAGAACTGAAACAGTGAGTACAGTTGCTCTAGCTTCAAGGCACCAGGAAGCCAATGCACTGAGCAGTGAGCCTCAGACTCCAGCAGCAAGGGCCATGCACACTATTTGTGCACCTATGCACTAGGAGAGATAGCATTACCCTTTACTCCAGGCCTGAGAAGCTGAGAGACATCAGCAAGGTGGGAGGGAAGTGTCCCTTCAACTTGAATTGGCAGTCACATTAATTTGCTTTTTGTGCTGGTTTGATGAAGCCCAGAAAATATATATTTGTACAGGCTGACCGACTGCATGGAGCCCAGAGAGAGAGACTACACAATGCCAAGCTGAAATTTATTGGCCAGACCAAGACTTTTTTTTTCCCACAAAGACAAATGCTGCCATTAGTATATGTATCAATATTGATTCCTTTGATGGGGTGAAAGGGTAAACATGGTAGGTAGCACCAAGGTTCTAGCACTGTCTGCTTTGCCTCACCCTGGTGCTTCTGCAAGGCTTCCCCTGGGCCTCTAAAATGCCTCTGATATGAATCAGTGATAAACGACATGATCCAGTGCCAGAAGTTAAGTTTCTGGCATTTCTCTGAATCTCAGTGGTAGATGCTCAAGGGGCTGCCATTAGCCAGAGCAGGCTAATGCTGCCTTGCCTAAGAGAAAGGCAGCCATGTTTAACCATCTCCATTATGTGGGAGCAGCCCAGAAGCCCCAGAAACACCCCAGAAGAGTGTCTGGAGGGCCACTTCACAAAACATCTTCATCAGGGAGGATCAAGCCAACTTAGTGAGTTCATTTCTCCCACAAACCTGTCTGAGCTTATAAAAAAGGCGATCAGGGCAGATTTAATTTCTGAGCACTATTTCTTGCCTTTCCTCTGCACTAGCTCTGGCTTACCTCAGCCTCAGTTCCAGCACTTCATGGGAGGGGGAGAATCCCCAGTGCAAGAAGTCTGAGTTTTCACTAATGCGTCCTAGCTCAGGTCTGTAGACAGCCCTGACTCTTCTCTGCATTCCCACCCAGCATACAGTCTTGCCACTTTCATCTGGAGTTTCTGTTCCATGGCCTGCAGAGCTTGTTTGCACTTGAATCCTGCAGTTTCCCAGATAGCTTCCACTCACAGCAATGGAAGAAGAAACCAGAACCAAAGCTCCTCACTTAGGCACACACAAGTCATCCAAATCACAGGCACAAGGGGATGTTGATTTATTTAATGTGCATGCAAAAGGATGCCTGGACTTGGGCCAGCTTTTTGGTAGTTTTGCCACTGAGTTAAAGAGGCAGCCAGACCACCATATCATATCCTTGGTAGATGAAATGCACCTCGGCTTATGTGGACCTTAACTGACTGACATGTGAACTGGTTTCCTTGCTAAAGGTGTACAAATTAATATTCTGTGTCACTAGTCAACCTTTTCTCAGCAAGGCTAGAAAAAAATGAACTTGTTTTTAAGCAATGTTAGGAACTTTGATGGCTGCCAAAGCCATCAAACATAGAAGATGCATTTATATGGTAATACTGGGAAGTTTAATCCATTCACCTGAGTGTTCTCAAGTCTGTTAGGGAAAACAACATGCCTTCCCCTTCATCTTCCTGATCAGGACATAGGTTTGATATACATGCTACAGTCAAAACAACAAGTTTGTTTGAAGATTCTGCTCTAGCAATGGTGATCACACACAGGGCTGCTTGGCTGCTTCCTCTATGCAGCACTGGTCACAACATTTCTGTACCTTGATACTCCTTTTTCCCATTCCTCAACCTTCCTTTTTTGCAAATCTTGTACTTCCTGTGTCTGTCCCAGTCTCCTCCCAAAGGAACAACGGTCTTACAACTATTTTTCCCCATTGGTATTTTGGTGGAGTTTGTTTGTTTGTTTGTGGTTTTTTAACATCTATGTCCACTTTGGTATTTCTGATACTTAGGTAATCTTGGCGTTATGCTATTACTGACAGTTACTGCCATTATCCCAGAAAGACGCCCCTGCTTCTCTCCAGATATCTTTGAAAGTTTAGCTTTTCCTCAATTCATTGCTTCAAAGCCACTTGGCAGATCCAGCTGTTCCTTGTGGCATTATGTGAAGTTTTTGTCAGCTTTTCATACTATTACCTGCCACATGCAGCCATTTCACATACCATGTTGTGCACTTGTCCATGTTCTGTTCAGAGACTATAATCTCATGTCAGTGGCTAGTAGACTGCTTGTAGCCTCAGGAAATGAAAGCTAACTCTTCATACAATTACAGGACTGAGTAAAACTAAGGGCAGGGTATGATTTATCAAAACTGCACCATTTGGAGGTGTGAGGAATGCAAGAAAATTGCTGCGAACATTTCAAGGAGAGCTCAGGAAGTTGTTCATGCTGCTGTAAAAACCCAAAGCCAATGTCTTCTGTTCCTTGCTGGTCACTCCACACTTTAAGTCTCCTTCCTACTCAATGTGGATGTCTCCTAAAGAAAATGTTTATCATCCCCACATCTCATAAAAGGACAAGGAGAATGGGGTTGCTCCAGTGAAAAAACTTGTGGCAATAGCTTCCCAGCCAATGTCCTGGCAAAGTCCTCACATTTGGTCTTCTCCTTGCTCTAGTCTCTTTTCAAGAGTGTGTCATGTTTGATTCAGCTTTGCCCAGATTTGCCCAGGTTCCTTTATCTTCTGCAGAGCAGTGCTCAGGAAAAGAGCATCACTTCTGCTTTTTAAATACAAATCAAGACTGGGAGGACTGACAGTCTTGAAACGTAAGACAAGACTCCCTGCTTTTCTGCAAAGATGGGCTTGGCACCTGCCAACCTGTTTCTGCTAGCAAAGACCAGAGAAACCTACACTCAGAGCGAAATCTCAGCAAGATATCTTGGAAGACAGCAGAAAAAGGCTAGTTTATGTTAGTTGCAGATACAGGCAGCTCTATTGTATTTTCCTCCAGAACCTTGCTGTAAAGCTCTCAGGAGGCCAGTCTCCCAACTTCAGTGGCAAGAAGAGAGTGGGATTGAATGTCCTGCAAATATGCTAGGAGTAGGGTAGTTTGAGAACACTCCTCCTTGGCCATTCTTTGCAAAGTCACGGACAGCTCTTGAGGTAGCACTGTTGCATATTGTCTTAAGTTTTACTGAATCTTTCTATATTTTGTGTTTGTCTGTGGAACACTTACCTATAAGAACATCTTGATTGAAGAAGTTAGCCATTATGTTAGTATGGGTTGCTGTGCTGCTTAAAATCTGACGCTGTGTTGCTTGAAGTCCCCGTTCTCTGGAACATATTACCTTAGTCCTTACTCTCTAAACCATAACCAGTGCACCTAGGGTCCATTGTATATAGGATGAGTTATTTGACAGCCTGGCAAGGTAGCCAGCCAACTTGGCAACAAAATAAGTGTAGGGTGTCCTTCAGATTAATTATCCTTATTATGCTCTCATTATAGTACTAAAAAATGTACCCACAGATCAAGAAGACCCTTGCCCAGGTGAAGACCCTTCCTCCGCACAAGCATAGTAACAGAAGAGAATGACACAGCAGATACCATAATTATGTGCAAATCACTAACCGATCATTGTAACTGGAGTGTACCATCTTGTAATTTTAATGTATAAATTTAACTATGAGATAGGCATGGGGTGTGCTTGATTTGTGGAAATTCCACCTAGCACCCAGCACTGCAATAAAGAAGTGCCTGCTTTTTAATGCTACATTAGTATTAAGGAGTTTTATTCTCCTCACTTTTGGTGACAGCACTGAAAGGCAGGAAACTCTCCCAGACAGTGGCACAATGAAAGCAGCTGCTCTGTAATTGGCTTTGCCTCTGATCATAGGCAGTTTAGCTGAGAGAAATACATTTTTTTAATTATCTGCCTACAGTGCTTTGCCTGATCCCAAGAAGCATAGGCAGAGCAGGGTGGCCTGCGGAACCCAGTGGATGGTGGTGGACAGAGCCACAAGACTCTGACTGCTTGCTTCATTGTCTCCAGGCATTAACAGCACCTGTGGCCACTTCTGACTGTGTTCATGGCATGTGGGTAGGAGTTCTGAAAGTATTGCTTCTTCTGAAAGTATTGCCGGCTGCCTGTCATGGGCAGGAAATAAAGGCTTGGCTGGCTGAAACCTGTATGCTACAAACGCTGCTCAGAGGGAGGTAATTCAAGTCAGCATTCAGGGTGATCCATTATC
This sequence comes from Melopsittacus undulatus, assembly GCF_012275295.1. Taxonomy (NCBI): domain Eukaryota; kingdom Metazoa; phylum Chordata; class Aves; order Psittaciformes; family Psittaculidae; genus Melopsittacus; species Melopsittacus undulatus. Next base: position 80,940,242 of record NC_047557.1, read on the forward strand.
CTGACTGAAACTCACCCACAGACGAGCTTCTCATGACCTTTAGTGCCCAGAGAGGTGGCTTTGTGGTTGGCAAGGGGCATTGCCAAAGTCAAGATCTCTGTCCCTCTTTGTCTCTTTGTACATGTTAAGTATTACTGCCCTTGGATGGTCTCCCTACACTTGAACAGGGGTTGCCTTTGTACAAGACCTTGCATGATAGGGTTCTGCGATGAGGTGAAGGCTTCACTATAATAACTGAATCAGCACAGATAAGTCAGTTGAAGCAGTAACAAACTCTATAGATCAGCAATGGTACCAAAGACAGTGGTGTGTTATTCAGGAGACTGCGCAACTACGCTAGTTCTTTACAGCAATTAGAGAAAAAAATGGTTATCTATGAAGTCATACTATTAATAGATTACCCAGAATGAAGGCACTCAGAAGAGTTCAGAGGAGCTAGCAAGGCAATCTCAGCTCCTGCCTGGTGCACTATAACCTTGTCTCCCCAGTGATCAAGCACACCGAGACTAGTCTGCTTTTCAGTACTGTCCTCATGTACACACAGTAGTACCACACAGACTGGGAAGCTAGTGGGGTTTGCAGCAGGGGATGCAATAACATGACTGGAGCTGCTGAGTTTGAAGCTGTTGTGTTGTGACATGCTTTGAAGTGTCATGAAGTGTAATCCACAAAAGGAGGCTCTCCTTTATCTGTGTCCACCACTTCTAGACAGAGCCACATAATGCATTCCCATCCCCATGGCAAGATCAGACATAATACCAGCTCCTTGAAACCATCATCAATTACAGAGCTATTTCTGGTAACAGACATCCCAAGAACTATTACTTGAACAGAGCTATGGAATCACAGAACCATTTGGGGTGGAACGGACCTCTGGATGTCATCCAGTCCAACTCCCTGCCAAGGCAGGGCTACTCAGAGCAAGTTACACAGGAACATGTCCAGGTGGGTTTTGAATGTCTCCAGACAGGGAGACTCCATAATCCCTCTGGGCAGCCTGTTCCAGGGCTCTGACAACCTCAATGTAAAGAAGCTTTTTCTCATGTTGAAATGAAACTTGTGTTTTAGTTTATGGCCATTGCTCCTTGTGCTGTCGCTGCGCACCACTGAAGAATCTGGCACCATCTTCCTGGCACCCACCTTTGAGATATTCATCTGCATTAATGAGATCCCCTCTCGGTTTGTTCTTCTCTAGACTAAACAGGCCCAGCTCCTGCAGTCTCTCTCATAAGAAAGATACTCCAACCCCCTGACCATCCTTGCGGCCCTCCCCTGGACCCTTTCCAGTAGCTACTTGTCTTTCTTGTACCAAAGAGTCCAGAACTGGACACAGTTCTCCAGATGTGGCCTCACCAGCGTCAAGTAGTGGGGGAGGATTACCTCCCTTGACCTGCTGCCACACTCCTCCCAGTGCACCCCAAGACACTCTTGTCCCAAGGGCTGGCTCAAAGTCAATTTGTCATCCATCAACACTCCCAGGTCCTTCTCAGCTGAACTGCTCTCTAGTAGGTCACCCCCCAGCCTGTGCTGGAACTCAGGCTTCTTCCTCCCCATGTGTCCCCCTCCCTACGCTTGCCCTTGTTGATCCTTATTAGATTTCTCCCCACCCAATACTCCAGCCTATCAAGATCCTACTGAATTGCAGCACAGCTTCAGATGTATCAGACAGCTCCCTGTCATCAGGGAACTTGCTGAAGGGACACTGTAACCCTTCATCAAGGTCACTGAATGGCACTGTACAATTTCTCTGTGCCTTATTATGTAGGGCAGTTTTACATCTGAGGGAAAGTATTGGGCTGAAGAGAAAGGTTCGTGATATATACATGACTCTCCTTTATGACAACTACATCTAACCAGAACTCCTGTTCCATGCCCCCATGCAAGTGTACTGCTTGCACCACAGCTCCCCAAGTTCACACCCACAGGTCAACCAGACCAGACAGCTTCTAGGCTGCTCTGCTGTAGTCTTAACCCCAGGGTGGAGGGAGCTGCCTTCCAGCCCTTGAGGAGCAGAGACAGGTGGCACTGATTCTGGATTTGCAGCAGGAAGACCTAACCCAGAAGAAACTGTAAATATGTGTCAAGGTTGAGAGAAAGAACTGTTTTGTTCTCAGTAGATGACAGAATGGACAAAGGCCAAAGGACACCAGAGGAGTAGAACATGCTTTGGCCAAAAGCATTTATCTCAACAAGAGTTGGCAATGAAACTTAACTTTTATGGTGTCCTGGACTGTCTTCATTGATTATAAAAAAAAAAAATCACACCTCTCTTGAGACCCTTGCCCACAGAGGCACTTACTCACAGAACATGTATGGTGAAATAAATCAATACCATGCCTTTAAACAGTGATGAGAGAACAGAAGAGCCAATGACTACATTACTGACCAATCATTGTAACTTTCGTGTATAAATGTAACCTAGAAGCCAGCATTGGGTGTATTCGATTTGTAGAAATGCCTCAAGCAACCTGCGCAGAATAAACGTTGTCTCCTCTGAACAGAGCTGGAGCGCGTTTCGAGACGTCTTTTTCAAACAAGCAGCAGCTCAGCTCCCCACTACAGACCCACCTCTGCCGCAAGAAACAGCATGCTACTGTCTGCAACCTGGCAGGAGCAAAAGAAACATGCACTGCTACTGACAGAACCATCGAATCACCCACTGGTTTGAGTTGGAAGGGGCTTTAAAGACCAGAGTTCCAACTAGTGGAACTCTCCCTGCGAGAATCCCACACACCAAACCCCGCCCCACCCCGCCCCGAGTTCGCTCCTCCTCCCTAATAGGAGCCCCTGTTCCCCCTTCGAGCCTGCCACAAGAAGCAGACGTGCGACCCCAGAAGAGGCAGGACGCGAGCGCACAAGAAGCGGAAACACGGCACCCATAAGAAGCTGGACGCGAGCGCAAGGTGGGTGGAACTATAGCTTCGGAAGAGGCAGACCGCGAGCACACGAGAAGCGGAAGCACGGTCCCGGAAGAGGTAGAACGTAAGCGCGCAGCACGCTCTCAGCCCCGAGCGGAGCAGCCGCAGTACTGCCGCTGCCATCTAGCTCATCCCCGCGCCTCTTCCAGGTCGTGCCGCCGCCCACCCTGTTCACGTGAGGCCGGTGCGCGTGGCTCTTCGCGCCAGCCGCAGCGGCGCGCGGGGACGCCGGCGGTGAGCATGTTCCGCATCGAGGGCCTGGGGCCCAAAATGGACCCGGAGGAGCTGAAGCGGAAGATGCGCCGCGACGTCCTCACCTCCGTCCGCAACTTCCTCATCTATGTCGCGCTGCTGCGGATCAGTGAGTGCGCGGCCGGGTCGGGTGGCAGCCAGGATCTGCATGTGACGGTGGCTGGGCACGTCCTCACGGGGGCGGGAGAGCCTCGGCATCTCGGAGGGGCCTGGCGAACGCCGCGCTTCTGGACTCCCCCAGAGCATGGAAGAACATCGCCATGCTGCCTGTTCTTGCAAGCAGTACTGTAATGTGTTGCATCAGAGGCTCGTAGCATTTTTTCAGGGTGTCCTTTACTCCGTTTGGGTGATTCCACCCCCGCCTGGTGGTGTCGAATGCTTGCCCAAGGCTTTGAACTGCAACACAAGCGGGCATACCGTGTTACCCCTTGAATCATGCTACTTCACCCGTTAAAGCAGTCATGCAGGAAGGAATGAGGTGGGGGGTGGTATCTCACCCAGAGTCTGAATATTTTAGATGTCACATAAACGTATTGTAGTTTAATCGCAGACTCGCTGTGCACTTCTTATTACTCTCGGCTGAGTTAAGTTCATGTGGCTTTATTTTTTTTTTCAGCTCCTTTCATCCTGAAGAAGCTGGACAGTATATGAACATTTAAGACTCAGTGTATGAAAACATAAAATGGACTGTAGCTGCTTTCCTGTTTGCTAATTAAGCATTGTGATAGAGGCAGACATCCAATACTAAATGGTTCTAAGATCTTTCACTTATGCATATCTGACCTGAGAAGGATAGCCTGTTTGGGAGTATGGGGAAGATGCCTGTTCCTGCAGGTGAATTCTGGTCAAAGAATACTCCCTAGTGTCATGAAGTAACAATTTGTGATGGAACATTTCTTGTACTGTTTTGAAAATCCCTCCACCTCCATTTTGTACAAAGTGTTAAATGTTAGCAAGTTCTTTTTATTACGCAGCTACCTCTAAATTGCCACATGCTATCAATTTTACTGAGCCTGTCTGTATGGAAAACAAAGTTGTTAATGAATCCAGCTCACAGCAGCTTGATTTGAAATAAATGGAAGAGCAGTTGTGTCACTTAACTCTGGTAGTGATTTGGTTTTAATACTCACTAGACTTCATCTGGTATTGTATCTCTGGCTCTTTCTTGTCTTAACCTTGCTCTCTTCTGCACCTTAAAAATCAACTTATATTGAGGAAAAGCAAGAGAGAGTGGAAAAAATACAAGGTACTGGTGTGTTTTTTCAGGTTGCTAAATGTGTAGCAACTGAGAGACATGAACATTTAGTCAATATTCATAGAAATATAATGAAGAAATGTGCTAAAGCTTTATCCAGCAGATCTGTACTAGTTTTCCGTTCAATTAGAACCTCCTGGGTCTTGAATTTCCACAAAGAAAAGCAGAACATCACTGTATTTCTTCTTTAAGATGTAACTGAATTTTAGTCACAACAGCCTTTTTACAATGCGTATTACTGCCTCTTGCCAGTACTTACGGTGATTTGGATATTCTGTTAGTTTGATGAGTTTTTTTTCTTAGTATCATAAATCAAGCTCATTTTACCATGACAAATTGTTATATTCTGGCAGTTCAAGAGTATTATTTTACTCCAAGGCTGCCTGCAATATTATTGCCTTGCACTGCCTAAGCTGATGTCAAAATAGGGGCTATTTCTCCAGAGAAACAGCTTGCTTTACAAAGGAGATTGTGATTGTCCTCTCTGAAAGGGGTTTAGTAGACTCTGTGCTAATGCTCATTGGTATCAACCCTGTACTGAGTTTCCAAAGCAGGAGCTGGATTTTCAGCTGTTTTGGTTTGCCTAAGTCTTAAAAGATATGTTTAGGATTTAGACTTGATATCCCTTAGATCAGCTACACACTAAATCTCCAGAGAGGCTTAAATGCTTCTCAGATTTGTTCTTAATGCCTGGAAATAACTTAGCGGAGTGCTAGCAAAGCCACTTGTAAAAAGGCACCCTGAGTACTTGCCCCTGAGACAGGTAGGGGTTGAAAGTGCAGCTCCTGAATGGCAGGCTGGGAAACTGGGTATTAATTTGGAAGTATAACAAATTAATCCGAAGACTTCTAACCAGCGCTGGAGCCTTGGATGCCCACTACAGTGAAATAATCGAGTCCTATTTAATTCTCAGGATTATTCTGAGAAATTAAAGCAAGGATATTCCTGAGCTCTTTGTTCTGATATCTTTGTAAAATGGAGCAAGTGTAACTGAATAAATTGTGGAATTATATTATCCAGTTACTAATTAAAATTAATGCAGCAGGGAACTGCATTGGAGTTACAATGTTGATAGTGTGAGTAAAGAGATACATTAAAGAGTTTGATGCTGCCTGTGCTGGCCAGAATCTTCAGCCACCCTATCCTCTGCCCAGCTCTGGAGAATGAAACACTGGAATCCCTTTTGATGTTGGGTCTTCATGCAGGGTCAAGAGGTAGAGGGGTGGAATACTCAAGCAGTGTAAGGATGTGAAGGTTTCTAGCAAGCCACTTCACTTTATCCTTAAAATTCTGTATGGCACTTTGTCCACTTGCAGGCACGTTTCAAGGCATAACACAGCTGACATGTCAGCAGTTCTTCAAACTGGCTGTTGGGAACTGTTGAAGACTTCTAGGAACTTGCTTTCAGGCACATTGAGAGATGAAGCCATCTCTTTATTAAAATAGCAGAAAATAAGTGGCTGGTATTTTTCTGATTACTCTGCTTTTCTGCAATCTCGTGTGCCAGGCAACTGCATGATCAGCAACCTCCTCGCAGGAGGAGAGAGATCTGCAGCAGGAGAGTGAGTGGGGTGTCAGACTGCAGTCTGGCTGATGACTCATCTGTTGCCTTTTCACTTCTATGGCCTGTTCTGCTAAAGTGTAAGATGTGCTGCTGTGTGGTCTCAGACCCTACAGAAACATCTCATTACAAGCAGAATGCCTATGTCAAGTATAGGGTCAGAATAGCAAGACAAGTAAAACATAAGTCCTTGTGAAGCTCAGAGCCCAGCTTATCCTGTAGATACCTTTTTTCAGGTGATGGTATGACTGGTTGCAGTAGGAGGAAAACATTCTGATTTTCCCACACATTCTAGGCCTTAGTAATAAGAGTTTTCTTTGTGCTCTGTCTCAGGGACCTCTCACCCATCTGTGGTGGAAGTCCAAGTGTTGAGGACAGTCTAAGCCTATGTCAAACTCAGTGTGGAGTCCTCATCTGTTTGACTATAGTTAACTTGATGCGAGCAGGTTGCAAGCTTAGCTTAGGTAAAGGATGTAAGACTGAAAACAGAGATGATCCTTAGCCCAGCATGAGACCATATCAACATGACATTTCCGTGCACTTACACTTCTCAGGGCTGTTTTGTCATTTTCTAAAATAACCTTACCATCATAATACTTTTGGACCTGAAGATTTGTGCATCACTCATTGCATGAAAGGATAATGCTAGTTATCTATGCTACTCAGTATTCAAATAACAGTTCTAAAGCAGAACATTAAATAGCTTAATTCAGGTAACTGCAGCTTTGTATCTGAAACTGAATAGTCTTTGTGTGGCTCTCATGCATGAAGACCTTTTGCATTTTTTACAAAGCGGTTTTCTATGACTTCTTTAATTACTAAACGTGAAACAAACATGCAGCTAGAGAAGTCCTTTGTCCAATGCTTTCCCTATTTACAACCTTCCTTTTCAATGACCAGGTTGTGTAACAGGCTTTTTCTGAGGCTGCCTGGTTCAAAAACTAAAGAAATTGGTAGTATTTTTTTGTCTGGAGGGAGTTGATATATACCTGACAAGAACCTACTAGGCATGTGCAAGTGTTTACTTAAATTGCATTAATCTTCTGCTTGGGATTATCTGATGCAGGCACAGAGGACAGAGGCATCCTGGGATGGGCTGTATTCAGCAATTAACAAGTTATTGTCCTGGTGTTTGTGAGAAAACAATTCCCAAATAAAGAGCAGGTGTCTCTAGTTGGCCCCCTCCCTGAGAAAGACAGATGCTATTCAGTACAGATAAAAGTGCTCTTCCCTTTACATGCTATCAGAATACCTCTCATGTGTTTCCCCAGTGCACAGCTCCACATATCAGCTACACAGCTCTGACCATGTGCTCTGGAGTGAGACCAACCAGCCATTACCCAGCAGCTGGAGGAGACATAGGCAGGTGACCCAGCAGCCAACACCTTGGGAAGTGTGGCCCAGTCTATGCCGGGTGCAGTCTCACAGTCATCTCAGTAAGCTGGTAACCTGCTGAAGGCTGCTGACATAAATGGTACAACAATCCAGGCAAATGGAAGGATTTATAAAGCAGTTCAGTTGACAATGGCTGACACTTCCAGAGCTGACTCCCAGGCTGTACAGGGGCAGGGAAAATCGCCTTGTGTGGTTTTGGTTTTTTTTTTGGTAGAACCTGGTAGAAAATAGTAATATCCTTGACCTTTAAACACTACCTTTACAGTGTCACCCTCCAGTTTATATGTGGCTTTTTCTCACTGTGATGGAGTATCAAGGGCTTAATTCAGTTGCTCAGTGGTGGTTGCCAGCCTCTTGTAGCTGCTTTGAGGGGGGCAGGTCTCCATGTGTCCTTTGTCATACTTGCAGACAATATTCCAGCCCCTCAGGCCCCTTCTCAATACAGACAAGTGCAGAAAGAAACAAGACCCTCTATTTCTTAAAAGTTTTTGGTAATTCTACCAACTTGAATACAGCACACAGTGTCACACAGTCGGAAAACCTTAATGCAGTTTTCTGCTCCTGACAACCAGTGCAAGAGGTGACAAAGGAAGAACTCCTATGCAATGGCCACTCATTAAGACTTTCCAACTGAAGGGCCTAGGCTTTACAGCAGGACTGTTCTTTGTTTACATGCAGTGCTTTGCTTTAGTTTTTAGCCCTGTCTTTTGGATGTATCCCCATCCTGGAGAGTCATCTTGGTTGATGAGAAGTTCACCATGCTCCAGCAGTGTGCACTTGCAGCCCAGAAGCCCCCTGTGTGATGTGCTGCATCACCAGACTGTGAGCAGCAGGTTGATGGAATGGATTTGACCCCAATACTGTGCTCTGGGGAGACCCCCATACAGTCCTGCATCCAGCTCTGGGGCAACAACACAAGAGGGATGTGCAGCTGTTGGAGTGAGGGCACAGAGATGCTGCAAGGGCTGGAGCAGCTCTGCTCTGGAGACAGTCTTAAGAGAGCTAGTCTTGCTCACTGCACCGAAAAGTTGCATAGCTATTTTGCCAGCTTGACCCATTTCTGTCCCAATCAACTAATTTTCAGTTACTTTTATCCATTTTTACCAATGCAGCTTCAACTTCATACTCACTTTCAGTTTTATACAGCCATAGTGTTTAAGAACCTTTAGCATAAAACTACGTCAGGTTTTGAAGCTATCAAATCATGTGTTGACTCTCTCCCATATCCCCTATTGTACAAGCACAAAGTGATTTTAAGTTCAGTTTTAGCAATGCAATCAAGTTTGGAAATACCCATTTATCACACATGCAGGAATAAAATTTCTCTCCACTGAAAGCCTCTGTTCTGGAGGTGTTACTTTGATTGCAGCAATTGGCACTGCACTGGCAAATACTGGGTATTTAGTATTCAGTCTACTTACAAATCAGGTGGCTTAATGCAAGCTTACTGACTGGTGCCTGAAGATGGAGAGCAATGTTTTCAAATACTGGTACTCACCAGTTTCTCGCGATTGGAAGTAATGTGACTTATTCACAAAACTTGAAAATTTTGGGAAAAATTAAAATATCACTGTCTGAAAAAAAGTCGAATATTGAAATTTAAAATTCAGAGAGGCCAAAATGTACTGTTTAACCAGTCTAATGACCCTGAGGAGAGGTTGCAGGTCAGGCCTGGGGTAAACCAAGGTCACACTTGGTGGCAAAAGGGAAGTGTCAGGGGTCACATACCCCCTTCAGGTTGTGCTACCATCCTGTCCCTGAGTGCCACGGCCACCAGTGACTTTGACCGTCGTGAGTACGGGGGTACTGGCCTCGGAGTAATGGGGAGAACAGGGCGCTATCCCTGGGCCCTGAGATAGGGACGCGGTGGGGTCTATAACACGTCCCCTCAGTGCTGTCTTGGCCACCAGTACTGCCCTGGTGGCCGCTGAAGCCCGCCCTGCCGAGTCATAGCCCTGTGACAGATGGGGTCGGCAGCGGCGAGAGGCCGAAGGGGATGGGGCGTAGCCACGGCGTGCCTAGGTGATTGGCGTGTCTGAGGGGGCGTGGTCCTGGCTGCTCGAGGGAGGGGTCATGGCGCAAGTGGAGTGCTGCAAGGCAGGGGAGCTAGCAGACTGCAGTGGAGGAGCTGTCGGAGGCGGCTGAGGGAGCGGCTTGTGGCAAGGAGCGGCCATTTAGAGAGGGTCGGAGGCCTTTGGCTGAAGGCAGAGTGGCGGCAGTGTACCGGGGCCGGCCGGCTTGGCATGACCTCCGGGGCCATAGCAACCGGGAGAAGGGGGACCAGGCCGGAAGAGTCACCCGCCCCATCGCAGCACCAGCGTGGGAGAAGGCGGTCCTCTACCGGCGCCCCAACCTGCGAGTGCCACTGGGAGGCAGCGGGGTGTTCTGGAAAGCAAGCACTGCAAGGGCAGTGGGGTGTACTGGGTGGCAGTGGAATATACTGGAACGGGGACCTGGATCGTACTGGAGGTCCTGAGGAGGGCGCTAAGCCATACTAGGATTCACTGGACCTTACAGGAAAGGAAGAGTCTGGACCATTCTGGGGATCATGATGAGGCTCTGCGCCATACTTGGGAGACGTATGGGGATATGTCGGGGGGAGGGAGGGGGGGGGGGGGCGGCAACGGCTGTTTACTGGCACTTACTGGTGGTTGTTGGAGAGGGGGAACGTGCCACATACAGGTGGCACAAGTCAGCAAAAAGCTGGGAGAAAACCAGGGGAAATAACGGGAAAAAAACCCGGTAAAATGGAGAAACAGAGCAGGAACAGGCACAAGCCAAGGGAAAACATGAGATGGGGAAACTGGGAAAATCAGGAAGAATACGCGGACATTGGTCAGCAGTGGGGTGAAGGAGGAGAAAGGGTGGAAGTGCAGCAAAACCAGGAAAAATGGTAAAGCAGGGAAAAAGGGAAATGATGGAAAAAAAGAAGTGAGGAAATTGGGGAAAGAGGCAGGAAACAGCACAAATGAAGAAAAATGGGTCAAAACCGGGGGGGGGGGGGGGGAAGGCAATTAAGAGGCAATATGGGGCAAAACCAGACAGTTACGGTGGTCGGGGCAGGAACAGCAGGAATAAGCCAAAATGGGGTATACAAGAGCACAGAAAAATGGGGGGGAAACCATAGAAAAGTGAGATAACACCAAGAATGGGCAAACAGGACAAAAAGAGCAAAACGGACAAACCCAGTGAAAACTGAGGCAAAACAGGGACAAAAATGGGGAAAAAGGCAAAAATTGGATAGTTGGGGAAATCTGGGGGTGGTTGTGGGGCAGGGACAGAAGCCATGGGACACTTTGAGGGAATCTGGAGCTATTATGGGATACCTGAAAGGTGTGGAATAGTTTGGGGGCAGTTGGGAAAATGTAGGGCAGTTAGGGACAGTGGAAGGTAGTTGGGGGGCAGCCATGGTTCAAGCTCTTGGCGTAGGTCAGACATGAAGTTCTTGGAGGTGAGGACAGAGGGGCTGGGGCTTCTCTGACTGTGGTAAAAGGGAAGTGTCAGGGGTCACATCCACAGTGTGGATGATAGGGTCTCCCCAAGGCCCTGAGCACACCAGTATGGCCTCATAGATCCCAGTACTACATACACACCACCCTCACTCACTCTCCACCATCCTAATATGGGCCCAGTGCTCCCAGTATGATGCCAGTGTGAGCCACAGGCTTCAAGCATGATCCCAGTACAGGCTCAGCATTCTAGTATGAGCTGAAGTGTTCCCAGTACACTGCCAGTCTGGGAGTATGATTCCGGTATACTACCAGTGCTCCCAATATGATGCCAGCCTAAGTCACAGGTCTTCAAGCATGACCCCAGTATGGGCCAAGTACTTCCAGTACAGTACCAATGCTCCCAGTACAATGCCAGTTTTGGACACGGCTCTTCATCTAGGAGCCCAGTATGGCCCCAACACTCCCCCTGTGGGCCCAGTGCTCTGAGTATGATTTCAGTACGAGCTGCAAATAAGCTAAGATCTTAATATGAGCCCAAACATTCCCAGTATGGAACAAGTGTTCCCAGTACAGTGCCAGCCTGGGCTGCAGCTCTCAAAGTACCATCCCAAGATGGACCCAAACACTCCCAGTGCACTCCTGGTGTTCCCAGTATGCACCCTAATATGGGCCCTGAGGCTCTGAGTGCAGCTCCAGTGCCCTCCCAGTCTGACCCCCAAGGCTCCCAGTGCTCCAGTACAGGCCCTGAGGCTCCCAGTATGGGCCCCAAGGCTCTGAGTTCAGCTCCAGCATACTCTTAGTGTGGATCCCAAGCCTCTCAGTACATGCCCCAAAGCTCACAGAGCACTCCCAAGCACAGGCTTTAGTGCTCCTCCAGTGCATTCCCAGTGCTCCCAGCAAAACCAATTTTTACTCTGACACGTCCCAGTGCCTGTTTGGGCTGCACCCCTAAACCTTCATAATTCCCTCAAAAACAGTATTACCAGCCTGCCATCACCTTTATTGGTGGGTGGGTGCATTGGGTCACAGGATGAGGCCCCCACCAGTAAACTCCATTCGCTGCAGAGGGAAGAGAGAAAGTGGGTAAGTGGGGGAACCCCAGTATCCAGGCCAAGGGGAACCCTGGCATCAGGCAAAACGGGGTGGGGAGACCTTGACATCTGGGCATACCTGTGGAGGGGCAACGAAGGCCAGCCAGTCGGAGGGGCGGGTAGGCAGCAAACCCATGGCTTGGCACTTGTAGAGAGCCAGTGCCAGTCCCAGCCCATTGCCCACCAGGAACACCAGACCCTGCAGTGCCCGCCGGCTTGAGCTCTCCAGTGCCTTCAGTGCTGCAGGGGTGACAGGGAGAGATGGGGAGGATGGGGAACCTATCCCCACTGGAGACCAGGGGTAATGACAGGTGGGGAGTCACAGGGGAGGGGGGGACACTGGGAGGGTTGCACAGGGGTGGCTGCTGGGGAACACACAGGAGTGACCAACATGGGTGCAACTCTCTTAAGAGACAACTGTAGGGGAAAACATGGTGGTAAAACGACACTGGGGTGACTGTTGGGGGATGCATAGGATGGGCGCAACTGTTCTGGGACATGTGGAGAAACTGATGAGGGGTAATATCATAGGAATGACTGCTGGGGGACCTGTGGGGTAAGTGACACAGAGCCAGCTGTTGCAGTGGAACAGGTTTCGGTTAAAGGGGACCTTAAAGCTCATCCAGTTCCAACCCTCTGTCACAGGCAGGGACATCTTCCACTAGTCCAAGTTGCTCCAAACCCTGTGCAACCTGACCTCGAACACTGTCAGGGATGGGGCTGCCACACCTTCTCTGGGAAACCTGTGCCAGGGCCTCACCACCCTCACAGAGAAGAACTTCTGCCTAACATATAATCTAAATCTCTTCTCTGTCACTTTAAAGCCATTCCCCCTTGTTCTGTAATGCCATGCCCTTGTGAAAAGCCCTGTTCAGGTTTCAATATCCTGCATATGTGGGGCATGGGCTGTTGCAGGAACAAATGTTGTGGGATATGTGGGGATGACTTTTCTGGGGTAGATGTAAGGCAATGGACCACAGCAGGTAAGTGGGGCAAGTGTGGTGTGGCAGGAGCTGGCTGTGTGGGGACACCCGGGGAGCTGTCACCCACACGGGGCTGTACTCACTGGCAGAGAGGGACATGAGGGCCTGCAGTGGGCGCCAGCCCATCATACAAACCATCATGGCAGGAAAGATGGAGATGGTGTTACCGGCCATATACATGATGAACAGGTTCATTGGGATCTGCTTTAGCGGTGCCAGTGCCACATCCCAGCAGCGCTGCAGGGAAAGAAGGAGCACAGACGTTCATGATCCAGACGGGACAGCTCTCATACAGCACCTGAGCATGTGGGACTGGGACTACCCCGCCATTGGGCACCCAGACGTCCGGCAGGTGTCCCTTCTTCCCCCCACCCCCCGCCTACCTTCTCCATGAGGATTTTGTCGCTCTCGTGGACGCCTCCTTCCCCTAGCTGCCGCTCGGCGAACCCCAGCGGCCCACGGCCCTCTGCGGCTCCGCGGGGCCTGTATGAGGATAGAAGGAAGCAAATGAGGACAGGGACACCCCTGGACCTCGCAAAATCCGTGTCGTTTCCCCCCACTACCACCCCCTGTCCAGGCCTCACCGCCCCCCCGGCGCCGCTGCCAGCTCCAACGACCACTTAAAGCGCCGGCTCCGGACAGCAGCTGCTGCCGCCGCCATCTTGAGAGTGCTCGACCGGGAACGAGGGATGTCACGTGAGGAAACCGAGCCCTCTTACCCAGCGCCCCCCGCTGGGCTCCGTGCCCCGTAGCAGCGCTATAGCACCGCTGTGGCGCCTCCGCACGGCAGCGGCCTTGTGCGCAGGGACTCGTCCCCGAACACGGCCCTTGCAACCGCGGGGCAACGCCGCGAGGTCCGCGCCTTCGCTGACATGTCATGTCACCGTCCTTTTATGTCTGCTTTTATCCACCGCTCTGTCTTTATTTTTCATTATTTCTTGCATTCTTTAGAGCTCTCGTTTTTTGCATTTTCTTAATATTCGTTTATTTGGTCCCCTCAGCCTGTTTTTTCATTCACTCATTCCTCTCTTACCATTTGGATTTTGCAGATATTGTTGCTATGTCTGCTTTTATCAAGCTCTATATTTAATTTGTGTCCTGTTGGTCATATTTTGTTTTTTTTTTTTTCTTGTTTTAACATGGCTGTTATTTTTTCGTGTATGTGTGTCTACTTTAGGTAGTTTTCTGTCTCAAATTGTAATCTTTCCCTTTCTAAATCCCCATCACTTTAAAAATTTGCTGTTTATTTAACTTTCTGCATTTTTTTTGTTTTTCCTTTATTTTCGTAGTCCCTGTTAATTTTAATATTTTCTGTGTTTCCTTTTATCCAGTCCACTGTCTGTATTTTTAGACTTTTTTCTTGTATGTCCTTTACCTTTGGTTTTCCAGTTCTCTTTGTGTTTTACTGCACTGACTTCTTAATTTCTTTTCCTTTCTTAATCCGTCTTTTGAACACCATTTCTATGTCTACTTTATCCTGTTCACTGTTTTTATTTGTTTATTGTCTTTCTGTAGAGCTGTTGTTTTTTAAATTGTCTTTCCATGTCTGCTTTTATCAAACTGTCACCCCTATTTTTTACTTCTTTTTTGTCTGTTGTGTACTATACTGGTTTTTAAATTTGCTTTTTTTTGGTCTCTGCATTAGTTCACTGTCCGTATTTTTAGTTTTCTCCTTTATCAACCTAATTATATTGTTTTCATTTAGAAATATATATGCTTTTATTCACTCTTGTTTCTATTTTGAATCATTTCCTGTCTGTCATGGGATGCATAGCTTTTTAAATTTTATTTCTTTGTCTGATTTTATCTAGTTATTGTGGCAACATAAGGGTGAATTATTTTTAGCCTGGTGGGCCCATGACACCTCAGGCCATCAAGACAGAGATGGAACATACAGACGGGCATGTAATTGAGGGATGGACTTGACCATGGACACTATTGCCCAGGTTATTAGTGAATGTGGAATGTGCATTTAAGCTCAAGTCTGATTTAAAAAGAAAACAAAACCCACAAACACACACCCCCATTCCTTTACTTATAGAAAAACATCTTATGCTCAAAAAGCAGCATATTAAATTGCATCCGTGTAAACATGAGTGTTAAGGTTTTGATACTTTGAAGCTTTACAGAAACCCCAATTAAAAAGTAGACTGAACAAACTACTAAAAAAAGAAGAGTGACACGAAATTTCCAAGGCGGTCAAGCAGAAATTTTTACGACCAGATGGATGTTACAAAGAATGTTACAAAGTATCTTAAGAAAAAAGGTCTGCATCAATCTTCTGAAATGAAAACTTAACATCCAACCAGCACCTATTTACATACGTGATGTGGAGTTAAAATCATATTATAGTTTATGATATGTGTGCAAATACACGTCACCCAGCTACCCTGGATTTGGAGGAGGCTGAGGTTCTCAGTGACTTCTTTGCCTCAGTTTTCACTCGTGAATGCTCTGACCACACCACCCAAAACTTGGAAGGCAGATGCAGGGACAGTGAGAATAAAGACCTTAGGCCCACTCAAATCACTGGTTTGAGATCATCTTAGGAATCTGAATGTGCACAGGTCCATAAGACCTGATGAAATCCATCCACAGGTCCTGACGGAGCTGACAGATGAAGTTGCTCAGCTGCTGTCCGTCATACTTGAAAAATCACAGCAGTCAGGTGAAATTCTTGATGACTAAAAAAAGGGAAATATAACCCTCATTTTCAAGAAGGGGAGAATGGAAGACATGGGAAACTACAGACCAGTCAAGTCTCACCTCTGTGCCTGGCAAAATCTTGGGGCAGATTCTCCTGGAAGGCATGCTAAGGCACAGGAAAAACAACAAGGTGCTTGGTGACAGCCAGCATGGCTTCACTAAGGGGAAATCCTGTCTGAACAATTTGGTGGCCTTCTATGATGGGACTACAGAAATGAGGGACAAGGGCAAAGCAGTTGACGTCATCTACCTGGACTTGTGCAAAGTGTTTGACGCTGCCCCACACTACATCCTTGTCTCTAAACTGCTGAGATGTAAATTTGATGGATGGACCACTCAGTGGATAGTGAATTGGCTGGATGGCCACATGCAGAATTGTGGTCAAGGGCTCAATGTCAAACTGGAGACTGGTAATGAGCAAGTCCAGAGGAGGTCAACAAGGATGGTAACAGGGCTGGAGCACCTCCCATTCAGTGACAGGCTGAGGAATCTGGGGCTGTTCAGGCTAGAGAAGGCTGTGTGGAGACCTCATAGCAACCTTTCAGTATCTGAAGGGGGGTACAAGGAGGCTGGAGAGGGACCCTTCATCAGGGACTGTAGCGACAGAACAACTGGCAATGGGTTTAAGCTTAAATAGGGGAAGTTCAGGTCAGATTTAAGGAAGAAGTTCTTTACTGTGAAGGTGGTGAGTCACTGATACAGGTTGCTCAAAGAGGTAAATGCTCCATGGTAGTATTCAAGGCCAGGCTGGACAGAGCCTTGGGCAACATGGTCTTGTGTGAACATGGTCTTGCATGAGGTGTCCCTGCCCATGGCAGGGGGGTTGGAACTAGATGACCTTAAAGTCCTTCCCAACCGTAACCATTCTATGATTCTATAATTAATTACTTCTGTGTCTTAATATTTTGACTGTAGCAGACATTTGAGTTAAGTAAAGCAATTGAAATGTTAGGGAAGTCAGGTAGGTATCTTTGGAATTCAGTCTTCAAATACTAGGGCAGGAAATACTTCTATGAGGAAGAACTTGTGCAATTACAAGTTGCAAAGACTCCAAGGTTCAGTACATCTCAGGTTTGCTTTTAGTGTACTTATCCACAAGCTGTCCACATAGAACTAGCTGAATCCTGGGCTGAATTTTTGCAGTTCATTGATGCACTAGATTCCTAAAGAATCTCCTCACTTCTGCCAAACAGACACTGCACCTAACTCCAAAATCTTCCATAGGGTCCACCTCCCTGGATTGCTTACTTTTGCTGTGTGCTAACTAGCTGTAATGGCAGATGTCTAGGTTCACTCCTATTACTTCTTTGCTACACACACTGACATACAGGGGGAGAAAGTGTTTGATCAGGATCACAGAATAATGGAACTGTTAGGGTTGGAAAGGACCTTAACATCATCTTGTTCCAACCCACCTGCAGGGAGGGTTGTGAGATAGGGATGCCTCACTCTAGACCATGTCATCCAAGGCCTCATCCAATCTAGCCTTGAATACTTCCAGCGATGGGGCAGCCACAGCTTCCTTGGGCAACCTGTGCCACTGATGTTGGTGATGTACTGAAGCAAAGACTGTTCTGGTTTCTGCCAAATGCACAAAGAAGCCGTTGCTCCCCAGGACTTCTTAAAATTCTAAAACACAGCACAACTGATTTAGTAAATATAATTATATATTGTTGGAAATTGCTGTAGTTAAATGATCTTGGCAGTACTACTGATACAATTTAAATTACTGTCAACAGCTGCAACCAGAATCACAAACGAAAATCCCCCAATCAAAACTACAGTAACAATAATAAGGTTTATTAGCTTCCAGAAAAAACATTTGGTTATGTATATAAAAGGATTATTGGTTATTAGCATAATTCTTTCAATTGTAGACATTATGAATTTTTCTCATGTTCTAGGGGAGCTTTAATGAATTATTCCCAGAAATAAGCTGCATCCAAGCTTGACTTAATGTTTTGCATATTTTCTCGACGTTGCTTGGTATAAATATTTGCCTCTCCTTTTTGCAACCGTTGCCTCAGAACAGACTTTTGCTGTTTGGTCAGTTGACGTTTTATCTTCCATTTCACCAGTTCCTACAAATAAACAAACAAGTATCAGAACTTTCTGAAAATCACTTAGGACTAAGACATGACACAATGATAGTTAATTTTCAGTATCAACAGATGAAAAAGGCCAAATTAAATCTTGAGTCAAGCATCCAATTTTAAATTAAATAGTATTAATCACGGCTAGCAAGAGTGAATGAACTGATTATATCTTAGTACATTAACATACATTAATCTCTTATTGGGTAAACAAGAGTTGTTAATGCTGATACAGAGCTTTGGTAAAACACTAATGCTGGAGAACATTTTTACCCACAGGTACTAACAGCTATGTTCATTTTAACATGGTCTGAGAGTAAACTAGATGATAACAACAACAGTACTTACTGCTGGTATGGTTGAGCAGCTCCCAGCACTTTTTACTGATGTGATACTTTCAGTCCTTTTTCTGTGCTCAGAAATGTAAGCGATACTCTCTTCATTTCTAAAAAACATAAACAAATTGTTTATTCCACTAGCAAGATAAATGTCCTTTGCCTTTATGAGCACAATTTAAGTCTTAACTTTTTGAGATATAATCTGAGAACTCCTAATAGAATATGCAAGTACTACAAAACAATTACATTTTAAATACTAAGACTAGTTCTTCAAAACAGGCATTATATGAAAGGAAGAATTTGTATCAATCAACAGGTTACCTATAATGAGATCAATAGGAAAGATACTCACTGCAATTTTTTCTAAATAAACTGCATTATTAGTCTTCAGTTTAAACAAGGGTAGCCAAAGAGTAGTCCTTTTTGAGCTACTTGAAAGATTTTCATTTACTGGGGAGAGATGAGGAACCAACTCCTAGATAATAAATATGAATCTTTACCTGTAATGTCCGAATTTCTTGTTTAAAGGTGACAAGTCAATCAGATCAGGGCATTTTTCTTCATCTTCTTTATCATCAGAGCACCTTCTTTCACCTGTCTTACTTTCTACTTCAGCAGCATTTTCAGTTTCGTTTTTTCCCTTTAAAAAAGCAACTCCAGAACTCTCTGCGCTTTCATCAGACTTCCAAAGCATGGTTTGCTCTTCAGCTGTTTCTAAGGCTGAACTTAACTTTGACATATCCAGCCTTTGTGTATTTTCACTACTTTCAGTTGTGTCAGCCTCTTCATTGTTATACAAGTGGTCAGAGGTTTTGCTTCCAGAGAAATCATCCACTTCAGTAATGAAGTCTGCATTATTTTCTTTATCTTTGCTGAAGAAGTTGAGCTTATTTTCAGCATCTTCGACGAATCCTGATGCCTTTGTTGTATTATCATCCTCATCAGAACTTTGTGGGTAAAGCAGTTCACCATCTTCCTGTATTTCTTTTGTATAACCGCTGGCAGCAATCTCTCTGTCAAGGGAACACTCTCTCCTGTGAAAGAAGTATGTTTTCTTTTAATAAGATGATTCATCGAGCTACCAATATGCTACATTTTGGCTTAAAATTACTAATTAAGCTACACTGTAATTACACATACTACTAACAAAGAGCATGTACTCTGTTGAAACATACAAAACATCAGATGATAGTGCTAGGCTTTGCTTAGGTAAAGTATTAACAGAATGTGACCTGAGAGAAACAAACAGAAAATTACTCCATCTTCAAAACCAGCATTTATTTGTTTATTTATTTATTTAATGTTAGCAGGAATACAATCTGGCTTTAGGTTCAGATTATGTTTAAGTAAACAGAAGAATAAAGGACACACAGAGACTGATTTAAGTGTGGTACCCCACGGAAAAGTGCTCAGAATGAAATAAAACCCTTTTAATTCTAACAGGTTCAGTCTTAAAATAAGTTGAAAATTATTTTTTCAAAAGGGACAAAAGACATTAGGATGAAACTTTGAACATAATAATGTTTGACAAGGCAACCACTATTTACTAGCACTTTAAAAATAAATTTAAAATTGAAACCCAAGATAACCCTCCAAATACTGGAACTGTCAAATAGTTTTGAGAAATGGGAGAAACTGATTCTGCATCACTGGTACCATTTCCCAGATCCTTTACTATTTGGATCAAGCTTTTGGATTAATCTTTCTTCTTTAGATGCAAGAGGAAAGACAAAGGAGGCAGTAGCTGATTTTAAAGCATGCCCTGGCTTTCTGGAAACCACTTAAGAGTAACTCTGGTTGAAGAAAACATAATAGGAATGACAAAAATATAATTTAAAAATGCACAGTTGGGCATATTTTTTCTTTAATTTCTTCTACAGGTATCCCACAGACAACCCATTTTTTTCTCATAAAACCAGTACAAATAGGAAACTCAAATTCATCTGGAAGTTCATACCTGACATCCTTGAATTCTGGGAAGACCTCACTCTCATAGTTGAAGCGTTTCTTAAAGAACTCTTTAATACAGTTCACATCTCTGTCAAAATACCTGAAAAAAAATACAGAATTGTACAAGCACAAAATCAAGGTAATGAACTCTACTGCAATGACAAACTTTTACCATATACTTCTCACCTTTTACTGAGTTCATTTGAAAACTATTTCTGTTAGTGATCCAAGACAAAAGGATAGTGAAAAAAACTGCATGCAGTTTATTTCTAAGCATTTCTTAACTGAAAAAAGATCATTCTATCTGAGAAGCAGTGAATTACATATTTATCCTTAAAAGACATTTCTACTCATTCATAAGTCAAACTATGTCTGGAATGTTATTCATGCTGCATGACAACAATGGTAGAAAAAGCATCATAGACAGGTGTATGGAAACAAATTATGGTTGACTATTTATTGTCATGAGCACTTGTCAGATTTACTTAGAAAACATCTTTAAATTTGAACCTACCATTCAGCATTTGTATGTGATGTTGATATCATTTGAGGGAAATCAATCATAGTGACATGGTCATCATTATCCAATATGAGATTAAATTCATTGAAATCGCCATGAATCAAACCATGATTGGCAAGTTTTACAATCAGATCCATTAAGTCACTGTAGACAGAGGCAGGATCTTCCATGTGGCGCACCTGGCACCTGAAAAGTTAAATAAAATACTGTGAACCTTTAAAAACTTTATTTTAAAATACTGACAAAATATATAAAATACATCTGACAGAATTCCAGGGTAATTCAAGTTAAAAGGGTCCTTGAGTCTCTAGTCTAAGAAGCATCTTAAAAGCTAACTCACTTGTGAGATGAGAACAGATTGCTCAGGGCTTTGTCTAGTTGCAGCTTGAAAAATTCCAGGAATGGAGATTGTGCAATCTCCCAAAGCACACTCTGGCACTGCCTCACTCTCTGCAAGTGGAGAAAATGTCTATTCAGACTAAATCTGATTTCAGCTTATGCTCAATTTCTTCCCTCTCAGGCACTACTGTCATGATGCATTATTTAAATAACAGATCCATAAATGTTTATGTCTTCTGTTTTAGGTACCATCTTATGGTCTCAGTAGAAAATAAGTATTGTATTGAAATTCAAAACCCCTACAACATTTTCTTTGGCAAAAATGTATTTTTTAGACTAAGTTATAAGAAAAAGTAATAAAAAAAAAGCCGAAAGTATTGCTGAACATACACCTGAGAAAGTAAAGTACTTTCAGTGTAATATGTCTTTAGAAACAAACCAAGTAAAATGGCAGTTATCTTGTACCACAAACTGTCAGCACTTACAGTTACCATGAAATATTTTGATCTAAATGCAGCACTATAGTATAATAAGAATGGATTGTTTGTGCATTACAAAGCATGAACAACGGAAATCTAGCAGCTCTTTAAGAGGCTTCTGCTGAACCCTTTCATATTTGTACCAAAATTGGTGACTCTTCTCACAGGTACAGGTCTGTATTATAGAATCATAGAATAGTTAGGGTTGGAAAGGACCTTAAGATCATCTAGTTTCAACCCCCCTGCCATGGGCAGGGGGACACCTCACACTAAACCATGCCACTCAAGGCTCTGTCCAACCTGGCCTTGAACACCGCCAGAGATGAAGCATTCCTTGGGCAACCCATCCCAGCGCCTCACCACCCTTACAGTAAAGAATTTCTTCCTTATATCCCATCTAAACTTCCTCTGTTTAAGTTTTAACCCATTACCCCTTGTCCTATCACTACAGTCCCTAGCAATGAGTTCCTCTTATCCCACTTGCTCTTTCAAATTGGAAGTCATGTTAACTGATATCTTGCAAGATAGGAATCTCAGTGACCAGGGGGAAGGGCTGAAGCAAGGAAGATCTACCCTTGGAGTTCACTAAATACTTACGTAAACGGGACATAGAAGTCCCTGGACCCTGATGGGATGTACACATGAGCTTTAAGGAAGCTGGCAGGTGGCACTGCAAGGCCATTCTTGATAATCATTGATCAATTATGGCAACTGGGAGAAGCATCTGAAGACTGGAGAAAGGCAAATGACACTGATGGTCAAGAAGGGCAAGAAAAAGGACTCAGCAAACTACAGGCTGGTCAGCCTCACCTTGAACCTCGGAAAGGTGAAGGAACTGCTAACACTGGAAACCACCATCAGGCACATTAAGGAAAATAATCCAGAATAGTCAACCACATGAATTTCTGTGATGAAGTGACTGGCCTGCTACATGGTATGGATAGAAGTGGATATTATCTACCTGGACTGTAGTAAGGCCTTTACAGTGCCTTACATATGATCCTCATAGAAAAGCTGCTGATGTACAGTTGATATACAGTGAAGTAGATTGAAAATGGAAAGCCTGGGCACAAAGTCTCCTTGGAGACCAGTGACTCACAGTGGGGCCCCAGCAGTTGAAAGTGGCTTTAGTCCCCATTTAACATCTTCATTAATGAGCTGGATGACTGGGCAGAGTTTGCAGATATCACCAAACTGGGTTTGGCTGACATGCCAGAGGATTGTACCGCCATTCAGTGGGACCTCAACAGGCTCAAGAAATGGGCCAGCATGAACCTCATGAAGTTCAATGATCAGTGCAAAGGCCTGCACATAGGAACAATCTCATGCACCAGTACACACTGTGTATCACTCAGCTGGAAAGCAGTCTGGCAGAAAAGGACCTGGTGGTCCTTGGTGGACACCACATTGATATGAGCTAGCAATGTGCCCTTGCTGCAAAGGTGGTTGATGGTATCCTTGACTGCATTAGAAACCATTGCCAGCAAGTTGAAGGAGGTAATGCTTCCCCTTTATTCACTGGTGAGGGCACACCTGGAGCACTGCCTCACTGCACATACAACATTGGAGAGACCAACTAAAAGCCACAAGGATGATTAAGGCTGAGAGCTGGGAACATTCAGCCTGGAGAAGAGAAGCCTCAGGAGGACCTAATCAATGTATATAAACACCTGAAGGGCGGGTGTAAAGAGGAAAAAGCCAAGCTTTTTTCAGTGATGTCCAGTGACAGGACAAGAGCAATGGGCACACACTGAAACACAGGAGAATCTGTATCAATATAAGAAACACTTTTTCCATTGTGGGTGTGACTGAGCACTGGCATAGAATGCCCAAAGAAGTTGTGGAGTCTCCCTCCTTAATGATACTCAAAGAGTCATCTGGGCATGGTCCTTCACAACCAGCTCTGCATGGCCCTACTCAGGCAGCGAGGCTGGACTACATGACCTCCAGAGTTCCCTTCCAACCTGAAACACTCTCTGGTTCTGTGAAATGTGAAATAAAGAGGTAGGCTAGGAAAAAACTGACACCAATTTGCCAGAACTTTGAATAAGGTTGTACTTGTCAAAGACAGCATACCAAGTGTCATCCAAGGTCACCAACTCTGCATCAGTTTTTCAACACAGTCAATGGACAGCAGGAAAAGTGGCAACTGGCTGTAATCCTTCCAACTTTTTTGAGATTATTTTATGTTGGTGTATTTGAAATAATCCTCATCCAATCCTTATCTCCAAGTTAGAATCAAGAAACAGGAAAAGCATGGTAAACTTCAACATGGAACTTGAAGTGCTCTATGTACATGATCAATGTGGAATTATTAAAAAAAAATGAAGGTAGGGAGAAAATATAATGAAGTATCTTCCATGTTACTCTTGAACTGTTATACTTTGGGATTAATTTCCTTTTGATTAAACTTCCCACTTTAGATGTTGATTACTATGTAAGAGCATGGACTTGTTAGTTCTAGAATTACACTTTAAGCCTCTGGATAAGTACCTAAATTATTCTACATTATATCAACTATATAGGCCTTTTGCATTCTGGTTTGCAAACAGAACAAACCATCTCTTTAAGCTCAAACGTCAAAGATATTTAATTTTCCTAGATGTTGAACAACTCACGCAAAGTAATCTTTTTTGGAGGAGCAGAACCAGATTATACATAAACAGAGCAGAAGTTCTAAACCAGTAAGTTACAACCTTATCTGAATTACCAGAGCAAGAATCACAAACTGGAGCTCAGAACTTGAGGGATATTATATTCAATATTGTACATATCCAATAACATACAGAATATGTGGTTTCTGTGTAGGAAACAGCTGGAATACTAGCCCGTGTCATGCTAATCTTTTACTGTATTCTTAAAAAAATTAGTAAATTTCACTAGTTTCTTTGTACGAAGAAAAAAACCAATTTATCTTATTAAAAAGATAAGAGAAGAAAGACTACAAGTTAAGTAGAATGCTAGTAAGTTTGGGTTAGAGAACATTATTCTGCATGGTGAAGTCAGAATTTACTCACGTGACAATGAAAAAAACCTAAGCCTGTTACTTTATTGAACCTAACACTGTTAGGGTTTAATAAGACAGAGAATTCAAGCTTCAGAACTTACAAAGGATAGCCATCAATAAGCTCCATAATTACTGCATGTCTGTTGTAGTCTATGGGTTTTGGAACAGGAAAATTTCTGTCATGTAAAGCCTGGAAAGAGACAATACATTGAAAAATTAAAATTAAATAATTAAGAAAACATTATATATATTGACAAACTTCCACCTCAGATAAATGTTACTGTGGAGGCAGCGAATGTTACTCAAATGCTAACTGGATACATTGTGACACACTAAAGAGGGAAAAGTCTATAACAGGCATTTCAGCTTTTCAGCATTTCAGCAAAAAAACAGAAATCCTAAGTTTAGACATTAACTGTGCTTATTAAGTGACACAAGAAAATATATCTAGATCTGCTGAACAGGACAAAAGGAGGAGAGAAAACTAGATTTTTATAAACAATCATTTTTTTCACTATTAACTTGCGATCACTGTAGAACATCTGTATTTTTTTAAAGCAGGTAAAAAAAAAAATATCGTAGTAGTAACATATGCTTGGAAAGGGAATCTGTTCCCACAGTATAGAACAAAGCATGCCTTTTCAGATCAGAACACCTGTCTAGATTGAAAGATTTTCCACAACAGCACAGGAACAACTGTAAACACGGGAAATTAGAAAAAAAAAATTAATGACAGCTGAACAAAAAACTCAATAACTCTGCCAAATAACTGTAAATTTCCTTACTTTCTAAGGTGTTTTTGCAAGCTTATGCAATAAATTTTAAAGGAAAAATATCAGAACTGGTCATTCATAAATTATCTATCCCTAAGTAACAATTGTTGAAACTTTTTCATGACACCTGCTTCTGTTCCACAGGACTGCAGTGGCAGGACAAGGGTTAACGGACTCAAACTTTAACAGAAGTTTAGATTGGCGATAAAGAGGAAGTTCTTTACTGTGAGAGTGGTGAGCCACTGGAATGGGTTGCCCAAGGAAGCTGTGAATGCTCCATCCCTGGCAATGCTCAAGGCCAAGTTGGACACAGGCCTGGGTGAGGTGTCCCTGTCCATAGCAGGGGGAACTGGAACTACATGATCTTAGGGTCCTTTCCAACCGTATTCTATGATTTCCATGACAAAGCTTCATTTTGTCATTGGAAAGTATAAAAGACATACAGCACTGAAATTCTGAGACGTATACTTTAAGTCCATTTGGAACAAATAAAAGTGTAAATCTTACAAGCACTGCAAATATAAACTGATCAACAGACAGTTAGAAAAGTTATCTTCCAGTCTATTACACCACTGTTGATAATGTGTGAGTGATCGCCTACCTTCATATAAGCAAACTCTTTCATTGCTGCTAGCCGAGATAAATACAGCCATGACATTTTATGTCTGTGCTTGTGGTAATCACGTTTATTTTTCAGACTGCGAAAAGAAGTTCTTCCAAGCCTATGTAATTTCAATGCAAACTGTTGTTCCTCTTCATTTGCAACAATATAAATATCTGCAAGGCACATAATGGCATACATGTAAGAAATAAATGATATCCAACAAGCTAGTATCTGATTAAAAAAGTGCAGTGATAGCTTGCTATGTCACTTCTCACAATTACTATTTCTGGCATGGCCACTTCTACTAGTTAGTGAAGACAGCTACAAGGTACCCTATTAGAAGAAATATCGATGTGATCTGAAACATCTTACATAGCAGTAGATCTTACCATTCCTATACTCATGTTAACATATCCAGGCTATCTGCACAGCAAATAAAAAATATAAGTAATCCTTGAGAGAAATCTAGGGCAGATACTGCTGTTCTTAATTACACTGTGGAAGAGCTGCCTTTTTTTCTACAGAGTTGACTAACAACCCAAAGGACCAGCCTCTGAATTTAAACACGGCTAACAAATACCCTATGTTTTATTTCTACCATTTGTCCCAAATAATCACCTTCTCATTCTTCAATTACACAAGTTATGTGTTCTACCAAATAAACATCAACATGAATATAAGATGAACCAATAAAGTATTGCGATAGTTTTAAGACAGTAAAGTACAATAGACTTATGTAGGATGAAAAAAATTATCTTTTTGCTAAAATGGTCCCAAACTCTTCACAAACCATGAGACTATCATGGTTTAAACCCAGTAAGCAACTAAGCACCAGGCAGCACCTTGCTCACCCCTCTCTTTCCCCTGCCCAGGCAGGATGAGGAGGAGAATCAAAGAATTTAAAACCAATGGTTGAGATAAAAATAGCTTAATAATTGAAATACAGTAAAATACAATACTAATACTACTAGTAGTAACAATAAGGGAAATAACAAGGAGAGATATATCAAACTAAAAGGGAAAAAAATAAAACAAAAACAAACCCCAATGAACACAAGTGATGCCCAATACGATTGCTTACCATCCACTGACCCAAGCAGTCAGCACTCCCTTCCAGGTAACGCCCCCGGATTTCTATACCAGGCATGACATGCTCTGGTATGGAACACTCCTTTAGCTACCCTGGGTCATGTGTCCTGTATCTGCTCTCTCCCAGCTTCTTGTGCCCCTTCTCACTGGCAGAGCATGAGAGGCTGAAAAGTCCTTGATCAGGGTAAAAGCTACTGAGCAACAGCTAAGTCATTGGTGTGTTAATCAGCATTGTTCTCAGACTAAAGCAAAACCACGTCACTGTACCAGCTACTAGGAAGAAAAATAATTCTATTCCAGCTAATCCAGGACAGAGACAAACAGCATCTGCATGTAAAGTACCTTTTATGGGATGAACTAAGAATCAGACAAAATGGTCAAAGCAGAACAACAGTCTTGTGAAGAAATGTTCAAATGCAGCCAGAAGCTTCACACAGCACTTCAACTAGTGAACCACAAAACTTGGTCCTTGACAGATTAACTGATGTGACTCTCCAGAGTAAAACTTGCCTAGTTTCTAGCAAAATATATGCAACATTACAGGTGTGTTTACTTAGATTTTTTTTTTAATTACCTGATTCTTTGCCAACACCCATCTGGTTTCCAACAGAATTTATGACTTGTCGAGAAGACAGAGTTTTCAAAGCAAGGTAATCATATCCTGCATTAGTTATCCGATAACCCTGGACAGCTTGGTAAGAAAAAAATACAACACACTTAATTTCTCATTACATATACATTACAATGAAAGTAAGTCTCAATTTAGTCTTCTTTTAGCTTACAGTGCACTACACCCAAGTAATATTTCACCCATAGGCTAACATCAGTACACTCTGACAGAATGGTAAAAACATTTAAGCTCCTGCAGGTTTATAAAAATTGACAAATGGACAAAACACAAACATGCCATCAGCCCCTCTCTAATAGAGGCAACTGTAGTATTTTAAATAGCCTGGGAAAACCCAGAAGCATTTTGGAAGATATGTATATAAGAGAAACAGCAGGGATCTGGGATTTGGGTTGATTTCTCTGCACATCTGCACACTGTCTTAACTGATGATTCTTCTATTTTTCATGAATTTGTAAAAAATAAAGTTAATGGTTCATCTTTTTCCATCTGTCATCCTCACAGGCATAAGCATCTCAGCAGACAGCTACAATATTTGGTGCTGCATAAATCCATTTTTCCAGAGTAGGTCCAGAAGGAAAGACTAGCAAGTGCTCTGGATGCTCACACGTGCTAAGCCGTGGTACTTCTGAAATTGCCACTGTGAGACACTGGGAACAGAACAAGAGAGGGAACCCAATACAAAATTCAAACTCACTTTTAGTTCGTTCATAAGCTAGAAGCTTGTGTTTCACCAACTCTCTCAAAACTTTATTGCAACCACCACGTTTAAGGCTGGCAATGGAAGCAATTAAGCTAGCAGGAACTATTTCATGGTTTTTCATGCCCATTTCCACCTAAAAGAATAAATAAAAATAGATTTGTTAGATCCTGTGTTCAACAATGGAGTAATACCAGATCCCACTTGAGACTAAAAGTTTTTCACGGATAAATTGTTACTTTTTTAATTACTTGACCAAAACTTTAATATGCACTACCGCCCCTTGATATCCTTCGAATAATTTAGCCTTGAAATTTCTACAGTATTGGACAGAAGATGAATAGCTTATTAAATTTCAGACTCAGAAGTTCTACATTTCTGAAATGAGACTCTTTTCCTGCACTTACAATCATAGTTCAGTTTGCCTTTCCACTAATATTTCAGCTGTCAGTACAGTCTGGCAGGCCAATTGGCACAGCCAGCACTTATCACGCAACTAGACAAGGCAGCATGCCGCTCACTGGTAAATTTTTGCTCGCTCCTCACTAGACAAGGTGCCAAAAGCAATCAGCATGCATGTAGAAACTAGTGACAATACCTTATACAACCTGTGAAGCCCCAGTATTAATAACCTCTTCACGGTGGTCAGAGGAAGGAAAGACCAGCACGACCTCAAGGGGCCCTACTCACGGGGAAACGCCAAACCGGACCCTCGGGAAAGCGCCGAGAACCATTCCCCTGCAGCCTTTCTTCCGCTGCCGTCTGCGTCTTCCATGAACGCACGAAGCCCGCCCAACCCTGCTTAACTAACCAGCCATGCGGAACTCCGTGAGCAGGACTAAGCCAGACCTCATCTTCTCCCCGCCTTCTCAAGCAGGCCTCATCTCCTCCCCGCCTTCTCGGCCAAGCCTCCATACCGACTCACCGCTGTCAGCACTCTAAAGTGCTCCCTGGAAAGGTACCGAAGCATCACCACGTTCAGCTTCCCCATGACCTCTGCAGCCGGCACACGTTAGCAGCATAAGCAGCCCGCTCACACTGAAAAAGTTAACCCAGGCCTCTCCGCAGTGAGAAAATCATTGCATCATCCAAGCGCATGCGTAGTGTTCGGCGCGGTGCACCAAGCACCGCCCAAGGAGTGGAGGTTGTGTGTGTGGGTGGGTCCTGGCGGTTGCTTGTCGTTGAGGGGAGAGCGGGTCTAGGGGAGGCAAACGGGGGTGGTGAAGGGCCTGGAGTGAAGATGTGGTGAGGAGCATATAGCGGAGTTGGTGCTGTTTAGACTGGAGAAGAGAAGGCTCAGGGGGATCTTACCACTCTCTCCAGCTACCTGAGAAGAGGGTAAAGTCAGGAGGTGGCTGGTCTGTTCACCTAAGAAAAAGCGATGGGACAAGAGATAATGGCCTCAAGCTGCGCCAGGGGAGACTTAGACTGGGTATTACAAAAAAAATCTTAACCAAAAGGGTGTTCAGGCATTGAAACAGCCTGCCCAGGGAACCTGAGGTGTTCAAAATACATGTATAAGAGGCCCTTAATGACATGGTTTAGTGGCCTGGTCAGTGTGGGGTAAATAAGATGGACTTGATGGTTGTTTCTTTTCCAACCTATATGTTTCTATGATGTGTTGGCTAGATAATATATGTCAGTTAATGCACCTGACTTTAATGTGTCGGGGTTTTTGTTGTTTTAGGGTGGGGTTTTTTGGTGGTGATTATTTTTAGTGGTTTGTGGGGGATTTTTTGTTGGTTTTTTTTTTTTTTTTTTTTGCTTTTGGAGGAGGGACTGTGTAAATTTTTCTTTGGGGTGGGTTTTTTAAATTTATACTATTTTCATCTATGTTCTCACAATGATATATTCTGATTTGCTGTCTGGAATCTCTTCTGCAAGGTTTGCTGGGAAGCCTTAGAAGATGTGATGGTTCTATAACATCTTTATGCTCAAAACACAAGGAGCATGTGACTGTAAGATGAGTTTCCAAATGAAGTATCTCAAGGCAAAAAAATGAAGACATTAACCCACTGCACAGTTACTTAATTAAGAGACTGGCTGTTAGTTAAGAGGCTGAATATACCTCTGTAATAATAATACTTCTTTCCAGAACTTAATTTTCATTGCCCTTAACAAGGAATAGTAACTTTAATGATTTCCCTCCTGTCTGTCTCTAGTATGACCTACTGCTACTGTCCTTCAGATACTTTGCATATTCCTAATATAGAATCACTTCTTTACAGCACAAATACATTCTGAACGTACAAGGAGGTCTCTAGAAAGTTTAACATGTAAACCGAGATGTTAAATTCCCAGTACAAACAATTAAAATAATTGAATCTTTCTTAAAAATTGCTTGTGAGCTTAAAATTATAACCATGAAAAAGAATGTTCTTCTAGAAGTCTGCACTCATATAACAAAGGTAATGAGAGCTGTAAAAATATGGTTATTTTTGGCTGGTCAGTGTACTTCTAAGGTCATATTACCTTTATCATGAAGAATATGAATATCAAAATAGCATTTTTGATATTTTTAAACTTTGACTCGTATGTGCTTGTGTATGAGAATAGAAAACCCATCTGGTATTTGTAAAAACTTTTCTAATGATTAGCAAAGTCTATGCTAGGTGTACAAATGCTGCACATTCCTTTCTGAAGGTAGGTTTATAAGTCCCCAAAAAGCTCTAGTTAGATACAAGTTTTGAACAGTGCAGTTCACGTAGTAGACTCTTCTATAGCAGTTTTGGAAAACTACTGTTCTCAAGGCAGATATGAATGCTTATGAGTTTATTGTGTCCGGAGTCAC
The DNA here is from genome assembly GCF_012275295.1 of Melopsittacus undulatus. Taxonomy (NCBI): domain Eukaryota; kingdom Metazoa; phylum Chordata; class Aves; order Psittaciformes; family Psittaculidae; genus Melopsittacus; species Melopsittacus undulatus. The sequence goes on from NC_047557.1 coordinate 80,971,166, forward strand.
TTTTAAAATTAAAATTAGTAATAACTCTTTAGGGGATAGTTTGTGGTAGTGCTACAGTTTCTAAGTTAGGTAACTGCTAATATCTGGATTACTAAAAAGGGAAAAAGTGATTACTGTATGTATGGAGCCCACAGCAATTGTTGTATTTTACCTACATGTTTATACCTGGAATTCCAAGCCAGTATTTGGCACTTGTTGAGGAGGTGTTTAGTCACTTTATGAATGTTAGTTGGTGGTCAGACAGCTCACTTTGCATCAAAGTTGTAGCTCATCCAGTATGTGTGAGGCCTAGATGTGAGCCATTCCCTCATTATGGCTGAAAATACCCTCCTGGAAGACAGTTAAAGCAGGGTAGTTTTCAGATTAGATAACATGGAAACTTTTCCATTCTAATTAAATGACATAGAATGTTTAACACTCTTAAATCTTTCTCAGAATAGCTATTTAGTCAGCTATTCAGACGCTGTTGTTAAAAACACAAACCACACAATTATTCGTTAGGGACTGTAGCGATAGGACAAGGGGTAATGGGTTAAAACTTAAACAGGGGAAGTTTAGATTGGATATAAGGAAGAAATTCTTTACTGTAAGGGTGGTGGCATGGTTTAGTGTGAGGTGTCCCTGCCCATGGCAGGGGGGTTGGACCTAGATGATCTTAAGGTCCTTTCCACCCCTAACTATTCTATGATTATTGCTTGGTTATGGCAAGCAGTGTGTGAATCTTAGTGGTCATGAAATATATTAGTGAGGGTTTTTTCCCATGAGTGCAAACTTCCCTGCCTTGCCTTATTATAGTGATACTGATCCAAGTAGCAGGAGTAAGCTTATGAATGTTATAAACATTAAGCTACTATTTAGGCATGCTAGTAACCTTAAAGCATGTTCATACAAGTTCAACTTTCCTGTTACGTAATTTTATCTATTTTAAAGAATCTTGAAAACAGAACTTTGCATTTAGTTGTCTAGTTTTAGTAGTGTACAGTGAAAAGTCCTGTTTAGAATATGAGATGCACTGGTAGAGAACTTCGAAGAATTATACTCAGGCAAATGTGAACTGATAAATGTGATTCTTATTGTAAAGGTGATTTTGAAGTTTGTTTTTAAGAATGGCATACATAACTAGCACAGATTAGTCTTTAAAAATATATTTGTTCATTTGGTCTGTATTTGAGCAAACTGATAATAAATAATACTCTAAAATACTTGGATTTGTGTGCATGCACATAGGACTTGCATTAATCATATCAGAAGCAGCATGGTAAATAAATGTCACAATTTGGTTTACTTTGCATAGAGTAACTAAACAATTAAATCAAAAGTGTACAGACACCTGCAGATAGGTATACATGCAAAAGTAATGAGGTTATATTTGGAGCTGTTCACAAAATCATTTAGAAATGTATTGACTGAATTTTCAAGGTTTAAAGCACCACACTGCTGAGGTACTTACTTTCAGAAAAAAAAAGAAAAGCAAAAAAACAACAAAACAAACCTGAACCCACAAAACTCCCTTTTAAAATACACATAATATTTAATAGTGGAACATCATGTGTGGAATGCTGAAAATATTCCACAACTGTATTGTCATAATTCTTGACAATTATTTGGTATTCTTACTTTAAATTTAAGTGAGGGACAAGAGAGACTTGCCTAATAACCTTCAAATTAGTGCAGTTCTGATGGAAACATTCCTAAAAATGGTTGCATTTTCTGTTAATATCCCTTGTTCTGCCAGACAGGAAAGTCATATGAATGAACAGATTCTGGACTCAGGTTCACTGTGAATGAGTAACTGACTATCTTTCTAAATTCAGAGAAGTGGTATTCTTTACTGTTTAGCTGAAGAAGAGATGTTACAGACTGTCTAGGTAATTTCTGCCTTTCCCCCTTTCCTCCCACCTTTTCACTTGAAAGAGAAATGAAAAATTTTATCCAAACAGTTGTTCCCAAGTTAGTTATTATTCACCTATTGAATATATAAGCTTGAGTAGAAAATGCAAATGTGCCTTAAATATACCTCTCTACCCTCTTGGTGGGGACCTTTCCAAGGAATGATAGGATAGTTAATTCTCTGCAGCATTGATTCTACAAGCAAACGTGATCTCAGTCCTGGTAATTTGCATATAAACTTGGTTAAACAAAAGTGGTTGTTGGATATTGTAACTGCATCTTCTCAATCAATCTGTGCATTTCTTTAAAATCACTTTAGCATTAAACAGGAACCATAGGGTCATGCCTTTTTTTTTTTTCGTTCCCCTGTATAATGTCTTAATGTGTCAGAAGTCTTAGTGGCAACAAAAGTATTCTTATGGGAGGTGGTTCTAGAACTAATTTGCAATACCTGCCATCAAACTGAGACATATTTAGTGTTACTCAATTGTTCAGGTTTCTTTTAAGCTAGAATATATAGTTCTGAAGTCAAAAACAAAACTGAATTTGGGTTTGTTCTGCTTCCTTTACATAGGAGAGTTGTGTTTTGTTGTTTGTCTGGCTTTTTTTTTAGTATACATAATTTGCCTTAATGATATGGCTGTTTTTTTCCACCCGTCTTTTCCTTTTTCCTTGATGCACGTTCAGATATGCACTTTTGTTTTACCTATGTCCATGTAGGATGTCAAGATAGTTTTTAAAAATGAGAATATGATACAGGGGTTTGAAGAATGATTCTTCCTCATGCAGTCCCTCTTGCAGTATCTTATGAAAATGTAGAATCATAGAATAGTTAGGGTTGGAAAGGAACTTAAGATCATCTAGTTCCATTCCCCCTGCCATGGGCAGGGACACCTCACACTAAACCATGGCACACAAGCCTCTGTCCAGCCTGGCCTTGAACACAGCCAGGGATGGAGCGTTCACATCTTCCTTGGGCAACCCATTCCAGTGCCTCACTACCCTTACAGTAATGTAAACTTCCCCTGTTTTAAGTTTTAACCCCTTACCTCTTGTCATATCACTACAGTCCCTAATGAAGAGTCCCTCACCAGCACCCTTATAGGCCCCTTCAGATACTGGAAGGCTGCTATGAGGTCTCCATGCAGCCTTTTCTTCTCCAAGCTGAACAACCCCAGCTTTCTCAGCCTGTCTTCGTACAGGAAGTGCCTCAATCCCCTGATCATGAGGATCATGGCCCTCCTCTGGACTTGTTCCAACAGTTTCATGTCCTTTTTATGTTGAGGACACCAGAACTGCACACAATACTCCAACTGAGGTCTCATGAGAGCAGAGTAGAGGGGCATGATTAACTCCTTCAACCTGCTGATCACGCTCCTTTGATGCAGTCCAGGATACGGTTGGCTTTCTGGGCTGTGAGCGCACACTGTAAGCTAGCTCATGTTCAGTTTCTACTCAACCAGCACTCATAAGTCCTTCTCCCCAGGACTGCTCTGAATCTCTTCTCCATCCAACCTGTAGCTGTGCCTGGGATGGCTCTGACCCAGGTGTAGGACCTTGCACTTGGCATAGTTAAATTTCATAAGGTTGTCATCAGCCCACCTCACAAGTGTGTCAAGGTCCCTCTGGATGGCATTCCTTCACTCCAGCGTATCAACAGAACCACACAGCTTGGTGTCATCGTCAAACTTGCTGAGGGCACACTCAATCCCACTGTCCATGTCACCGACAAAGATGTTGAACAAGACCGGTCCCAATACCAATCACTGAGGGACACCACTCGTTACTGATCTCCAGCCAGACATTGAGCCATTGACCACAACTCTTTGAGTGCAGCCATCCAACCAGTTCTTTATCCACCGAGTAGTCCACCTATCAAATTGATGTCTCTCCAATTTAGAGACAAGGAAGTTGTGTGGGACAGTGTTGAACACTATGCACAAGTCCAGTAGATGACATCAACTGCTCTACCCCTGACCATCAGTTGATAGCCCCATCATGGAAGGCCACCAAATTGGTCAGGCAGGATTTCCCCTTAGTGAAGGGGATATTTTTTGTGTGCCTTAACATGCTTTCCAGGAGAATCTGCAGCATCTATAATCCTGTGCCTTTAGTACCACAGAGGCTTGAGGTCCATAGGTCAAAAGGGCAAGAGGGGAAAAACACACTTTGTATTTGCTGAAAAGCACTGTTAGACGACACCAATGCAGAGAATTCTAGTGTATCAGCCAGAGCAGTGGTTGCAGTTGCTGGATGTAATAATCCATACTGTCTAAAGTGATTTCATGTAACCTGGGCTATGCTTGGAGTCTTCTTTTAATCTTAGTGTTTAGGAAATTGTTTTGTTTCACTTCCATATCTGAGTCCTGTGACTGAATAGGTGATTTTTTTTTAATCCTAATTTATGATCTGGATTAATTCTGCAAGAACATTACTGCAACAAAGCATTGCAGTGTTTTTTCTCTTTTGATCATCTGAATGCCTTCACGGATTTTACGCAGAAAGAAGTATTTGTCTCTATCAAATTTTTGTTTGCTTCTGTCAAAGCTTGTTCGTTTCCTGTCCCTTTGATGTAATTGACTCATATGTTAAGTATATTAAAGCCCTTCAAAACAGCCTGTAAAGCCAGTCTGAATTAAGCAGTGCATGTTGTACTTGAAAAAAACCCAACAACCCAAAACCAAACTTTTTTTATAACAATAAAGCTTCATTTGTTTTACCAGTTTTGGTAGCAGATGTAGAAACTGGGAAAGATCTTGACTGGAAACTCTTGTAATGAGCTGAAGATAAAGGAAATTTCGAGGATGAGGCCTAGACAGTACTGGTTTCCTCTAGAGGGCAATGCTTGCCTTCTTTCTTGAATGAGGATATTTAAATAGAAATTTAAAAGGGGAATTGCTTTCAGTTGTCTCTTGAATATTTCTTTTGGTTCCTGCACTTAGGCATGAGAACTTTTGAACAACCAAGTAATTAAAAACCTTTGAAGGCCGAAGTTTGTTTTCACCCTAGAAATTTTAAAATATGCATTTGTCTGGACTAAATGTTTGCGGGTTTTTTTTCACAGCTGTCAGTAGATAGTTCAGGAAAGCCCTGTAATTCAAAGTATGCTGGTTGTGGCCTTTGATCACTCCTTCTTACTTCTTTCTCTTGGCCTTGAAGAGAACAGGGTGCCTCTAGAAATTTGTATGCTTAGGTTCACTTGGGATCAGGAGGCAGTTAAGTTTTTCTGCTGCCGTTGAGATCAGGAGGAGTGACCTTCCACATGTGTTTTTTCCCCTTAGTTCTCCTTCTGTTTGAATGTTGTCTAAAGTGGATTCACAATAGTTGGTGTTCCGGCCAAAAAAATGGCCAAATTTGAGCTGGCCAAAAGTATTTGTAAAGGCACAAATACTTTTTGTATTTGTATTTTTATAAATCCCCAAAAGCTCTAGTTGGATATAAGGTTTGAAAACACCACATGTTGTAAAACACATTATGTGTTTTACTTATAGCCTTGTTGAGTTAGTTTCTGAGTAGGTTGAATAGGTCAGACCCCATGACTACTTCACAGACTTTTTACTGTTGCTTTTTCCTGTAAATGCAGTTCTGTTCAATCTGACAGGTACGATACCTGTATTCCCTCATGTGAACAAAGCCAACTTGAATTCCAGTGATTCTTCAGACACTTTCTCGTAGGGCTCAATACATGCTTTCGTTTTGTTAGCAATGCAGACTAAAGGGATCAGTTAGAATAGGACATACTCTCAAATATTTTTTTCCATGTTATTTAAAGAACCCACCTTGGCACACTGGAGTGGCAAGTTAATAAGAAGCATCCAGGTTATAAATCACTATTGCTATTTCATGTTGCATTTCAGACTGTAATTTTTTTCTTCTTCCTTCAAATCTTTCATGACTCAAAAAAAAATACTGACAAAACAGAAAGAATAGCAATCAAGTGGAAGAAAATTAGGAAGTAATGAAATTGTATTTGCATTGGGATTGCAGGCACATGTATCTAATTATTAATTCCAAATTTTTCAGCTACTAAAATGTCTATTCCTGTCAGGATTGCTGCAAATAATCCTGGAGTACAGATTAGTGTTACCTGTGGAGACAGTGTTCTCACAGGAGAATGAATATTTGGTACATGAGCTCTGAATAACTGAAAGATACAGCAAGGCCATGGGAGGCCCAAGGAAGCCTAAGCAAGCAAGATAAGAAGAAGCTGGAATTCACTGAGTTATGAGAACTGTGGACTGTTGGCAAGTGTTTGAGGTCAAGTTCTCACACCTGTGCTTAAGCAATTATATGTTAGTCCCTAAGGGTCTTCAAGACAAGTATCCAATCATAATATGCCAAATTGCTGTAGGTGTGTGTAAGCAATAGTATATAAGGAGTTAATGCTTTGCAATAAATGGCTTTTTGTCTGATCATATTGGTCTCTGACTGAGTCCGTTCCGCGGCAGTTACCTTTTACTAGATTGGAAAAAAGGGATCATCCTGCATGTGCTAAATTTTCTTCAGTTTTATGTGTTTTCTTATCTGTCAACTAGAGTAGTCATACCATATGTAATAGTTATTGTTTAAGCGAAGTTTGCATTATTTTCAGTGGGATTTCATGCATGTGCTGACAGTTTGATAAGGAAGTTATCTCTTTGGAACCCTATGGACCATTCTTGCATATTAAAATTGATCCTTGTGTTTGCAGGCTCCTTCTGTCTTCTGTAGCACACTAGGTTTTTGAGCTTTTTAGGGTTTTTAACAGAAGAGTCATGGAGCTTTTTATGATGTGCAGCTGTATGGGTAGTATGGAAGGCTTTTTGAAGCCTTTTGGACTTTCAAGGCTTTTGGACTTGCTTTCCTGCTTGTTCTAGTTTGAGAGTCCAAACCCTGATAAATGCTGTTCTTGCACTGGGTTTTCTCTGCTGTGGGTTTTCTCCTTTTATTTATTTTTTTTATAAGGGGGTGAGGTTTCAAAAGGCAGCAGAGCTAATCAGGAGACCTAATGCCGGTGATAACGCACTTCCCCTTGGCTAGATGCTTTTGCCAGTGTCCTCTGTCCCCATTGAGTGCCAGTTCAGCTCTCTGGGCTGGTCAACAGGGCTTGAGGAGAAAAAGGGCTTTCTTGTGTGTAGTCAACCCAGAAACAAGAGCAGCCATGAGCAGCTCTGAGGCCATAACACCAAGCAGGGAGTGAGGAGGGGACTATTTGCGTCTTGTGAGTGCAAGGAGGTAGTGGGATTTGACATCTGTTTCATAAAATTTTACCCTAAATGAGCCCTGGGGATTCTGTTCCCTGTAACACCTCTCCAGCTTCTTTCCAGTGACATTCTTGTTTGGCAGCTATTGATCATGAGAGGTCCACATTTAATAAAAATACAAATATTTGCTGGACTTAAAGACTTTGTGTCTACATAACTTTCTTGTAGAGAGATGTCTGAATATGTGTGTCTTGCAATTGGGTCAGTAAATTAATTTAAATTGGTGTAGATGGTAACATTCTGATTTTTTGCTTGACTTTTTTTTTATAAATAGAATTAATAAAATATATTCCTTTAGTGTAATAAGGTTTCTCAGAAAGCCATTTGTAGAATTTATTTATACATTTTAAGTTGTATCCTTAATTCTACTCTGCATGGGTTTGGAGAAAAGAAGAGCAATATTATAAGTGTATTTTTGTCCTCAGTTCTAATAATGCTCTTGTGGGCCTGTGGTTTTATTTCCTTAGACCATTCCATGTACTATTGCAACTAAGGTAGGTTTTTGTTGTTTGTTTTTTTTTTTTTAAATCTAAATATAATTCCTGTTACACTTTCTTCTGTTGTTGTGGGTTTTTTAATATCTCTTAATTGGTTTAGTATATATTTACAGCAATATTGCTAAGAGAATCATAGTAGACTCTCAGACTAGTAAGAATAATCAGTTCTAAACAAATTGCAGAAAACTTTACTATCAGAAACCAGTTTGAAATTATTAATGTTTTTTCATAAATAAATAATTTTCTTAAGTCTCTTCAGGAATCAGCTTGAAATAGTACTTGTTGTAGTTTTGCTTGGGTTTTTTTTTTTTTTCCAAAATAATTTTCTTGCATCTCTTCAAGAATGAAGGATACTTAGGGAAAGCAAGTAGTTAAAATTAACATCAACTTGACACTGAAAATAAAACATACATCACAAAGACCAAACATTTTCTTGTCAAAAGGAAAACTGCAATTTGGGTATCTGTATAATACAAATTTGGATACCTGCTTTTCTTAGTTTCTGTTTATCCTTTTAATATTTAATCTTTAGAATTTGCATTTTATTTTTCAAAAAGCATTTTCAGAAGTCTTTTGAAAAGTTTTAACAAGAGGAATTTGTCTGTTTTAGGAATGTCTTCATACATGTTTGGCATACATAGTGTGTAGAATGCATATGAATACAGTGTTCAGATTTTCTTTTTCTGTTCAAGCTTTGCACATCTCGTAATATTCACAGTTAATTGCTTGATTGAGATTGTTGTAATTTTTTTTGCCACTGTAAACTTTTGAGAAGTCTAAGCTCTTTTTAGCACTTCATGTAATTATAGTTGAAGTATTTTAAAATCAGCTTTTTGTGATTGTCAGAACTCTAAAGTAGCGATGTGAGGAAAGAAAAGCTATCCAAGATAACTTACATAACAAAATCTAGATGTAAGTCTCACGTGTATGTGTAAGTGCTTATGCTGTGTTTAGTATGAAAGGACTTTCTGTGTAGGTTTATTCTTTAGATAGATTTCCTTTAGAAATTGATAAAAGTATGTGACTTGATAACAGTCTTAAGTTACAGATGATGCTGATTGATTCTGCTTCTCAAAGGCTGATACTACTAGTAAGTTTTTAATTATTCTGTTAAGATACAATTTTACCTAGTATTGTCAAGAAGGATTGTCTTTGAATAGAAGTAATTGCTTAAGTTTGGAGGTACTCCAAACTATTTCAACAAATCCCTTGCTTTGTTTTAAATAGTTGTAATGACCAATATAATCCTTTGAATTCTGTTGATAATCTAGACAAAGTAGAGAAATCAAAGACTAAATGATGCCTATGTATAGCAGGCATTTGGCTGCTGATTGCCAATTGCACAGTTCACAGTTCGGTCACCTGTGTCTGTAAGTTTCATCCCTTTAAGGCAGTTCTCTGCACCCTCCCTGTTCTCTAAAGCCTATCTGGGGGCTTCAAACATAGCCTAGCTCATTATTTCCCAAGGAAGGTTAAGGCCCTTATTGTCTGACCAGAACTGCTCACTAATTAGAGTCGTTGTTTTGGCACTGAATGTGTCAGGCCTGCAAGACTTCCTACTGGGATCAGTGGCATTCATGTTTGCTTTCATAAATGCACAGTAGACAGGAATCTTGGCAAAGACATGCTTATTTAGCTTGTGCAAAGAAACAGGTGTCTTTTTTTGAAATAATAATAGATAGAAAGAGAGCTATTGGAATATGTGCTGATTATTCCACTGAAGAAAAAGTGTTCTGCCTTACTAGAGCCCAGTGTGCAGTTCAAACCCATTATATATTTGTATCCATGTAGATATTTGGAGTCAGTAGTCTTTGTCAGTAGTCTTTTGTGATAGTAATTATTCTCAGAATTTAGGAATTTTTGCAGTAAATGTGAAATCTGTAAGCAGTATGATTACCTCCCAATATGTATGTCATGTTGCAATTAATAAATAATGATTATTGGCATGGCAAATATTTCACTTCACTTAATTATTTCTTTTGTCCTCCTTCCCTTAAAAGATAGATATGTTTCCACATATGAGGTAAGATTTTTCAAATGAGCTTGTTTAGGCATACGGGCCTATGGTTTTCATGAAAATATAGAATTGGGTCTCTATTGTGGATTGGCTCTTTAGGGATCACCCAAATATGCTGTGAATATTCATTCCCAATAAAGCAATTAAAAGCATTGGACCTTTCTCATCCTTTTTTTTCTTTTTGTTTTTTCCCCTTCGTTTTTTTCCCCTCCCTGTTCTCATATTGTGAGATATACAGGAATGATTCGTGTCAGGAATTTAGGCGTCCTTGTCGCCATTGCACTTGGTGTGAAACCAGCCCTCCTTTGTGACCGTGATTATCATAAGTACTCCTGTCAATAAGGAGAAACAAAGGGGAT